>NW_027040579.1:0-330000 GCF_037179485.1 Ochlerotatus camptorhynchus | reverse complement strand
GTGAAAACGGAGGAGCAAACGTGTTCTCAAGGAGTGGGATATTGCAGAGATCACCAGTGTCGAACCTGGGGGTCACTGCGAGTTCCAGCAGCAGCAGTAAGTTTCAAGAAGAGCAGCCAGGCGTTGGGCTAAGCCAGATATTCACACCAATATCCAGTAGTAGCAAATCCCAAGAACTGCAGCTCGGGAGAACCAAAATGACGGAGGTCAGGAGGAAGATCGATGATCTCTATGTGTTCGTGAAGGATAAAAACAACGTACACAAAGAGATCAAGCAACTTGTGACCGGTATCAAATCCGGCATAACAGTGGCAGATCGGGAATGTCAAGAGTGGAGAAAAAGGGCCGAAAATGCCGAAAAGGCTCTGCTGGAGGCCAAGGAGAGCATAAGACTGGCTCAAGCACATGAGACTCCGAAGGGACCCACAAATCCACGTCCTGAAAAGAGAGATAGGGACACGCCAGGAGATGAGGAGGAGCCCAAAAAACGCAGGGACGACGAGGAAGGCATCAAGGAGATGGGAGAAAATGGTGCGTGGCGTAAAGTCGAGAACCAGAAGGAGAGGAAGAAAAAACAGAAGGAAGATGAAGTGAGGAAGAAGGAAGAGGAAGCGAGGAGGAAGGAAGAAGAAGCGAGGAAGAAGGAAGAGAAGAAGAAGGAAGACAGGAAGAATAAGGAGAATCCTAGGCCTCGTAGGGAGAGAAGCAAGGGTGACGCTCTGGTTGTTGAGGCGAAGGACAAAACGTCCTACGCAGCACTCCTCCGGAAAGTGAGAGATGATCCGGAGTTGAAACACTTAGGCGAGAATGTGGTGAAAACCAGGCGAACCCAGAAAGGCGAGATGCTATTCGAGCTGAAAAGGGACCCTACGGTTAAGAGCTCAGGAGTCAGTGGTCGAGTGCAGGGATCTGGACGAGATCACAACAGAAGACGAGTTGAAAAGTGCGCTAAAGGTGCAATGCAACCTGGGAGACGTACCGATGGCAATTCGGTTGAGAAAGGCGTATGGTGGCACGCAGACGGCGTCGATACGACTTTCTTCGGACGCAGCTAACGAGCTGCTGAAGACTGGCCGAATCAAGGTTGGGTGGTCAGTGTGCCCGTTGAAAGCTATTCCTCGGGTATCTAAGAAAATGGAGAGATGCTACAAATGCATGGGCTTCGGTCACCAGGCGAGACACTGCAAAGGCCCTGACAGATCTGATCTGTGCAGGAAATGCGGAGAGAAGGGGCACGTTGCAAAAGACTGTACAAAGCAACCGAGGTGCATGCTCTGCAAAAAGGAGGACGGAAATGGCCATGTGACGGGAAGTTTCAGGTGCCCTGAGTTCAAGAAGGCGATGGTGGGTCAGCAATAATGAAGGTAACCCAAATAAATCTCAATCATTGTAACACAGCACAGCAACTGTTGTGGCAGTCAACAACGGAAACAAAGTGCGACGTTGCAATCATTGCAGAGCCATACCGAGTCCCTCTCGATAATGGTAACTGGGTGGCGGATATAGCAGGAATGGCGGCCATACAAGTCATGGGCAGGTATCCCATACAACAAGTGGTGGCAAGCTCATATGAAGGTTTCGTGATCGCCAAAATCAATGGAATCTTTGTATGTAGTTGCTACGCACCCCCGAGATGGACAATTGAGCAGTTCCACCAGATGCTAGATGGGCTCACCGAAGAGCTCATTGGACGGAGACCAGTCGTCATCGCAGGAGACTTCAATGCTTGGGCAGTGGATTGGGGGAGCAGATGTACCAACGCAAGAGGGTATAGCCTGCTGGAAGCTCTGGCAAAGTTGAACGTCAGTCTGGCCAACGAAGGAACCATCAGCACCTTCCGCAAAGATGGTAGGGAATCCATTATCGACGTTACTTTCTGCAGTACGTCGCTAATGGCAAATATGAACTGGACGGTGTGCGAGGAGTACACCCATAGTGACCATCAGGCGATCCGGTACAGTATCGGCGAACGAACACCGGTGGAAATGCGGAGGACGAAAGTAAGCGAGCGGAAGTGGAAGACGAAGGCATTCAATAAGGATCTCTTCATCGAAGCTCTAAGGGTAGACAACAGCGTCCCGGGCCTAAGCGCGAATGAGTTGACCGAATTATTAGCAAGGGCATGTGACACAACTATGCCGAGAAAACTGGAGCCAACGAACAGGCGGCGTCCAGCCTACTGGTGGAACGAGGAAATTAGCACCCTCCGTGCTACTTGTCTTCTAGCCAGAAGGCGTGCTCAGAGAGCAAGAACAGAAGCAGACAGAGAGGAGCGCAGGGTGGTGTTCCGAGAGGCCAGGGCTGCACTGAAACGAAAGATAAAGCTGAGCAAGTCAAATAGTTTCAAGGAGTTGTGCCGCGATGCCGATGCCAACCCCTGGGGCAACGCATACAGAGTTGCGATGGCGAAGATCAGAGGCCCAACGATGCCGGTTGAAATGTGTCACAACAAGCTGAAAGTCATCGTGGAGGGACTTTTCCCACAGCATGACCCAACGAACTGGCCACCTACACCATATGGCGAGGTAGATGAAGACAACGTTGAACAAGTCTCCAACGAGGAACTCATAGCAGCAGCGAAAGGGTTGAAAGCGAATAAAGCTCCCGGCCCGGATGGAATTCCCAACGTGGCGTTGAAGGCGGCGATCCAGACGTTCCCGGACATGTTCAGGATGGTGCTGCAGAAATGTCTGGACGATGGTCAGTTCCCTGATAGGTGGAAGGTACAAAAGCTTGTGCTGTTGCCGAAGCCCGGAAAACCGCCGGGGGATCCTGCATCGTATAGGCCAATATGCTTGCTGGATACTGTAGGAAAGCTCTTAGAGAGGATCATCCTCAACAGACTGACGAAATGCACGGAGAGTGAACACGGATTGTCGGAGAGACAGTTTGGATTCCGGAAAGGGAGATCGACGGTGGATGCAATTCGGACAGTGATTGACAGAGCCGAGAAAGCTTCCAAACAGAAGCGGAGAGGAAATCGATACTGCGCCGTGATTACGATCGATGTCAAGAATGCATTCAATAGCGCCAGCTGGGAGGCCATCGCCAAGGCGCTCCATAGAATGAGGGTTCCAGGCTACCTCTGCAGGATTCTAAGTAGTTATTTCCAGAACCGGGTCCTTGTCTACGTGACAGACACGGGGCAGAAATCGCTTAGAATCACGGCGGGGGTTCCCCAAGGCTCCATTCTAGGTCCCACGCTGTGGAACGGAATGTACAATGGCGTGCTGACGCTCAAGCTGCCCAAAGGAGTTGAGATCGTTGGCTTTGCGGACGATGTCGTCTTGACGGTAACCGGTGAGACGCTGGAAGAAGTGGAAATGTTGGCGGCTGAGGCGATAGATACGATTGGTAACTGGATGCAAGGAGCGAAGCTGCAGATAGCCCACCACAAAACAGAAGTGATGTTGGTCAGTAACTGCAAAGCAGTGCAGCGGGCAGAAATTACCGTTGGAGAGCACACCATTGCTTCGAAGCGCATGCTTAAGTATCTGGGAGTGATGATCGACGACCGGCTAAACTTTAATAGCCACATCGAATATGCTTGCGAGAAGGCGACGAAGGTCATCAACGCAATAGCCAGAATCATGCCGAACAATTCTGGTCCAAGCTGCAGCAAGAGACGTCTTCTGGCTAGTGTTTCCTCATCAATACTAAGGTACGGAGGTCCAGCCTGGATTGAAGCGCTGAAAACGAAGCAGAACCAAAGGAAATTGAGCAGTACGTTCCGGCTCATGGCCATGCGAGTCGTGAGTGCGTACAGAACCATTTCGATGGAGGCAGTATGCGTTATCGCCGGTATGATCCCAATCGGCATCACCTTGGCGGAGGACTACGAGTGCTATATGACGAGAGAAACCAGAGGAGTACGAAAAATGGTGAGAACGGAGTCGATGGCTAAGTGGCAGCAGGAGTGGGATGCAGCAGAGAACGGTAGATGGACACACAGGCTAATACCGACTCTTTCGACCTGGGTGAACAGGAAGCATGGAGAAGCCAACTTCCACTTGACGCAGTTCCTGTCTGGTCATGGCTGCTTCAGGAAGTACCTGCATCGGTTCGGACACACAACGTCACCCTTCTGTCCGGAGTGTGGGAATGTGGAAGAATCACCAGAGCACGTGGTTTTTGAATGTCCTAGATTTGATGATGTGCGAGAGGATATGCTCGCCCTTAGCACGGAGAATGTCGTCGAAGAAATGTGTCGAGAGGAGGGCACCTTTAACGCCGTCAGCAGAGCAGTAACGCAGATCATGTCAGCGCTGCAGCGAAAATGGCGGGAAGACCAACTAGAAAGTAGTAATGTGCTCACACAAGTGCGAACTGAAAGCCGAAGCCGGGAGAACTCTCCGTCAGAGTAGGCTGTATCCACCACCAGGGATAACCGAGTAGAACGTGACGCTGGGAGATAAATGGCTCACAAATTGGAGAGACGATCAGCGAACTGGAAGCGCCAATTAGCTGAGGTAAAGTGAGGTGCGTAATGCACGGCCCCCTCCGAAGTAATACGACAAGTGGTTCCGGGGGAAAAGGGCAAGGCGTCTAAGGAGGTTTTAGTGCGGTAAGAATCCCACACACCGTGTCACCGCGACTGTGCGCCCAGTCGTCAAGCGGTGGCACGATGGCCTTTTTGAAGGTTTCCTCCTTGCCAAAAAAAAAAAAAAAAAAAAAAAAAAAAAAAAAAAAAAAAAAAAAAAAAAAAAAAAAAACCATATAAGTGAGGCGTAGGTAATGGAACATTGTAGTAATGGCCCGAGGGTAATGTGCATCGCGAAAGAAGAAAGATCTGGGGCCATGAAAAGGGCCGTTTGTGACACAACTACCACGGAACCTATGAAGGACACGGATGACCAGGATATGGACTAGTGAAAGAAGTTCGTTGCTGCTCTGCTCCTGAATACAGCACCGCTGGATACAGCTATTGCTGCTGCTAGTCTGCTTTCGGTTTCTTCTGTTTCTGCGTCTGGTTTTAATGTCACTTGTAGACTACTGATTTACTAATAAACGGTATGCGTGAACCGGCCCGGTATATATACACACTCGCGACCCGACCAAACACCAATCCCACGTGCCGTCATAAGGAAAAAATATTCTTCTTCTTCTTTGCATGGAATGTTCTAGAAACAAATTGCGACGCAGGAAATTTCAGTTCTCGCTGAGAGCGTTTGATCGCGGACAATGTTTGTTCCAGCAGAGTTTACTATCTAAAGTTACTCCTAAAAACTTTACCTTTAAATATAGTGACAGCTTTACGTCTCCTAGTTAAAGATCAGTGATAGAGATTTTACGTCTTTTAGTAAAAGGTACAATAGTTGTTTTTTTTTTTGAGTCCAGAGAAACTACGTCGTCACAGAACAGCTGACACGAAGCGTGACTTCAAGCGTGCCAGTATCGCTTACATTAAACTTAACAGTGCCTTGTACAAATCACACATCCTCAGAGTCCAGTGAAATTTGTGGCGTAGCCATGCTTGGCATGCACAGTTGTACACACCAACTGCTCATTTGTTAATAACTTTCCACTAAGTTGTTGAAATTTGTTTCTCTTTAAAGTATTTGATAGATTAGGATCATAGCTTACTATAGAAATGCAAAGAGTATGTAAATCTTAACATTTGAATCAACACCAATTAATGTTTACGCTTAAAGTCCGAGATGTGCAGTGAGCATTTCTCACTTCATTTTTACAACGCAAAAACAAATACAGTTTATTACTAGAACTAAAATCTTCTTTTTTCTACGTATCTATAACAAGCTTAAACTCTATTATATCTACTGCTTCAAAAAGAATTATGTTTCGTCAACTGTGTTCAAAGTTATTAGCAAGAGAGCAGTTCGTGACCAAAACAATATGACAAGTGACGTTGAAGCTAAATTTGCTGCCTCTGATACGCCTAGTGACTTAGTGGAACTGAGCACATTTGAAGTAACTTGGGATATGGTACTTTCAGCAGCAAGGAGACTGAAAATCTCACTCTTTCCTGGTCCAGATGGAATACCGGCAGTGGTGTTCTGCCGTTGCTCAGCTGCCTTAGCAGAACCTTTAGCAGCCATATTTAATGCATCCAGCAAGGAAAATTCCCAACATTGTGGAAGCAGTCGTATAAACAAACTGTTTGAGATCATCTTGAGCGAATTTGTCCTGAATCGCTCGAAGAACTACATTTCAACTGACCAACATGGATTTATTCCCGGTAGATCGGTAGCTACTAACCTTTTGGATTTCACCAGTACATGCATCACCGCAATGTAGGATAAGGTACAAGTCGACGTCATATATATTGATCTGAAAGTCGCATTCGACAAAATCGACCAGAAGGATTTGTTATGCAAGCTTTCCCGACTAGGAGCGTCTGAGCAACTTAGGTCGTGGTTACATCCCTACTTGACTGGACAAACTCCTCGAGTACGATTAGGATCTTGTGTCTCTTCTACGTTTACCAGAACCTCTGGAGTACCCCAGGGAAGTAACCTGGGTCCACTTTTGTTTACGTTATTCTTCAACGATGTAGCATCATTATTGGGAGTTAAATGCAAGCTCGTTTATGCAGATGATCTTAAGCTATACGTCATAGTTCACTCGATTGAGGATTGCCATCGTCTTCAAGCTCTGCTAGATTTGTTTGTGGATTGGTGCCGTCGCAATAAGCTCATCATCAGCGTTCCAAAGTGTGCAGTGATGACGTTTCACCGCTCTAAGAGTTCAATCCTTTACGATTACTGCATTGACAATGTAACGCTTCGCAGAGTAGAACGTATGACTGATCTTGGTGTTCTTTTGGACCCAAAGTTGACCTTCAATCTTCACTATTCTTCGATCATCTCTAAGGCGAATCGTCAACTGGGATTTATTTCGAAGATTGCACGAGATTTCAAAGACCCTCACTGCTAGAAGGCACTATTGCTCTTGAGTTCGGCCCATACTTGAGAATGCATCTGTGGTCTGGTCTCCATATGAGCTAGTGTGGAATCTCCGAATAGAACGTGTTCATAAAAGATTTTTGAGGTTGGCTTTGCGCAGCCTGCCGTGGCGCGATCCAATGAATTTACCACTTAAGCAGACCGATGCATGCTATTGGACCTGGACACATTGGAACACAGAAGAAAAATGTAACAAGCCTTATATGTAGCGGCGTGGACTGCCCTCAACTGCTTTCACAATTAATCTTCTGTGTTCCTCAAAGGATGTTGCGGCAAACACTACTACAACCTTACTACAACCAAGATTCCATCGGACTGCATATGGATATCATGAGCCAATGTCTGCGATGATTCGGGCAATCTTCGCTGTGGAAGAAGCATTTAAATTCGGAGAAACATCGAACCAATTTCGAAACCGATTGAGAAGATTGTGATTATTTTTGTAATCTGATCTATTGCTTTTTTGTGTATTATCTAAGTTTTATTCATCAAGACAACTACTGTCAGATGAATTACAATAAATAAATAAATAAATCAACAAAAGGGGAGAAAGAACACCTCCTTGAGGACAGCCTTTTACAGCTGTTACTTTCATTACTGAATCTCCCAGATTAGCTGATATTTCTTTTTTGGATAGCATTTCTACAACCCAGTTGATTATGTTTTTATTAAAACCACGATTTCTCATGGCGCTTATCATCGACGTGAAAGATGCATTATCAAATGCACCTTCAATATCAAGAAACGTTGGTAGTAGAATTCCCTTAGCCGCAAGGGATGTTTCTATTTTATTAATAAGAGTATGAAGAGCTGTTATTGTTGACTTGCCTGAGTGGTAAACAAATAATGGTTTATCAAGAAGTATTTCTGATTTAACATATTCATCTATGAGTTTTTTTTTCCATTCCTTTCCAAAATTATTGATGACAGGCTTATTGGTCTAAATGATATTGGTGAAGATTTATCTCTTTTGTTCGCCTTTGGTATGAATACCACTCGGGCTTGTCTCCATTTTTTTGGGAAGTATCCCAATAAGAAACTAGACTTGAACAATTTAACTAAAATAATAATTACTATAGATTTACAATTTCGAATTTGTGCTGGATCTGAGCCAGATTTAAAAGAACTAAAAGAGTGTATGGCCCATTCAATTCTAGAGTTTGTAAATATTCTAATGGCAAAGTTTTCAGCCTCTTCATTTGACATTTCTAGCCCACATAGTGAGACATTTGTTTCGGTAGATCTATCACGTTCACCACGGTCTGAAGATGTGGCATTTCACATGCAATCATGATTTTGTAGTTGATCATCAGTAGGAAAACACCCTGAAAAATGGGTTTGCATCATCAGTTCCAGAGTTTCATTTGAGGTTTCAGTAAAATGTTCGTCAGTCTTTTTGAGAGTTCCAAGACAGTTAAAATGATCTTTTGAGAGAACTTTTTGAAGTCTTGCAGTTTCAATTTTTTTTATTAATGGAATTGAGTGGTACCTCCGTAAACATCGTTAGAAAACTCCGCGGAATTGCACTGGAACATTCATAGACAGCATCGGAAATCTTCACCGAAGTCGTCCGGAACCTGCTCCGTCAGGAACGCCAGCAAAGAGCTGTACGTACCAACAATAACAACAACAATCTTAAAGTCATGATTTCAGTAAAAGAAGTCTGACTTTTGACTTCCGACCTTACTTCCAGTCGAAAGTCAGACTTCCGAACTTTAATTTAGTGCTGGTGACACAATATCATGGACTAGTACTTCTTTTTTAAATAAAAAACCGTGGATATCGTAGTTGCTACTCCGTATCTGATCAGAACAAATAGAATTACACAGGGAACCACATAGATGGCGGTTGGGATTAGCTGATCCATCTTCAATGTGCTAGTTCACAGATTCAAGCTTTTTGTATATCAGTACCGGCGCCGGCCACGTCCACACGGTCTTTTGGGAAGGGGACGGATGATTAGTATGACAACCGTTGTTATAGAGATCGTGTTTACCTCTGCGTCTCTACGATTGCCATTGGAATGGAAGTTGTGTTAGTGTGGGTCAAGTTATTTTTGATCTGGATTCACTGTGGTAAGGTAAGTGATGCGATCGGTAAAGCAGATTTGTTTATTTAAATCTAATGGGGATAGAGAACTACATAGGCATAGTGGTAAATACAAGGAAAAAGTCGGGCCTGTGATTGAACTCCCGACTTTCTGCTTAGTAAGCAGACCACTGAGCTCCCTGCGCTTTGGTCAGAGAGCGTATAGGGCGTCGTTGTGCCAATTTGGTCTACGCACATTTCTAGTATGAGAGAGTGATTGCTATTAGATCAAAAGTGTCTGAGAAAAATGCAAAACGCGGATTACCCAAAGTTGCAATAGTGAAGATGTGATCACAGACAAGCAGACATAACACTCTCAAAATGTTCATCGAAATAGCTTTTAACGGTTAATTTAAATGTATCCATGTTATGCAGTACCGCATAATCAATTCCCTCGTGTTTGAAGTTTATTCACTAAAGCCGTTGAGTGTATTGCCCATTACAGTGTATACGACAGATGGCGGTAGTGTTTACAATGAGAAATGTTCAATGAGTTGTGTATGTTTGTCCGTGTTATAATATTGAGGTAACGGTTAGGATAAAATCTAAACGTTGAGAAACATAACGTATCACTTTCAGAAATACTTCACTTCGCAACCGACCATATGAGTACCCAAGTAACCATATGGTCTCAATAAGGCTTGTATATACTTGCTTGAGTATGGTTAGTAGGGGAATCCGATGAAACTTTCACTTCTTGAGAATAATCGCACACCATCTCATATTTACTAATCTCTACATCGATCCAATGATGTACGAACCACTCATTCCGAGTGCTCGGTGGACCAGCGACTACCAGATGGCCTAACAATGCAAGAAAAATTGTTTCCGTTGAAGAAAGTATCACACAAGTAATTGCTATTAGATATTTTTCCAGACAGTGACAGATGGTGGACATGAAGATTCAGTGAGGGTGCCGGGCAAAAGTGTTATATCTTAGGCAAATGGTAAGTTCCAAGTTCGCTGTTGTCATCATCGTAGTCACCACGTCACACGTAGTTGGCATAGTACTATTGTATTGAGATTGTATATTTAAAATTAAACATCAACAGCAGACACCATATGAATTATCGCTTATCATAAAGACTGGAACGCGCAAAAATTGGTCGACAAAAAAATCGTTTCTTTCAGTCAAAATTCATATCACAAAAATCTTCTTATTTTTCTTTTGATAGTTCAATTCATATATTTAAAGAAAAAAAATGTTAGTTTATTCTTTTAGTTTGCCAAATCCGAACTGCCGTGCCTTCCGCTTAACCCCTTCCATTAAATTTTGCACAGTGGTCTCATCGACCTTATTCGCCGCCGAACGCCAGTTAGATTTAAACTGCTGCTTGTTTTCCATGGATTTATTAGCTTTTTGAGATTCTGTTTGACCAAGGCCCAATACCGTTCGATAGGGCAGAGTTCTGGGCTGTTGGGAGGGTTGTGGTCTTTGGGTACCACAACCAAGTTGTTCGTATCGTACATACGTAGTGGCATCTCACCAAGCAGCTTACCAAGTCCGGCCGGCACTCCTGGACGTAGATCTCTTGATTGAATTTTGTTCCCGTTGTTATGAAAATGCCGCTTTTTAGACTACACGTGCATATGGCCTGCCAGACGAGATATTTTTTCGGGAACTTCCATAGTTTGATGGTTTTGAAAATTACCACCTTCTTCGTCGTCGCTACCACGTCCGGATTACAATTGCCGCCGCTTCCAGGCTTCCTGGCGGTCGACAGACGCTCCCCGAACACTTTTAAAATGTTTGTTACGGTCGATTTGGCCACATCCAGCAATTTTGCCAACTTGACCTATGAGAACGGCGGATTCTCTTCCCGCGCGAGCAAAATTTTGACCTGGACGTCATTTTGAAAACTGGAGAGCAAACGGTGAAAACTCATCATAGCAACCATTGTATGTACAGTGTATGACACTTGCCTTTGATAAAAAACACGTCTACTGAGGATTCATATTTATGAAAAAATCATATATCAATGAAACAGTCATCGGTCGTCATTGAAAAGCAATGCAACTATGTCCTGTCAATCTAATTGACTTTTATTGGCTCTGTTGTCTTGTGCATTTTAGCTAAAACGGCCTCTTTTCTGATTTTTATCTCTCAATCTATGAAATATACACGAAAACTATGTTTGAACGAAACTTCTAGAACAATATGAGGAATTATGCCGTAGACTACACATTTTATATCATATGGGTGGAAAATTTGTAGAACAAATACTTTAAAATTCTTCACTTTTTAAGATATCTTCGAGCATGAAACTAAGTCAAACTTCAATAAAATCACTTCGAATAGTCAACCTTTGGTTACAAAGTTGATACATGACACATTAAACTTTGCTATGAAAGTTGTTACAGCAGTTTTCGTTATTTCAGTCTCGAGATACAAATATTGTAAGCCGTAAATTACCTTAAAAACATAAAATTAACTTGAAGCACCTCTAAATCATCATCGATTTTGCTGAAAATTTACACAGAAGTACAAATTAACATGACGAACAGTAATCACGGTTGACCCGTTACATTCGGAACATTTCGTTTAAAATGAACAGGTCTAATGTACACTCAACTTCCAAATGCAGCATTTCAGGTTTTTGTTTTATGCATTTTTAACAGAAAAAAAAACACAAATTTGAATTTGACCAATTTTTGCGCGTTCCAGACTTTATTCAAGTTTCATATACATATACATACATAGGTCTGATTGAAGCGATTTGGATGGGGAGCGTGAAATTTCCAACTCCCTGTTGTTAACATTTCGTGAATTGAAGGTGGGCCTTTCTCCCCACTCATTGGTACATCCCCTCGTATGATGGCTTGTTCTGTATCGGGTTGGAACATTTTTATCATTGGAAGGAGATTCTTCTTGCTCCGTAGATCACGCGTAGTGTCTCTGCTTACGGGTCCACCATCCGTTTTTGACCCTTCATACAGTGGTAAATTGAATACAACCAGGTATTGTACTTGATCAAGTCTTACGAGGTGGACAGTCCACTGTCTAATGGCTGTGCCCTGCAACAATTAGTAATATCCTTTACATACATACATACATACATACATACATAGAGTAAGCAGACCACTAAGCTACCGAGCCTCGTACAATATCATGGACTAGTACTTGATCAAAAATTAACTTTTAAAGATCACATTGGGGGCATCTGAATCAACGGTACTAAATTATTAAATGTTAATATATTCTTATACACAGAAGGACCCTAAAGAATATAAAACCGCGCGTTACGATTTAAACTGCAACCATTTAGAGTTCCCACCCAACAAACACCCCACAGCTATCAAAGCAACACTTCGAAAGCGAAATTAGATTCTACCATTACAACATCAACCGAACTTTCCAAACTCATTTTCACCCACTGGAAGCGTTCCAGTTTTAAGCTCATCGTTTATCTTACTCCAGTCGAGGAACCCGCTGAGATTGTTGCAAACTCTTCTCTGCTAAACGTAGCGTTAAATTTGTTCGCATTTTTACCCATTCATTCCCCTTTTACAGCAGCCAGCCGCAGCGGGTTTCCGATGCACCACGTCGATATGTACATACATACATATAGTTCTCTTACAAAAGCGATTCCCGTTCACAGTCAGTCACATAATGAACCGTACGGTGGAAGGGCTGGGCTGCAGCACTCGAAATCACTAGACAGACGCAATTCCGGTCCCGGACCGAAGCAGGCAGGAAAATGTGCTTGAATGCAATGACGACGGTGGGATGCACTTTCCTCTGTCGAACGGTATTGCGTAAGTCTGATGTATTTTTTTTTTCTTCTCTCCTTCAACTTGGTGCTTGTTGCTCGATTCCTCGTGCTCTTGATAACATCACGCATGGATAGACCATTTCCGTCGATATATCGACGTTTACTTGAATGAGATTTGAAGAGCTTGGTTCCGCGTTTTTCCCCGCATCGTTCACAACGATTCATTCTGTGCCGTGTGATGCTGGCAGCAATAGGACGATTTGTTACAGCGCTCTAGTATGCTACTTTGTAGGGATTGTGCAAAGTGAGATTGTTACTGTAAGCACGTTGTTCTACATACAATTGGACTGAGAATAAGCAACTACAGTTGCATTTATACAATACCTATAAAGGATGTAGAGGAAGATATAAAAATGACATCGAAAATCATGGACTTTTCATATACATACCTAATCTTGTTTCTATCAGCAGTATCATTGACAAGATGTTCTACTTGTTCAGCATGTCAACGGAATCTACCATTTTCAAACCATCTGCTAGAGATACATACTAGCGATAGCAAACGACAACAATTGTACTTAATGGAGAACAGCCCTGCCCACAAGCTTGTACTACACTATTAGTGAGTTGTTTTCAGCATCTTCAGTGTCGCATCATCGTCACTCGATGTCAACCGGAAAGTGCTATCGATGTTTCCTACACCAAGCAATACCAACAAACGTAAAGCTCAATCACTTGTTCTGGATCACAATAGGGTGGCTCAATAAAAACTAATTCTATCATCATTCATGGAAACTACAAATCTTGATGTTCGAAATTCAGAAATTATTTCAAAGACCACCCTAGCCAGAGCATCGGAACCAACCAAATTGAATTTCACTGAACAATCGACACGGACTATGCTCTCTGTCTCCCGTTCATCGTGTGGTTCCGTTTGAAATCGTTCGTGTTTACTTTCGGAAACATAATATGTTTATAATTCCCATTATCGTTTGTTATCGTCACCATCAGTGCGAACTGTAATTTCGATAATGAATTTAATTGTAAACAATCGCATACACATGATAGCTAATGCCGGACCTCTTCCTCCACCCATCCGTCCGTTCTGTATGGAATCCATCAAGGCAATTGCAAACATTTTTGAAATGACAACGGTTTACGTATAAATGTCGTATGTTTTGTGAGAACTCTATTGGACGTATGTCATTTTTTGAGTTCGATGGAAGAATGGTTCATGTGGATAAATTGAAAATGCAGTTAAGTATGGAAATGTTTACGAATAACAGTGACACACAAGCCCCACTTTCAATGATGGATTTTTTTCTCAATCACCATATTAAACCAATACAAAATACAGATTAATTCACTTATCGGTGACATTTCCTCCTATATAGTTCATAAAAAGGGTGTTTAATAGGGTGGCCCAAAATAACACATTATCTGGAAGCCTGGGGACTCACACTCCCTAGTTTGAAGTGGTTAATACTAGGGTTCTGATGCATGGTCATTATCGGTGTCATTCCTTAATTTTGTTGCCAAGGAATCCAATTTTGACTGACAAATGGGTGCGCCTTTGGAGGGTGTTTCAACACTCCGAAGGGTATAAATAGCGGGACCTTTCAATTACAGTCGGATCCTTGCGATAAATGCAAGAATGACAACTGTAAAAAAATCGAATACTTCACCATTTCTCAATAGTGATGGAGTAATACGACATGCACTAAACTAAGGACACGGGATATACTACAATAGATCAAATTACTGGTCGCAGTGGTGTTAGGTCCAGAACACAGGAAAAAAAATCTCTTTTATATTGGGTCAAAAATCTGATTTTTAAGTGACATTATATGTATAGGCTTTCAGCACACACCTAGGTGCCGTCCTCTCATCCACACGCCACACAATGTATGGAATTAAGCCCGTGAAACGAGTGATTGAACTAATGGGTTCTTGCTGCATTTATTTTTATGTGCATTCACATGAGTCATCAATTTTGGGCGATGTGCGATGGTGTGAATCTGCATGTTTTGTTCGGGGATCCATTTTGATTGCTGGCGGTGGTTATTTTTAGTGTTATGGAGCATATTTATCCTTGACAAACCACACAATAACAGCTGGTGTGACTGGTATTGAAAGCGTGGATAAAAAGCCATCTATTAGCTGTAGCTCAACTGCATTTAATTATTGCATACGCGGTGTTTTAAAAGTTCGCAATGCTTCGACTTTCATATTAATCTGAGTACATTAAAGTGCAGCACTCTCTGTCGCAATAACATCAATCTTCATATAAGAAAATTAGGGTGCTTCATTTTGGAAAAATAAATGCTCGGTTCTTAACCCCAAGATATGAGCATGTGCAAAAAATGGTTACGTATGCTGGATTCGGTTTGAAAAATATTGTTAAATGCTTTCGAGGGCGTCATTTGATTTGAATAGCTTTTTACCCGGGCTGATATATCGTCGATCGTAGCTTGTTGTGTTGTAAATGGCACGGTGGCTTTAGAGCAACCGTTTTTTCTTACTGAGCAGAAGATCATTCGTTAGCACCCAAGCCTCTTTGTATTAGCATTACTGAGTGGATCGATCCCAGGCCTCTATTGTAGAAAACCGTTATTGATATAATTCGGGCGGAACGGTACGAAAAAAAAACACAAATTTGTTTAGAAAATATATGAAGTATGCTAGCGAGATGCGGTTTGGAAAATATTGTTAACTGTCTTTGGGGATGTAATTTCATGTGTAGGGGTATTTGATAAATGTAGTTATGTCCACGACTATTTTTACGTTCTAATTATTTCAGATATAATTTTAATACCTTTATAACGGTACTATGCCCATATACATGGAATATGTTTAACAGTCCGCATCGTGCTCTCTTGCCGTGCGGATCTATTTGCTTTTTACTGAAGGAAGTGTTACGACTACCTAAGGCTACAACATATTTAAACAGCACTGTTCAGTGCTCAACCTGTAAAATTTCGACCTTGTTCAACTCTTATTCCTCTTCAATCCTTGTTTGGATCCTACCCGTGGTAATCCTTTTTGGATAACGATTTGGAAAATTCCTCTTCGATCCTTCAGATTCTTATAGTTATCTGCTTGGATGTCGATTTGGATAAAAATTTACTGACGCCATGGCGCCTAAACGCGAAAGAAAGGGGCAAACTCTTGATCCCCCTTCTGGTGAAATTAATTTGAGTAATCAATTTGATTTGCTCACGGATGATGAGAATGATCCATCATCCAAGAAAAATTCTAGTAAACTTTCCCGGCTTATTGCCAAGAAGGAAAAGATTCCCCCTATTGTGATAACCACTTCCGATTTCCATGCTCTTCGCATCTTTTGAATTTCGTGAAAGTTAAGTTTTCACTACAAATTTGACGTCAGGATGCCGTGTATTGGCTGAAACCTTGGACGGATTTAAATGTCTTCTCAAGTATCTTACTGAGAAGCAGCATAAATTTTTTACTTACGACACCAAAACTGAACGTGTGTTCAAGGTTGTCATGAAAGGACTGCCCAGTGGTGAATCCCTGGATCAGATCAAAGAGGAACTGGCAAAATTACTTGGAGTTGTGCCACTCCAAGTAATCAAAATGAAAATGAAATCCCGTCCTGGCGATTCGCGCAACGGGATTTCTAATGATTTTTATTTAGTACACTTCAAGTCTAGTGAACTAAACAACCTTAAGGCCTTAGAAAAAGCCAGCCTTATGCTCCATGTCCGAGTGAAGTGGGAACACTTCAGGAAGACTGGAGGAAATTTCGAAAACCTCACTCAGTGCCGTAAGTGCCAGGGATGGGGTCACGGAACTAAAAATTGCTACATGCCAGCTAAATGCATGACCTGTGGTGATTTCTCTCACGCAAAGACGACTGTCCTGTGAAGAAAGATCCTAAGAAGTTTAATTGTTCAAATGATGGTGAATACCACAAATCCAATTTTTGGGAAGTAAGACTCGCAAAGCGATCCTACAATCTCGTTCTGAAACTTCTGTTAACAACGGTCAGCTGTACCTACTCCCCTCGCTGCTAACAATGTTCAACGAATTAATGGAGCTACGTATGCTGCTATTGCAGCGGGTAGAAATCAAAATACTAACCAACGTTGTTCTAACGGAAATTTGGAAAATTTTGACTTAGGAAGCATTACTGCTCCTAAATTGGATTTTTTTTACAGAAATCAATAATTGACATGATTGCTGATATGCTTAAATCTAACTCCATGTGTGATGCTATTCAAACTGGACTAAAATTTGCAAGCAATATTGTCATGACTTTTAAATTCAGTAATGGATTTTAAATCATTAAATATTTTAAATTGGAACGCTCGATTTCTTAGACATAATGAAGACGAGTTATTTAACTTTTTGAGAGTTCATAACGTGCATATTTCCGTTATAACTGAAACGTTCCTTAAACCTGACCATAGGATTAATAAGGACGCAAATGATTTAATTTATAGAAATGATCGTCTTGATGGAGCCTGTGGTGGCGTTGCCACCATTGTTCATAGACGATATCAAACATAAAATTCTTTCTTCATTTGAAACTTTGGGAGTTTCTGTTGAAACAAAATTTGGACAACTTACGTTTATAGCTGCCTATTTGCCATTCCAATGCGTAGGCCAGCAAAAGAATTTTCTCAAGGGTGACCTGCAGAAACTTACCCGTCATAGGTCTAAATTCTTCATTATTGGTGATTTTAATGCAAAACACCGCTCATGGAATAATGCTCAAAGCAATTACAATGGTAATATTCTGTTGGATGATTGTTCTGCAGGTTATTACACTTTTCAATATCCAAACAGTCTAACATGCTTTTCTTTTGCAAGAAATCCCTCAACTATTGATTTGGTCTTAACTGATTCATGTCAACTTTGTAGCCAATTGGTTACCCATGCTGACTTCGGTTCTGATCACCTTCCAGTAACTTTTGAAATATCTCAAGAAATAAGTTGTAATCCCAACAGCTCTATTTTCAATTACCATAGAGCTGATTGGGAGCAATATCGAACATTTATGGAATATAACTTCGATCCAAACATTCCTTTGCAAACCAAAGATGAAATTAATTATGCTCTTGAATCTCTGACTACTTCTATAGTTGAAGCAAGAGCTGCCTCAGTACCAAAATGCGATGTTAAATTCGATTCAATTATAATAGACGAAGATCTTCAGCTCTTGATCCGTCTTTAAAATGTCCGTAGGAGACAATATCAAAGAACACGCGATCCTGCCATGAAAGATATCTGGCGGGATTTGCAAAAACAAATTAAAAAGCGGTTCTCTACCCTGAGGAACAACACTTTTGCTACACACTCTAAATTAGACCCGAGTTCCAAACCCTTTTGGAAACTCACAAAAATTTTGAAAACCCTCAAAAGCCTATTCCAGTGCTTAAAGAAGGTGGTAAAATTTTGTTCACAAATTCAGAAAAGCTCAAAAACTTTCGAGAGTTCCCATAATTTCAGCTTGGGTCTTACTAGCTCGGGATTATCTGAATATTTTCTCTCCGGAAAATATTTTTGATGATTCCTGGGGGACTGATTTGGACGAAGTAAGGTTTATAACTAAAAAGTTTCATAATATGAAAGTTCCAGGTGATGATGGAATTTTCTATATCCTCATCAAAAAACTTCCAGAGAGTACCTTGTCTTTCTTGGTAAAATTATTTAACAGATGTTTCCATTTGGCATACTTTCCTGATAAATGGAAAAATGCAAAAGTTGTTCCAATTTTGAAGCCGGATAAAAATCCAGCTGAAGCTTCTAGCTACCGTCCAATAAGTTTGCTTTCTTCAATAAGTAAACTTTTTGAAAAGATAATTTTGAATAGAATGATGCTTCACATCAATACGAACTCAATTTTTGCAGATGAGCAGTTTGGATTTTGCCATGGGCATTCAACTACTCATCAACTCTTAAGAGTTACCAATTTAATTCGTTCAAACAAAACTGAAGGCCACTCAACTGGAGTTGCTCTTCTAGACATAGAAAAAGCATTCGACAGTGTTTGGCATGAAGGTTTGATTGCTAAATTGAAAAAGTTTTATTTTCCACTTTATATTATTAAATTAGTTCAGAATTATTTAACTGACATCTGCAGGTAAATTACCAAAAATCCAAATCCAATCGACTACCTGTTAGTGCAGGAGTTTCTCAGGGTAGCATTCTTGGGCCTATATTGTATAACATTTTCACTTCGGACCTCCCTGATTTGCCTCAGGGTTGCCACAAATCTTTGTTCGCTGATGACACAGGCATTTCCGCTAGAGGAAGAAGTCTTCGTGTTATTTGCAGCAGACTGCAGAAAAGTTTAGATATTTTCTCTTCTTATTTACAAAAATGGAAGACGCTTCCAAAACTCAACTTATAATATTTCCACATAAGCCTAGAGCTTCGTTTTTGAAACCTAGTAGTAGTCACATAGTCACTATGAACGGGGTTCCAATTTCCTGGTCAAACCAAGTGAAATATCTTGGATGTTTGCCTGACGAATAAACTTCTAATATTTAAACAAGTTTTTAGACCGGCCATGCTTTACGCTGTGCCAATATGGTCTAGTTGCTGCACTACCAGGAAAAAAGCACTTCAAAGGATTCAGAACAAAGTTCTGAAAATGATTTTGAAGTTGCCTCCCTGGTACAGTACTACCGAGGTACATAGAATTTCGAATGTTGAGACTTTAGAACAAATGTCCAACAGTATAATTAATAATTTCAGGCAAAAATCGTTGCAATCCTCAGTTGCAACGATTAATTCTCTTTATACTTAGATAAGATTTAGTTTTAGTTTTTAGTTTTAAGATTTCAATTGTTATACTGACATGCAGGTTTAAAAAACCTGTTTAAAATAATGAATTGCCAAGGCAGGAACAATGTAAAAACACTTAGATATATATCATAACAATTAAGGCTGGTAAGTTACTGTAGTAACTAGAGCACCTAGGTTAAAACGAAATGTAATTTATTTTGAATTTGGAACAAATAAAGAGTTAAAAAAAATAAGTGACTTAATTTTAAGAAATAGTGACTTTAGTGCCTTTTGGGTAAAAAAGTGACTTTTTAGTGAGTAACTTGGAAATAGTGACCTAGCCACTAAAAAGTGACCTGCTACCAGCCCTGTAATAGGAAGTTAGCATGATTTTCACCCCTCCTGACCCTGAAACCGGCCACAAGGTCCCAAATTTGTTTGAACCATATAGAGTGAACCTACTTCCAAAGGTTAAAAAAAAATCGGTCAAGTAATACTCTGTTAGCAAAATTTAGATTTTTTTTAACTACCCGGTTGCCAAGGGATTAAATGCAGTAAGCCGTAGTAGGGGGGACCAAGTGACAAATAAATCCCACTTAATTAAAAGCCGCTGCATAGGAGTCCTACAAAGTAGCATATATTATGTAAACAATGAGGAAAATCGAATGCTGATGGTTTCGTCTTCGGCAGACCTCGGGAAGCGGTTCATTTAGCCTGATTTTTCCCACAATCATGAATAATCATTGAATAATTATACCGAAATCACACCTGTTCTAATCAAATTGAGCCCATGCGTGCTGAAATATTGTAAACATGTCTGGGGAATTGAGTGGGCAAAATATCGTCATGGGCAGACCTTTTGCAATTATCCATATTATCCGATTTTTTTAACATACTGAAAAACCTAGCAATGTCCTGCGTTTTTCAAAATAGGCGTAGATTCAATCAAACATGACTCTAAAAATTTAATTTATGAACTTTTTTGGATTCTTGTATAATCATCCATCTTGGTCATCAACATGCTCGTACATCAAGTCCTTTTCTTTTTCGAACCCATATTAACTCACAAGTAGATTCTTTAGTATCTTCAGTGATTATGCTCGACTCATTAGGTTTCTGAAACATTTGACGCACTCAGTCAGTCAGTGCTTGAATGCAGCAAGGAACAACTTTGAAGAGCTTCATACACAATTCCCGCTCCTGCTGCTGAAGATCATTTGTCATCATTTGAACATTTTGGATGGTAATGAATCTTAGTTCAAAGGATCTTTTTAGCAACTTTAATAAGTTTATTCTACGTCTCCCAATGGTAGGAGATGCATCGAGCAGCATGTGCTTGTCTACTGTGTGATAGCGTGTGAATGAAAGCATGTAAAAATATTGAGCACGCTTGGGAAGAAAATGTTACGCTATCGCATCTCAGAGGTGTGCTCTAGACAGAACCATCACGACACGTAATCTACCCTGCAGCTTCAGGTGAAAATATCATTCATTGAATTATGACATGTATCCAAGGATTTATTTATTTGCGCAAAGTCAGCTTCGAAACCTCAACTGTCAACTTGTTTCACGATAAGATTACTTAAGAGTTTCCGTTTATGTGTTAACATTCACAGCCAACAACAGTGACTGATAATAAATTCCCCTGGACCATCGAACAACAAAAGAGAATGCAAACGAGACACCAACTCAACGGTAACAGTTACTATGACAATTCCGAACACAATGCAGTTGCAGCAACGTATCTCTTATCTCTGTTCCATAGGTTCCCAAGCTTTTTGTCATTGGACCCTTCCCCTTTTCATCATCGGTCCAATGTCTAGCTTCTCGTACCTAGGGGTTTTGATCTCATTTCCGTCCAACTAAGCACAACCCGCGATTTACTTCTCTTTTACGAACGGATATGAACAACAAATTGCGTAACGTTATATTTGATAGAGTCACAAATTGTTGACATGTTTTTAAAAGTCTAACACTGCATCTTGATTCCAAATGTGTCCTACGAGCGTTAGTTTTTGAGAACAATTAGTGTAAATATCAATACAATCCGGTTTAATAGGCTTTGTGTTGTGGCTTATGACTATTATGTATTATTGATTTGTGCCCGGTGAAATCATTGATATTATGGATGTTTTCTGCTTAATAGAACGGGAATAGGCTATTACTACGAAGTAGCGCTCTACCCTACTTGTCTCTTCAATGTCTTTAAGCCGGTTTGCTGCGAGCTTCAATGCTACTTCTTCGAAGCAAGTATGACATTCAAAGGTAATGACTATCATCGTCATCATCATCGCCATTGCATTGGCGTGGAATCGTTAATCCTCCCAAGGGACTTAATCCCACCGTCTTATTTGGCTTCACCCTGACGGGTGCCGTAGCCATGCCTGGCTGTGAGACTGTGTCACATATAAATTTTGCTCTACACTGCGGAATCGGTGTGTGCAGTGCTTCATGCTTGGTCATTTGGGTTCAGTGCAAAGTCTCCGGTGACTGATATTCGATCACGGCTATGCTTATCAACTTGCTCTGGAAGTGGAGCGTTTCCATCACTGGGGTGTACAACAGCAGCAGCAGCGTGCAGTGGTGGTAGAGGTGGTAAAAGTGTAGCTCATTGCATCGATAAATGTGTGATTTTGCGAAGAAAAGAGCTTCAGATTTCCGAAAAATGCTTCTGTCTGGTTGCTTCGCAATTATTATTGACCGGAATAATATTTCGGTTTGGTGCCAAACTTGCTTACGTCATGATATCTACATGGTATCCGGAGGATAAAAATAGGTTTCCATGTCTTTTCATGACTCTGAAAAGGGGGAAAGTCGAACGTTTCAGACTGTACTATTGTGAGAGGATTCGTACACATTGGAAATGGCCTCAATTGAAGAGTCAACTTATTTGATTACGTGTGAGACGTATTGCCATGCGGTAGGTGGTACCGGGCAGATGTGAATTTTGGATCCATTATAAATTGTTTCTTCATCTTATGGACTCGGTTCATAACCCTTGGATCAGTGGGAAATCACAGCGTGGGTTGCAGAGTAAGTCAAATGTAATGTCCTGCATATTGATTTGGTCGAAGCTGAATATTAAATTTGCGTTTGGTTTGCTTTGCTAATGACGTAGGTTAAACTGATTAAATTGTAATGCAATTCGAACACCATTCTCATACATGCAAAAAATTAGATGAAAGCTTCAAAGTTTTTCTACTCGATGTTTGGTTACGAGTGATAAGGTTATATGTCATTCGATTTAATGCTTTGATTTTATTAAGGACTGTGTATTTTAAAGCTTTCAGAACATTCCGACCTTGTCAGAAGTTCCCTGAGCACTGAGCGTCACCCAAGTAACATGGTATGTTTTATGGTGATTTTAAACCATTCTACAAGTCTAAATCATGGTCTACAAAACCAAAATTGTTACTTGAACACGAACGTAGTTTATTGCACATCTCCAAATCATCTAGAACTCCTCTGCTCAGCTGTGAAATTCTCAGAAACTCTCCGAATTTCGCAGAAACTCTCCGTAGCTCGCTGAACCTCTCTAAAGTAATTCACGGAACCTTTTGAATGCATTGTCTTAAAAAAAAACTTCATTGTACTTCAGGCAGCCTCAAATAAGTTGACGACAACCTCAGTGTTATAGTACAAATTAAAGCAAAACTCGTGGATTACGTTTAGACAATATAGTCATCGTTCGTTGGATGGGACGCAACCTCATCCCACATTTCACATGCTCTAGTAGTACGCTTGTCACAAATCAATTGTAGAAACTTATATACCACCATATTCGAAGCGGTTCGCAATGTTTGACTATTTTCAATCATTATTTTTGAAATGTTTCTTCTGCAAACATTAGTTCCAGTGCTCTAAGGATGATGGTGTAACTATGTTTTTAAAATCGTCTAAATCGAGACGCGATCAAAAATAGACGAGTGCGTCACCATTAGGAGAGCGTCAAATATGGTTCTGGCACGGAACAACTTATTCCAGTCATAATCAAGTTGCTGCAACCTTTTGTGAACGAAGTGTGCTACTCGGAAGTGTTATAGGACTCCACGAAGGTTGAAAAAATTTAACCGGGACACTACGGAATATCTTGTTGAGTCTATAGAACATCAAGATCTAAACTTCAGGATAATTTGGAGAATACTAGATGTTTTGTCAACACACCTATATGTCTTACATGATGATATGAGGGTCCATAATACTCAACTGATTCGTCAATTTAGAAGGGACTTCGAGCAAGATGAGCTTCAAAATCAATTCTCTAACAATATAGATTGCAGTACTGAAAAATTAACTCATCATGGAGTTAGATCTTCATGTTCTACATACTCAACATCCTGAGTTTTTATTCAAATTCGTAGAGTTTGGTGGGACGTCACCACATCATGTGTGACATAATTTGTATGATCAACATAATTTAAGTGTATCAAAGCGCCTGAAGTTCAGATCTTGAAGTTCTATACAATCAACTCTCCGTACCTCGATATTGAAGGGACCATCGAGATATGGAGAAATCGAAATAGAACAAGAATAGCCTGCTAGACCGTTTGAAGGGACCGAGATAACCATCGACATATAGAAAAAAAAAGTGGTCACAAATCGAGATATAGGAGAGTTGACTGTAGACTCAACAAGGAAGTATGCATTCCTGAGTCCACAGAGCATTGCGGAGCCCCAGAATATCACGTGCGATGTATACTTGCAATGACAAAGTATGTTGGTTCCTCCAAATCATCCTGGAATTTAAGATCTTGAAGTTATACAGGCGCAACAAAGTCTTGAACAATGTCCTGATTTAGTATTATGAATCTGTAGCACCCGTCGGACCTCATCAATATATTAGATGTCTGTGTTAGGGAAGTAAGCTTCTACTGCCTATACAGTCTCCACGTATCCGAAAGCAAAATACATTCAATTCTGTTTATTCGCGGCTTTATTTTATTTTTAATTTTCTTAAATTTCGCGCTCATGCAGGATTGGTACAGAATTATTATGATTTTTTTCGGATTTTTTGCAACATATTGCACTAAATTTGGTTGCAATTGGAGATCAAACTCAAGGACAAACAAAAATCGCGTGAAAACAGAATTTAATGTACTCTTGTTTGTTAGATTAGGTACTCTGCGTTAGGAAAACCCACCACGTGGTTGCCATACGGCCATATTACGCGAGTCTCACTTCGATCAGCTCTTTTCGGTTCAATTCTGCAGAAATTTGCATGTTTCGCGATCTAACTGACTATGATGCAACACGGGGATTTGTTTACGATTTTCATCGCTACAATTTCAACGCTTTTCATAGTTAAGTTAGGTTAGATCTCTTCATTAAACAGACTTCGGCTGTTCGTCTCTGGGTACCTCAGAAGAGGGTTCCTCAAGTGACAGAGTTTTAAAATTTTCGGATCCCAGAGTGGGATCTCCGGAAAAAAGGATTGAGGCCTCAGAAGGAGGTCTCCCTAATGCAGATTTGTTTAAATCCGAGTGTTGTATGCTGTCTAATTTGCTGTCAAGTAATCCTTCTTACTTTTCTTCGTAGACGGCCCAACATCTTTTACAAGAGCCCTGTTTCCACTTGTTTGACTGCCAAATTCCATTTCCGCTTGAAATCCTTCAGGTCAATTTCAGTTCCACCCTTTTTATTCAGTATGTGCGTTCAGAGTTGCGGCCTATCACAATCACGATCGTCAAACAACTGATGGTAGTAACGCTTGGTATATTCCTATCGTCGAAGCTCTCTTCATGACCGTCCATCAAGTTGACGAAAGAAGTAAAAAGCAACTGGTGAATGTCGTCTTCGGTGGTAATCCATCACCGATCTAGTCATTCCCGACAATCACGACACTCATCTGTGCTCGTTTTGAAGCAGTAGCTGCTTTGCTTGCTTATGTGAGTGTGTTGGTGAGTGAGCCCAACAGCTTCCGTTGAATTTTGCCAGCTTTGTTGTAACTCACACATTTGCGCGTGCCGAGACGAACTTGGAATGCGTTGGCATTGTTTTCATTTTCTTCTGTCGTTTTGCTTTTTCTCATCATAGTACTGCAGAAGTCTTCACTGTTTTCGTTGTGCTTTACATCATCAGCAGCGAATGTTACGTTTTGCCTGTGAGCAGCGACCATTACTGGTGATTGTTGTTGTGACAAAACGTTCTGTCAGCAATAGTCGGTTGATGCGTTGACTAGTGTCGAGTGAGTGTCATGATATTTTGCATCACTGTGTGCTTCACAATTGACCAGTATTCTTCAATTGACCTTAGTTGCGGAGTACTGGCCGGATTCATCTCCTTGGGAACCACTGTGACGCCATTTTCGCTGTACCACTGTTTGGTGGAATTTGAGTAGTGGCAGTTTGCCAAGTCCGACCAGCATATGCAATCTACCTCATGCTGCTCCAGAAAAGGCAGTTGTCTCTTCCGTAGGCACTCATACAGGTAAATTTGCTAGTTCATCATCCCAGAAGTAACGAAAGTTTCGCTTTTCAGCCCTCAGCTGCAGATTACTTGCCAGACAAGGAACTTTTTGCGGGGGTTTCTACTTCTTTATGATTTTACATTCTTCCGGGGCACTCTTCCGGTCAACCGAGGTATAAAATTTATGTCCAGGAATTTGATCAAAAACTGCCAGAACCGGGCATAGACCGGGATTTTCGTTTCGAGCGTTCAGGATCTAATCGCAACTGGCTTGCTCCGGTTAAGCCATGATGTATACAAATGAAGTTATCCTGACAACCATTACCTACACTCAAAAAAGACCACACGTCTGATCGAAGTGTTTAAACACTTGATTTGTCATGTGAACAATCACATTTATTTTAAGTGTATTTCACCAAGGTTCAATGTGTTCTATACGTTGATTTCTAGTGTTTCAAACATCATTGCTGACTTCGGTGACAATAATGAAAGAGCCTTAATTTTTGGAAATCATGAAAACTTGCGACGTCTTGGACAGGCAAAGTATTTGTTTATTTGTTTATTTAATAATTCAACTGACAATTAATGTCTTAATGAATAAAACTTAATCTAAATAGTTATGGTCAACGAAACGAAAACGGTCAAGTAACCGGTGACGAAACACATTTGCTGATACGTTAAAGTCAAATTCGCAATAAAAGTAGTTAAATTGTCGGCTGATTGCACGAATTGGCTCATTCTGCGTATAATTTCTGCCTCGTGGCTCCAAAAACAGAAATTCGCGGTGACGAAGAGGTCTCTCAGGAACATACATATTTAGCTGGACCAGCAACGTTGGACAGTCGATGTCACCCGTGAGAAGCTTTCCAGCAAACATAGCTTGAGCGACCGTCCGTCGTACCACTAGCGGTTCGATGCCTAGAAGACGGCAACGCTCCTCGTACGGTGGCAGGTTCGATGAGTCACGCCAGTTCAAGAAACGAAGAGCATATCTCACAAGCTTTCGTTGAACAGATTCGATTCTAGCGATCCAAGTGGCTTGGAAAGGGCACCATACAACTGCACTTGATTCTAATATAGACCGCACAAGTGAGCAGTAAAGTGATCTGAGGCATAACGGGTCCCGGAACTCATCGGCAATTTTGAAAATAAAACCCAGTTGGCAATTGGCTCGGGAAATGATGTCGTTATAATGGATTTTGAAGGTGAGCCCGCAGTCCAGAGTAACACCGAGATCCTTTATTTGTTCTACACGGGCAATGCAATATTGCAGTATTGGGTTACAGATGGTACGTTTGCCACAGTTGCTTGTTTGTTTCGGCAACTCGTCACTGTTCATGGAAGTATCGCTCACTTACATCAGCAGACGGTTCCGCTAGTTTTCACGGCAAGTGAATTTCCATTTTGAAATTCCTGGTTTTTTAATCCATTTCCTGGTTTTAAAATCCATGTATTTAAAAAACAATTTTTAATAAAAAAAATAAAGTACTATATGCTAAAACTATAATAGCAAAGCGTTTTCACTCATGTTTTTGCAAAAACATCTTTGTTCACAAGATTAATTGCGATTGACACTGAAACATTTGCGATAACCCGTAAAATGAGCGATTTTAGGGGTGTATGACGAAGAAAAACTGAGATACGACGGACTAGCCTGGAGCCCTATAGATATATCTACACACTTAGAAATACCTAATTTTACACGTGACGGAATCCACCTTTGACATAAAGGATGAGACGTAAACAAACATGTCATGTAAAATTAAGTACTCCGAGACTGAATAGTTCGTTACTCGACGAAAAGTACGTTTGATTGAGCTGAATTTCGCGTCTATTATGACTCAATTTTATGTCATAATTGACGCTCGTATATGTCAGTCTCAGAGCACCTAAATTTACATGATTTTTTTTAAGTGTGTAATGTCTGAAATTTAAAGATCTATAAGCCCCTAAATCTTGAGATTTCTGTTTTTGAAACTGCGATTTTTTCAACTTTATTATTGAGATTTTTGACCAACGGGCTAGTTGAATGAGGACTCTTTAAACAAACCTTTGCTTCTAACAATTTTACGGATTTCCAGTTTGTTTAAATTTTCCGCAAATTGTCAACGATTAACCGGAATTTTGATTGCAACATGATTTCAAAATCATATGATTAAAAGATTTCTTAAACAACACTGGTTTAATAACTCTTATTATTAAAAAGACTGACTGCTGAAGTTCATAGAAACTCCCTAAAGTTCGTAGAACTTCCCTGAAGCGTTAAGGTCTTTCCTGAAGGGTTCATTGAAATTTGTATTGCCTGAATTTCATGGGACTCCCCCGAAGTTCAAAGGACTTTTTTAAAGAGTTTTTTTGAAATTCATAGGAATTTCTTAAATATCGTAGAAGTACCACGAGGTTCGTAGAAATTCTCAGAAGTTCGTAAAACTTCCTTCAAGTTCGAAGAACTTTCTCGAAGATCTGAGGACTTCCCTTAAGTTTGAAGGACTTAACTGAATATATGAGGACCCTAAATTTAGAAGAGCTTCCCTGAAGTTCATAAGGCTTAAAATATCGAAGAGGTTTCCAAAAGTTTGTGGGTCTTTCCTTAATTTCTCGGAAATTCCCTGTAGTTTGGAGAGCTCCCATGAATTTCGTAGGATTACCTGTAGTTCAATCGAACTTATCTGAAGGTTCGGAGGGATTTCCTGACCGTCGTAGGTCATCACAGTAGTTCACAGAATTTTCCTGAAACTTGTAAGACTTTCCCGAATTTTGTAGAACTTGCATGAAGTTCGAAGGCCTTATCTGAAGTAATCGGTTATCCTGGTGATGGTGCGGATGACCAGGCGTTACCGGCAGCAGGCTACAGTGAGGAGTCCTGTCTCTTTAAGAAAACTTAGTAGAGCAGCAGTTCGGCTTGCGTCATTGCTAACCGCGTCTCTTGCCTAGAATCCTGTAAAGCTCTCTTGCTCTCTGTTATTGGGGGCAGTGACATAAGAACTGCTCAACGGAGTCGATGATTACCTTGGAGATACGGATTCGTAGGTGCCGGGTGGTGTCAAAATGGCGTATGGCGAGAAAGCGGAGCAGGTTCAATCGAGTTTGGCAGTTGGCCTTGAAAGAAAGTCTACGATCGAGTCGTACACCGAGGACTTTGACGGTGTTTCGTTGCGGGATAACCTGGGATTCAATGATGATGGGTGTGGGCAGAGACCGCCCATGTGGGTGAACGAACTTTTCTCCGCCGACAAAGGGAATCCGGCGCCAGATGCCCAGCGATGCACAAACTTAACGGTCTGTTCCTGTTTCGTCCAGAAGATTTTGATAGTATTTCGGCGGCCATAATGACAATATGGTCGGCGGAGAATACATCGTTCATATTGACGCCAGTACCGATTTCTGCGGGACACAAATTTCCTCCCAGAAGGTAGCAGAGCGATGGCTCCCGATAGAGACCTGGAAGGTGCGACGCTACAAGAAGTTCCGAGTGAAGTGAAGAATTTGCCCGTTGATTCCCAGTAACGAGCTGATGGAGATCCGCCAGCATCAAGATGTGGTTATAAGCTTTAGAGATGTCTAGTGCAGCTATCTCGACGTGTTGGTCGCCCGCCGTAGGGTCATGGAAGGCTTACTCAAGCGTAACAAAATACGTATTCGGGCCGAAACGCATGCTGCCGGTGATTCAACAAGCTGTGCTCATTGAAGAAGCTGCGGAGACGACGATTGACCATCCTTTCCATTACCTTGGAGAGACAGCACGTGCTTGGTTTGCCAGCCTAACGGATAGGGACAGCCACGGGAGCGATTCGCTTTACAATTTTCTGTTGAACAGCGGAAGTCCTCTTTGCTTTCGATAGGGCAAACATTAGTTCTCGGAAGCTAATCGACTGACTGTAGTGGGCGTTCGAGTCGTCGTCGGGGATAGGGAAGTTGGCGATGGAATTGACAGCGGCGTTTTGCTTCCGCCAGAAATCCACCGAGTAACCGTCGATCATTGACAGGGCTTGCGGGGTACGTTGTGGTACTGTCGTCTGGCTTGAGGGCAATACCTTGGTAGCTTATTTTTTCCGCTGAGAGAGTTAACCCTCCTCCACAGGTCGGAGGCCGTTTGGTTGGAGTTTATGCTATTGAGGAAGGTGGGCCAGCTGGCTGCCTTCGTGGCACGAAGGACGCCTCTGCAACCTTTTCAGAGTCACTCGAACGCCATTTGCACGTCGGATCCAGAGTAAACCAAGAGTGTTTTTCAACAGAAAAATTTCCATCATACAGATACAATATCCCGTCGTTTCCTTGACTTGGGTTATATGAACAAAAAACAACGTTAATTTAAATAATTGCATTGCACGTTCCCAAGATTTAATTTCCAAACACTATTGAGTTATTTTGTCGAAATTTTATCTGTGGTGTGTCTAAATATTGATTACAGGACCATTAGTACAACAACTCTAAACCAACATTTGAAAAGGGCGGAAGAGCTACAACGTAAACAAATTATATTTTGCCACATATAGATATTTACAGTAGTTCACAAATTACGCAATAAACACGAAAAAATCTATGATGCTTCTGGCAGGTATGGAAAATCATTTACATTCATTTCGCGCATTCATTTACATTCATTTGCCTCTAACTTTTTTCATTATCCGAATTCCGTTAAAATATGTTTGAAGCTTTTGTAGGTTTTAATATTAACTATAACTTTTGTGAATAACTCAAACCTGTATATTTTATCTTCTCAATTTCACGGAAAAAAAAATCGATGTAGGACTAGATCTTTGCGAACCATTTCGTAGAAGCAGTGTCACAAAATCATGTAAGGTTTTAAATGTTTATAACTTAGTCATTTGTGGATGGATTTACATTGTAGATTTGATGTAAGATTTGTTTGATTTTAAAATTATAATTGATTATGAATAGAATACTATTGAAGAATTATCAAACTTAAGCAAGTAGCCTTGACTGACGAGTTTGGGTGTTAGCGGATCCCTAACACGGACGTCAAGTTCAGATGCCAGAATACTGATACTAGCTTAAATTTAACCAGTGTACGTATGTTATGGAAAATTGGTGGAGCCTCTTGCATGAATCTCTGCGCATTAAAACAATGCACTTGAATGAAGTAATGAAATTGGGTTGTTAGCAGAATGCTTAAATAAAACAGCAAAAAATATTATCTTCCATTTAATTCCACTTAAATCATTTTGGTATCCATGACAGATACGTACACTGAGGGAAATATACTTAAGAATGTTATAAGGCACGACTTATGAACAATATATATTGATTTCATATGACCTGCTACCAGTCCTAGAAATTCTTTTAGAAACTTGATCGACTTTATGCTTTTTAAAAAACATGAGTTGCTACATCTACGCACTAATTTGACGTTTTCAAAGGTTTAGGGAGCATTTCCCGAAAAATGATACATTTACAGATGATCAAATTCCAAATGTCAATGCAAAAGCATTTGGGTAGAGCCTCACACTCGTACTAACTGTGCATTAATGATACGGGCTCACGAATGATTATTTAAGGGGTTACGCCTACCTGCAAGACCGAGAAAAAGCGAAAGTTTGGATTTTTTTCTCGAAAACGACGCAACATATTGAAAATCGGTTTTCTGCCGTTTATTGAACACACATTAAATGGTACATTTATCAGCCGATGCTGTAAAAACGAGGTCCTGCTCCCCGTGGACGATGTTCTAAAAAACGCTTTTTGCGGTGCCAACTGCGGTTTGTGATGTAATCATCTGAAATAAAAAAAAAAACCATGCCAAAACGTTAAGCATGTGTTAAACTATTCCTTGATCGTTCGGTTTTTTTAAATTTTTTTGACAAAATGGCGGCCTTGCAAAGTTGAAGTGCCGATTTTTGATCCTTAAAATTTGTCTTTGATCGGCTGTAAAAAATCGAAATTAAATGATAGACGAAATCCGAACGATCGTGGACTGCACAAAATAGTACTGAACAGAAATCAAAACGAATCGAATGTATACATTTCGAGAAATTTTTGGCACCGGTTTTGAAAATATGATTCCGAGATAATCGCGTTTAAAGTTTAAAGTTGGGTTTAGTCCACTATAAGTGAATATTTTTGTACGTCGCATAACTTTCACAATTTTCATCGGATCAACTTGATCTTTTGAGGAAATATTCTTGACTTTATATACTTTCGATTAGGACAATAAAAAATCGATTTTTTGAAAGTTTACAGGTAGGCGTAACCCCTTAAATATACGAATTCAATTTTCGTAGTCCTTCGTTAAGATCACTTTTGTGTCCCTAGATACAACACGTTTAATGTGTATCACGTGTTTAGTGTTCAATGCTAATAGATTACACCATTAACTGTAATTTAAGCTTATAAAAGTACTTCACACATATTAATCCATTAAATTAAATGGAGGTCTCCAGCAAGCGGTTTTTTTGATATGGTGATTTTGGAATGACGCCCTTTTAAGATAACAGTCTAGAACAACTGATGGCATCGCGAAATTTATCGTTGATTAATATCTCACAATATTCTTAAATTTTGATAATTTAATGATCATGTTTTTCCCCCCAAAGACAGCAAACCGAACCTTTGCCTGAATCACATCAGCACGGTCTCCACACCGCCGAATGTTACTTCAATTAAGCACGAAAAGCATGTTTACCTGTCAGCACTGACTGACTAGTCAGGTGCCTCAACTGAAGCCAAGCACCTTTCAATCGAGATTTTGTTTACCATTTTCTCCCAAAATCAAAATTGCACAAATTGTGACTGAAGTACATCGCTGATAGACTAATTATTATTTGCCACCGTCGGTAGTCTGGTGGCATGTCAGATTTGAGAAGTAAAAGAAAAAAGGAGAAAAACAAAAACAAGCACAGCATTACATTACCTTCTTTGACACTTTTTGTGTTGTTTTGCAGCGGTGTGGTTGTGTTGCCATTACCACTACCAACACTGCCGCCGCCTCCTCCGCTGCTGCCACCGCCACTGCCAGCACCGATACTGCCAGCGCCGCCAGCATTTCCACTGCCACTACCACCGCCGCCACCACCACTACTACTGACTACACCAGATGATTGATTTTTATCCACCGAACAATACATAATTCACACTTGTATGTTGCAAATAACGCACACCACCGAATATGTACACTCAAAATACCGCACTGCAAGCTATTTATTTAAACTTTTTTTCTCTCCCTTTCGTCGGGTGAGTATACTTTTTATTTATCTTTATTTTTGCAAGCTTATTTTTTATATCTAGGAAACTTCACTGTCGTATTATTTTTGCTCTTTCCGATACTTCTTACTTTTTCGCACCAACCCGCTCTTCTTCTCTGAATTGCACACTTTGCTCTCGTATTTCCACTTCACGTACGCACTTGATTCGCTTTTATATTGCTGTTGCACAGAGTTGCCAGTTGCCTGCAGATGATTTCAAGGTTCCAACGATAATCTGGAAAGGAAAATGGAAATAATAAGAATTTACTGGATTGATAAACACTAGACCAACAATTAAAATAAGCGGAACAACCAAACGTAAACAATGGCTTTAAACGCAAATTCCTCGATAATCAAAGCTCATCCAATCTAACACCATCATCTGATAGAGCAAACTTTCTTTATCGATTGGCATTGTTAGTTTGCGTGGGAGTGTTTTGGTTCTCGGAATTTTGTGTTTAAACCCATTGTTTACGTTTGGTTGTTCCGCCTATTTCAGTTGTTGGTCTAGAACAGTCGTCTACTTATTTGGCTATTATGCCCAGTCCCAGTACACTCGCCTTCAACTTCTTCCAAGGCTATGGGGGAGGGCTACCCGCATAGAAAAATACCATTTCTAGAACAGTTCAAACTTCACTGACACCTTACTAGCTATGTTAACTTTTCACAAAATAGTTTTGTTATGGTTTATGGAATGTAATAAACATTAAAGAAACACTACTTTCAACTGTTACAGTTTCTGGTATGTTTCAGCTAAATTTTGTTACGGTTGATCAACTATACTGAACTGTTACAAAACATTACGAATAAAAGTTGTAAACAACTTGTACAACGCTTACGTGTTTCGATTATGGTTGCTTTATGTTTTTACAATTGGTACAAACAGAAGAAAACGCTTTTGATTGAAACGGTGCTCGTGAGTTCATTGTGTTGTTTTGTTCGTTATTTTATTTTTAAAACCCTTGGTAATATTAGCTTAAAGCATAAAATATTTCTTAAAAGCGCATGATTTTCTACACAAATATTCAGGGCTAACAGCGGTTTACATGTGAAGGAGATTTCGATGTTGGTGGCTCACATCATCCAAAAAGGAAATCGAAGCAGGTACGTTATGCCGGGGCCTTTTTTATCTTCCAGAAATGGAATGGAGTTTGTTTTGCAGGGCAAATTCATTTATCTATTCATTTTATATTAGATCAATAAACATGTTACCAAGAGCAAGGGAGGTGTCCACAAAAAGAAATCTTGTAAATCACATTAAAATTAAAGAACAACCCATGACGGCTGTATTCCGGATAAGCTACGACAGTATTTATTATAACGTCAATAAGTATAGTAATTTATACCATTTCATAGTATATCATGAAGTTAACAACAATGGTTGGTTCTAAACCGTACTACCTTATTCGAAAGTTAATGGAAATAGTTTCACATATCCAACTAGAACCTTTTCTGATGTGGTAAGGCTATAGTTGTTTTGCTAATAATGTATGAGAAAAAGCAAGATTTCGTATGGTGAACGTTCTTAACCACCCATTGTTCATATGGTTGGGTCTTCGAAAACCTTAATCAATATGGTCAAAACTTTATCTAGGTATGGTTTGATTAAAGTTGACTGAACCTTTCTCATTATGGTTTTCAGAGGAAGATAAACCATTTTTAATGTGGTAATCGTATGGTTGTGATTTATGCGGGTAGGCATAGGCTCGGGTATAGGTTTCTAAGCCTGTCTCATTTTTTAATTGTGTGGCAAACCAAATCAAAGGGAAGTTGAGAAATTTTTCAACAAGAAACGCCGGGAATTGAACAAGCCGCTTCCAGCTAGGTCTTGTCTTGCTGAACCTGTAATGATTAGGTTAACATAGGCTCCGGTTGAAAACGAATTTATCCACATTTGGAGAGATCTAATCCTTATTAAATATTTAAATTGTGACCTTAAATGGGAATAATGTAACCCTGGTATGCCCCGCATAAACGATAACAATAAGGAGTGCCTAATAACCTATTCGGGTTATCATGCGCAATAAGGAGTGCCTAATAACCTATTCGGGTTATCATGCGCAAGCACCTGGAAAATCCTCAGCTCTCTCATCGGGACATCGGAAAACAACTCGGAATCGTACAGTCAACGGTGAGTCGTGTGATTAAACGTTACTACGAAACTCTGAGCATCAAACGGAAGAAGAAATGCGGTCAGAATGGATGTTCTATTAGTGATCAGGATCACAAGCGTGTCGTGAAATCATTTTAGCGGAATCTCAATGCTTCGGTCAGGGATGCGGCCAAAAAGTTGAATCTGTCCAAGTCTTTCGTTCAGAGAGCCAAGGACCGGGAGGTACTGCATACGTACAAAGTGCAGAAGGCTCCAAATAGTGACGAACGGCAAAATCCGGGCCCGGTAACTGTACACTCAGATGCTGACGAAGCCTCATTGTTTCCGGCGCTACTGTTCTTTACCGCCCAGCACAAGTTTGATGTCCCGGAGGAAGTAAGGAAGCAGAACCTTTCAAAGTTTGCCAAGAAATACATGATTTGACAAGCGATCTCCTCATGTGGCAAACGGAGTGCGCCGTTCGTGACAACCGGGACTGTAAACGGGGAGATCTACCTCAAGGAGTGTCTACAGAAGCATCTGCTTCCTCTGATGAAGCAACACGAGGGTCCTATGATCTTCTGGCCGGATCTAGCTTCGTGCCACTATCAAATGTTATCCTGGAGTGGTACGAAGCCAACGGGGTCACTTTCGTACCCAAGCTAGGCGGATTGGACTTGCCATCAACGCATCGAAGACAAAATACATGAAAGGAAGAGGTTCTAGGGTAGACAATGTTAGCCTACCACCCCGAGTTCAGATTGACGGTGACGAATAAGTTGACTATCTACAAGACGCTGATTAGACCGGTGGTCCTCTACGGCCACGAGACCTGGACTATGCTCGTGAAGGACCACGGCGCCCTTGGTGTTTTCGAACGGAAGGTGTTGCGTACCATCTACGGTGGAATGCAGATGCATGACGGAACGTGGAGGAGACGAATGAACCACGAATTGCACCAGCTGCTGGGAGAACCATCCATCGTCCATACTTCAAAAATTGGGCGACTACGGTGGAGTGGGCACGCCGTAAAAATGCCGCACGACGACTTAGTGAAAATGGTTCTCGAAAGCGACCCAACAGGAACACGAAGAAGAGGCGCGCAGCGGGCTAGGTGGACCGACCAAGTAGAAGGCAACCTGCCGACCCTTCGCAGACTACGAGGCTGGCAAAGTGTGGCCATGGATCGAGTACAGTGAAGACGAATTCTTCGGACAGTAGAGGACAACAAGGTAAGGTTAGTAAATTCAAGCTAAGTTTTGAAATTCTACCCTTCCCGATAGTGTTCTTGGTTTGTTTGGACGTACTTCGCGACAAGAGTAATACAGGTTTTGTGCACAAAAAATGATTGACTTTTTTCAAATGTTACGCGAGGTCTCAGGCTCGGAGACAAATGTTGTCGCTTCTTTCCTCCACTGCACTCGTAGAAAGGAGTTTATCTGTTTACCCCAGGATCAACTAGAGTGGCTTATACTTATGACGATTGAACAAAAACTGTTGAATCTGGTTTTATAGATACAGTATGGTAAATTGGTAACGAATATAGTTTTGTGCACAGGTAAAACAGTTATCGCAGATGATGTGTATGTGTAGACTAGACTAGACTAGACTAGGTAAAACAGTTATCGCAGATGGAACGCAAGAGTCCAAAATCGACTGAAAATTGAGATTATTAGGGCAGTCCAAAAAAATCCTGGGATCTTCGGACCTGATTTGGCGAAAATGTTTAGTGCGGCGCACAGTACAGTTCGGCGAATCTGTATGTGAGAAGGTTTTCGGTCGTACCAACTACCAAGCCAGCAAACATCCCAACAGGACGCTGAAACAAAACCTGGTTGCCAAAAACCGTACAAGGAAGCTGTACGTAAGTTCTGACCAAGTTTAACGGATGTATTTTGATGAACGATGAAACTTACGTAAAAATGGACGTTGGATAAATTCCGGGTCAAAAATGACCTTCCCAAACGTAAGGGGGATGCTCCGGGTAAGTTCGAATTTGTCTTTGAAGATAAAATCGCTCGTAAGTTGATGATTTGGCAAGGCATCTGCAGTTGTGGAAAGAAAACAAAGGTTTTCAACATTGGAGCGACTATGAATGGACAACTATACAAGGAGGGTTGTCTCCAGAAGAGAATTTTCCCATTCATTCGGTCACACGAATCGATTCAAATTGAAAGGTCATGCTATTTATACCCTTCGAAGAGTGAGAGCACCCTCCAAAGGCGCACTTCTTTGTAAGTCAAAATTGGATTCCTTAGCAACAAAATTAAGCAATGACACCGATAATGACCATGCATCCGAAGCCTAGTCTTAAGCACTTCAAACAGAGAACAACGAATAGAAGATTTGATTAGGAATCACATAGATGAAGACGAATTAACTCATGTTTTCCATGTTCAAGATCATCTTCGGTGGACAAAGCCGAGTCTTGTCACCATCCACAAATCATAAAAAGTAACAAGGACTAAGATAAGTTCCTTTGATTACTGAAAAATCCTGTTCCCTTAGTATGAAGTAGTCAGGACTAGGAATCGATGGTAGATCTTACATCATGTAACGTGCCACGAAAAGTTGATCTACTCACGTTACGAGGCAACAATTACCTCACAATCATCTTTTCGTTTCCTCAGAGTGCGTCTTAAAACTCTCTCTGGTATCCCCTTACAATTTACTCCATAATACTCAAAACAAATGATAGAAAGCTCGTTGCTTCACTCTGCAATTCTCTTAAAATTCTTCATTGGATTCACTGTATTACCTAATACCTTCCCAAGAACTATCTTCAAGGGGTGACCTCGGCGTAGTGGTTAGCATCCATACCTCTCACGCCAAAATCACGGATTCAAATTTCACCCCCGAACAAGTCACGAATAACCCAAGAGTGTTAAAGTTTAAAAAAAATAAAACAAATTCTCTTCAGTTCACTAATTATTCTCCTAAAATGTCCATGAAACTTTGAAGTTCCCTCTAAATTTATCAGATATCCCGTAAATTCCTTGAAATTCTCCTCTGAGTTCCTAAGGAACTCTTCTTTGAGTTCTCTAAAAATGATGACAGGAAAGCCTTGAAACACTCCTTAGTATTCCTTTGAAATTTACCTCAAAACTTCGATGGAAATTTCCGTGAATTCTCTCGAATATTCCTTAGAATCACTTTGGAATCATTCTCACAATTTTCCTAGGGGCACGCAATAACCTTCAACTCCAACGCAGACAACGGCTGTAATTAAATTAATTCCATTAACTACTGCTTTAATTACATTAATTACACAATGTAGAACATTAACTACTTTTTAACTCCATTAATTACAGTCGAAATTTCGTAATTAAAGTACATTAATTACATTTTCAATACTTTAATTACGGATAGATAATTTTAATTACCGTCAGTACTACTTCAAAACGCATTAATTACTTTAAGTACTTTTGATTGCATTTTAACTTCAACGCACCGGTTCTTTGTATTGCGTGCCCCTCGCAATTTTCAATGAATTCGTGTCAGAGTTCCCTCCTCACGTGTACCTTGAAGTTTTCCTTATACATTTCATAGAATTATCAGAACTCTCTTGGTACCCTTCTCAGAATTCTGTTTGAAATTTCCTTTGAATTCTATTCAAAATTCCCTTGGGATTCTATTCAGAACTACCTTGGAATTCTCCTTACCTTTCACCTAGAATTTGGAGATCAACAGAACTAACCTGAAAAGAATCCTCTGATTTCACTTAAAGTTTTCCAAATAATTCTACCCTTCGCTTCTCGTCTGAAATCTCTTGAAATTATCTTTAGAGTTCCTTGGAAATTCACATCAAATTAATTCAGTAAAGCACATAAGCTGTAAAAGATTTGCAAGGCCCGGGGGTACGCACTTGTCTTTCAATACTACGCAACCTACCACATATTTAAAATCTTGCCATTACTGCACTTCGTTCGGAACATAAATCCACTGCGACCAGTAATTTGATCTATTGTGGTATATCCCGTGTCCTTATTTTAGTGCATGTCGTATTACTCCAGCACTGTTGAGAAATTAACCGATTCAAATTGAAAGGTCCCGTTATGTATACCTACCCTTCGAAGAGTTAAAACACCTTCCAAAGGCGCGCACCTACATCAGTTAAAATCGGATTCCTTAGCATAGCAACACAATCAAGCAATGGCATCGATATTGGCCATGCATCAAAACCCTAGTCTTAATCATTTTAAACTTGAAAACAACGATTAAAAGACTAGGAATCACGAAGAAAAGTAACTTACTTATTTTTTCCTTGTTTCTATTATGAAACCGGACACTTAATTAAATCAAGTCAAATTTAATTTTAACCAATAGACGAGTGCACGGATGGATTTGAGTTCACTCACTCGACAAAAAGTAACACAACAGCGAGGCCCTATTTACTTAAAATGAACACATGATTAATACTCGCGTAACATATGAAACGGGCCTGTCAACTTTTGTACACAAAACTTGTTAAGCCCTTTTCGTGCGAACCGAATACGCCCACGTAAACTAACAACACCATCGGGTAGGGGAAAATCTCCCCTTCCCAATAGTGCTCTTGGTTTGCGTGGGCGTACTTCGGTTCTCGTGAAAAGGACCTAGGAAGTTGTTTACAAAGGTTGATAGGCCCTTTTCAAAAGTTACGCGAGCATTATTCATGTGTTCATTTTTAGTAAACAGGTCCCCGCTGTTGTGTCACTTTTTGTCGAATGAGTGAACTCAGATCCATCCGTGCACTCGTCTATAGTCGATTTAATAGCGAATTCGTTTATTATTCAGTTCCAACCTGAATCGGGTATCAAGATTGGGTCTGCTTGTTTTCTGACAAACGTCAATTTGATCGTTTGTTTTTAAAACATTCCTCAGGTTGAGGTTCGACCTGACAAAAAGTTCGGGTTCACACGGGTTGGAACTGGTTCCAACCCCGATAATAAACGAATTCGCTATAAGATGACAGGAGCCAGTTTGCTTGACAGTTATGATAATATTGATGTTGCTTTTCATGTCAAAGTTTCATAGAATGGTCGATTGGGAAAGGGAGTCAACTTTATGATTTACCAAGGGCGGAGCAAACCTTTATTACCACACTGGTTGATTAATTTGTTTCTATAAATCGCTGGTAAAAAGTCTGTTCCAAACTCTTCATCAATTGATTGATAAAGAGAACTTTTTACTGTATTACATTTTATCATTTTCAAACTTTATTTTCACTTTTACCAATGGATCAATCTGGCAGCACTGCTCTACCAACACTACTGTTTCTTTTCTTGTAAATGTATGCATATTTGTATGCTTACCACTCTCTTTTCGCCTTCTTCGAATTCCAAAAAATGTCTTTCACGCAAGGAAAAAGATGATACCTGATCCACCACCAGCAGCCAGTAGTTCCAGGTCAGCGCCTCTCTACCGCAATCCGCCGGAATGTGACGTCACCGGAAGCAGAACACTGAGTTTTCTTCTATAGGCCCACAACTTTGGACCAACAAAAAATAATAATGCACACGGGCACGGGTTCCAGGTTGCTCTTCGAATGGACACTAAAAACTGCGACACTCTTCCACAGCTTCTTCTAGCCTGATCCTTCGGGGGTCAATTTTTTTTTCTCCCGAATCCACCACCTACTGATACCGATAGAACTTCAGCACTGTCACTTTTGATCGGATAAAAACACCAACGGATTCAACCGCACTTGTTCCATTGGGTGTCGTCCCGTAGGAAGCAGCTTCAGGAACTTCAGCTTTCCGATTCTCTTCACACAGGGATTTTAATCCGAAAATTAGTAGCACTAGAAAAAGAATACGCCGCGACGACCACGACAAGACGACGACCGCAACCGAGTTTTATGGACGACTACACTGAAAGGCGACAGTTCAACCTGACGGACGACACGGTTTTTACAGCATCACACAAGTACGACCGAGAAAGATCTTTTCGTCTCTCATCCGCACCCGTGTAAGCAAATAAAAACGTGATGGGTTTATGTTATGAGCAAAAGATGGCTGTAGCTGTACGACGACAACACATTACCGCTACCGTACTCCATTCCATCTCTTTCACTCGCATTCACCTACTACAAATGCTGTTTCTCATCCATCTCATCTCTTTGGGTGAAGTTTGATGCATCGCATCAGTGTGTAGGGGAGAAACACAAATTTGACGGAACGAAACTGACAGCACTCTCACGCACACATGTCTTGTGCCAGCACAGGTAATGTTTTGAAAGCGACGCCGGACAGATTTTAACGCGGAGCGTCGATTACGGTCTCCACGACCGAAGAGACAAACTCAAATTGAGTTGATTACAACTCAATTTAGAAAAAAAAACTGGGACCTCATTGCGCAAGTCGAAACGAAGTATTTCTAGTATCAAAGCTTGTATGGCCCATCTCTAATAAACGGGTACCATACACTAACGATATCATAGATGGTACGGCCATACCACATAAAGCTGGGATGATATCCCGAATTGGTGGTTAGGCGCTTTTTATGGTTAATGTTTAGGACTCGGTTTATGCGGGATGTGTGTTGAATGGGTGCGATTAGAAATACTCAGAGAGAGAGATGGGCGGAGAGAATGTTTTGAGCCAAATGAACTGTCAAAAACTGAGCCAATCGAACATTCCAATTAGATTTTTTCCGATAATTTCTTATTCTTACTAGAATAAATTTGAGAGCATTGCAATCGAACAGAAATTCAATCACATTTATATTTTGTGTGCTTCTCAAATTCAACTAGTTTTTGGAACCAAAAACAATATTCTAACTTGGTTGGTTAATGAATGACACCAAGAAATGTGCAAAATATTGCGATGCAATCAATTATTATTTTGCACGTAAATCGAATAACAAATAAAAGTCATTTAAAATCCCTGCTGCCGAATTGTATTTTGTTTTCTACGCCTATCTCTCCCTCTGAGTATTTCTACACGCTTACTTGAAAGTATCCATTAATGAGTAAAAAAGACCCATTTTGAAGAAAAGTGGCTTAACTCATTAATGATTGAACAATTTTACCCATTAATGAGTATCTGTTACCCATTAATGATTAACAATTACTCATTAATGGGTAACAGATACTCATTAATGGGTAAAATTGTTTAATCATTAATGAGTTAAGCCACTTTTCTTCAAAATGGGTCTTTTTCAACCATTAATGGGTACTTTCAAGTTAGCGTGTAGGTGTGATATCCTTCACATTCGATTGCCGTCAACGGATGGCAATCGATGTCCGTCGGTGATTGGCACGAGATTGCGGAACAGAGACCGACGTTAAATAAAGGAATGGAGAAGAAGAAGAATAAGTAGAAGAAAGCTTGTATGAAAAAGCTTTTCGTTTCGACTGAATTTGATTGCACTGTAACTGGCTACTACCTATTAATAGGTGAAATATTACCAGTTTGTTGGTGAATAAAAATTTCAAATAATGGGTACTTTTTCACTTATTTTAGAAACCCGTTCAGGGAACAATAATGGGTACATTTTTACCCATTATTGGGTGAAAACATCTTTGTTGCACCGTAACGTTGCTGACATACGTTGAAGCTCAAATCATCCACGGTGGAATTGACTCCATCCGCGCGCTTTAAGCAAACCCCACACGGTAACAAATATTGTCAATACTTTTACTTTCAATATTTTCATCAATACTTTTGAGAATCAATACTTGAAGTCAATATTTTTGTTCCCCCACATTGTCAATATCTTCCATCAATAATACATCCGCCATTTTTAAGAACTTTGGTTCACTCAGCTCAAAGTGCTCAAGAAAAAGCGTATTTTTCCAATAATTGGGTTCGGAAATCGGAAGATTCGCTGCCGGAACCAGATTCAACACGGAGGACCGTTTCCGCACATACATTTCATCACGAATAAGGTAATGTTTCATTCGTTTTTGTTCGAACTTTATTAAAAAAAACTATCGGATTCGGAATAGACAATTCCACTGCGTAGCTCCAGTTCCGTACACACCTTGTATAATTTTCATCGGTGGTTCCAGATTCGCAGTCTGAAGAAAAGCTATTCGAAATGGATCGTCGAAAGAAAGCCTGCTTAGCTATTGTACACAGCAAAAAAAGTTGTTGAATATTACATCGAAACTGCTGCAACCAAGTCAATCCATCGGTTGTGTAATATCACATTGTATGATGTACATCGATTTTGCGAACAAAATTACATCCATTGATGTAATATTGTATCTGCTTTTTGTTATTACATCATTATTTCATACATCAGCTTGAATTACGTTGGTTGATATTACATTTTTTTTTTTGCTGTGTAATAGCTCTTAGTGGACACCAACAAATAAAGCGACGCTGTTGGGTGAAAGAATGGTTAAAAAAAAGAGAACGGCTTTCGCATGTTGCCCTGTTACGTGAAATCAGCATTACTGATGCTGAGGATTTCCGGAACTACTTCAGGATGGACCAGCAAATATACGATAAATTACTGACTATGGTGACCCCTTTCCTACGACGACAAGATACGGTCATGCGCAAGAGTATTTCTGTAACCGAGCGTTTGTCGTTGACTTTGCGATATTTGGCAACTGGCCGAAACTTTGAAGATTTGAAGTTCTCAGCTTTAATGTCGCCAGCTTCAATAAGCGTCGCAGTCCTTGAAACATGTGAAGTACTGGCTTACGTGCTTCAGAGCTACATAAAGGTATACTTGTTATGCTATAAAACTTGTATGCTTGTCTATAAAACATATGTTTTGCAGTTTACACTACCCCCAAACGTTCACAACCATGACGATTTTTTTTACTTCTAGTTTCCGACGACACAAAAAGATTGGATCGAAATTTCTGAATGTTTTGGAAGTCGATACAATTTCCATAATTGTATCGGTGCCATTGATGGCAAGCATGTAGCCATCCAGAAACCAGCCCACTCAGGATCACTTTTCTTCAATTATAAAGGATTCTACAGCATCGTTCTGATGGCGCTTGTAAATTCAAGAAAAGAATTTATAATGGTTTTTTTTTTATCTAGTTCGTTTATTTGGAAGGCTCAATCGCGTTAGCTTTACGGAGCCGATAATTCATTGTTCACTGTGTGTAACAAAATTCACTTAATTCTATGTCTAGTAGGAGTTGGGCCGATTACTCGCGGCTTACTCGAGGTTAGAAGGGTACATTTTCGAAGGATAGGATCAGGGGAGGAGCTTGGGGTAGGGTTTCGTTGTCTCATCAGAGCGTTGTCGCCAGTATGAACGGTAGTACTGTTCTAGCTTCGTCCGGAGTTCGACCGGCTATGGTGGGTGACCAGTGGGCGACGATGAGACTCATCGAGACGGGGGAACTAGACAAACAAAAACTAATAAAGAGAGACAAAATACAAAAGGAATTAAATTCTTATACTAGACATTTGAAGAAAAACATAAACGGACTGCATATAGCAGAGATCACGGGTTGCCAACACGTCTCTGATAGGAACATAGGGTTGTCTTCCTTGGGCCTCGAGGGTATTCAAAAGTCGCTCTCTGGCGGCGTCATTATCCGTACATTGCCAAACTGCGTGTTCGATGTCATCGTAACCGTTTCCACACCGACAGATGTTGCTGTCCACGAGGTTTATTCTATTGAGATGAGCATCTAGCGAGTAGTGGTTGGACATAAGTCTACTCATCAAGTTTATAATGGTTGACGTCGGTATAAACGGACGAGTGTCGGATGGAGGAGTGCTGTTTTATTCTAAATTTGGAGAGCAACTCGAGAAGAATAACTTAATGCTTCCAGAATCAGCTCCACTTCCCAACACGGATGAAAAATTCCCATACGTTTTCGTGGCTGATGAAGCCTTCGCGTTGAGGACAGATATGTTGAAGCCATATCCACAAAAATTACTAAACGAAGAACGGTATGAATACAACAAAAGGCTTTCGAGGGCAAGAGCTACTGTTGAAAACACCTTCGGAATATTAACCAGCCGCTTCGGGGTTTTCCAGAAATCCATAATGCTGGAACCAGATAAATCGGGTATTGTTGTCAGAGCTTGCTGCTACCTGCACAATTTTTTATCCAAGCAGACAAATAATCATTACCAGATTAACGAAGGAGGGAATGAAGTAAATCCGTTACCGAACCTCAACTATACAACTCGCAAGAACAGTTCAAATGCCGCCAAGGAAATTCGCGAGAAGTTCTGTAGGTACTTTAACACGAAAGGAAAATTAAATTAAACCACATCATACACGTTAAGCACTAAAATATACCGCAAACCAACAACAGATTGTAAGTGACACATAAATACCTGCATTAGAATTAACCATCACTAATAATATTGTATATAATTGCAGTGTAATTTATTTAATACTACCTAACCTGCGAATTGATGTTAAATAATGGCCTCCAGGTAAACCGACGAAGGTAAATATGAAGCGTAATATTTGTAAACGCCACATAAACATTTGTAAACAAACTTTACCCGCTACCCGAAGTACGCCCGCGCAATGGACCAGTGCACGGGTAAACTTTTTGACGTTTCACCGGTGCCGTGTTTACTAAAAATGAAAACTTAATGTTCATGATTAATGAATAATGAACATAAAGTGTTCATTTTTAGTAAACACGGCACCGCTCAAACGTCAAATTTTTTCGTGCGGTTCATTTTGTGCATTGGTCTATACAACAGCAACATCGGGTAGGGGAAATTCTCCTCTTCCTGACGATGCTGCTGGTTTGCGTGGGCGTACTTCATGTGGCGAGTAAATTTAAGACCCCACGAAAGTTTGTTTACAAATGCTTATGTAACGTTTACAAATGTAACGCGAGATATACGACCAATCGTTAACGGTGTAATGAACTAAAATCCTCTTAGGCTGTGAACCATTTGCCGAGTTAAATTTAACTCGTGGTTAAAAGTGACATTTCGAAAGTTATTTTCTATGTTCGAAAATCCCCGTGCTGTCGATCGACCGGTTTTCGAGCCACGGTTGTCAAAATTTAACTTCTTGTCTGTCAGAAATAACCATGCTCGGATAGCAGGGTTAATCGATAACTTTTCATCTGTCAAATTTTAACCAAAAGTTAAAATAATCCACCAAATGGTTCAGAGCCTTAATCCTCTCGAAAACTGACGTTTCTTGCACGCATATTCACGCTAACTTGAAAGTACTCATTAATGAGTAAAAAAAGACCCATTTTGAAGAAAAGTGCACACTTAGAAAATAATACCGAACTCGGTTTGATTTCAACCGAGTTTTTATCTGCTGAACGCTCGGTAGTCTGCTCGGTTCAAAGAGGAATAACCGAGCAGTCGTTAGTTCTTTTTGTACCCACAATCTGTCAAAGTTACCGAAAATCTCGGTTGACGAAAAATAAATTTAAGCAGAAATTACCGAACATCGGTTCACTCAAGAACTACCGAGTGCTGTCAAACAAACCGACCCACCTGTTGTAATTACGGAATTCGGTTCTTTTGGGCAGCGCTCGGTTTTCACTTCAAATCCTGCTTTAAATTTGGATTAAGGATACGTTGCTTCGAATTTTCATAAAAATAAAACCAGTTTTGTCAAAGAAATGTATGAAGTGTGTTTATTTTATTTGTTTTGGGATGCAGAAATGTGAACGCGAGTTACAGCGTGGAAAAGCACAGTCAAAAAAATATCACTGGCTTTGAAGTCATTTTTATGCAAATGGTTTTTAAAATGCCTTTGCAAGCCAGTGACATAACCCTGTATATTTTCACGGCAGTAAAAACAAACGATAGCACAAGATTCCTGCAAATAAAATCATAGCATTAGTTTCAAATACTTACAAAAGATGTCAATCAAACGTGCATCCTCCTGTTGCAGCTGCTCCAGAACCTTTTCCATTTTTGCACACGTCCGACACACGTCCACACTCGAGAAAAAATGGCTGAATAGTTTTAGACTCAGCTTATAGAACCTCGTAGAGAACCGAGTTTTCGGTTAAATTTTCCGTCGCGAAGTTGAGCGCAAGTGGAACGTTTGACGTTTAACACGTTTTAGCGAATATTCGGTTCAGTTTACCGAGTTTCTCGGTTTTCACGTACCGAATTCGTAAATGTTGATACTTTACCGTACTTTTCGGTTCAGCCTTCGTTTTTATCTGTCAAATTTATACTATTTTACCGAAATTCGGGTCTGATTTTATAAATCCGCCTAAAAAAATGTTTTTAAACGATTTATTCGGTTTCTCGTTGATAACCGATGAGGTTCGGTAGAAAATTAAACCGAGTTCGGTATTATTTTCTAAGTGTGTGGCTTAACTCATTAATGATTAAACAATTTTACCCATTAATGAGTATCTGTTACCCATTAATGATTAACAATTACTCATTAATGGGTAACAGATACTCATTAATGGGTAAAAAATTTACTCATTTAATGAGTTAAGCCACTTTTCTTCAAAATGGGTCTTTTTCAACCATTAATGGGTACTTTCAAGTTAGCGTGTTGTTGACGTTTATCCCACTCACTATAGTCCTCTCCAGGCGGGTTCGTATTGGTGCGATTTGCGTGTGTTAGTGAGATGAAATTTTTTGTTAGTTGTGAGAATTTTTTTGTTTGCTGTAAGAACTGTCATTCTAAAGTAAAAATAAACAACAAAACGAAAACAAACCCTACGCTTGCACGGTAACAGTCAAGTACCTTTTTGTGAGTAAAGGTTAACCCATTTTTGATAAAGGTGGCTTTACTCATTAATGAGTAAATTATTTTAACAACAATGAGTTTCAGCTAACAGTAGCTAACAAATACTACTTAATTGGCATAATGATTTACTCATAATTAGTGGTGCCGCTTCTATTGACAATGGGTTCACTTTTACTCATAAATGGATGATTGATTCTTACCGTGCACATGACAGTATACGCTAGTGTGTGTAAAATTATGTTATTAGTGTAGTGTTCGTGAGATCCTGCTTGGAGAACTCAATAAATACGTGTATACAGAAATTGATCTCCAATCAGCAGAATCGTTTCTGAAAGTGGACGACGTGCGAGATGTTTTTTGTGAAACAGCATTCATCCGGATTGGACCTTTCCACCAAGGTAAGTTGAGTAAATGTCTCCTAACTTCAACTCATTTATCAAAACATGTTTACTTGCAGCATAACAGCACTTTTTCTACGTATTTTATAAGGATCCCCCAAAATCATCAGTTGATAGACATACAGCCGACCATCTAACTGGGCGGCGATTCCCAGATCCAGAAAGTGAGCCACGAGATCCGTATCAATAGAATTGTTTTTTGGAAGAGGACCACGTGCGAGATGCTTTATGTGAATTTCACGCTGGCTCATCTGGATTGGGGTTTTTCTACAAGGTAAGTTGAGTAAATGTCTCCCGTATTCAACCCATTAAAAAAAACATGGTTACTTGCAGCACAACAGCACTTGTACGTATCCTAGATCGAGGATCGCCTCTGGATCATCCGTTGATGGCCAGATTGTGCAAGGAAGTGCTTGCTCATCTTCGAGAGCATCGCCCTGGTTTGGGAGAGCTACAAGCAATCCGTATATCCAACGACTGTCGGAGAACTTGACTTCATTCCAAGAGAAGATAGAAGATCTGCTGGCTGTCGAGAAACAGTTGATCAATGTCGATGTTCGTTCGCTGGCGACCGGTTGGCAAACACCAGATCCAGAAAGCGTGCCACGAGATGCGTATCATCAACCAGCAGATATATCTGTACCCATCGATCGAGCAAGCCCGCTTCCAAATCATTCAGTAGCTGTTTGCTTGGAAGATGATCCTTACGTAGTGTTCTCGCTATCAGGTTGGATTGGATAAGCCTATTTTGCAGACGTTCAGGAATCTGCTGACAAAGGTGCCGGAGGTTCAGATGCATTGAAGCGAAGTAACGTCGCAATCGAGAATCAAATTTCCGCAAGATGGTAGCATGATGGATACGCAGAGCATTACCGTCGAGTTAGTCGGCAAGCAAGTTGGCGTGTACACCGATATGGCCATCATCATCTACATGGTGATGCTGGACGTTCCAATCAGCCGGATAATTTAAAGAAGCTGTTCCGTTCGCTCGCTATGATCAACCCGGACCAGCAATTGATCGTCGAACTTATGCTGTTCATTCAGGGTCATGACCAGAGCCGAGGTGAAGTGACATCCGCATGGTTTGCGCTGACGAGTATCTGATCTAGGGAGAAAGCGAAGAATAGGATGATTGGGTACATCCGCAAAGTGTTCATTGTTTTCAACATTGGTCCGCCAGCAGCAGTGCAGAAAATTATTGACTTCATCGAGATCATGTGTTACGCAATCAAAACGACCAGCTGACGACCAGGCAGATGGCCAATCGTTTAGTTTCATCGTTAAGGAATCCATCAATGCTGACAAAAATACTAGTAATCGAGAATAGATTAAATTTTATCTTTAATATATTTAGGCAGGGGCTAGTCAAGTAGTGAGCCAATTTAAAAATCGTTAGTTTCCACCGGTTGGTGCTAGTGTGCAAAATACGCTTGACGATATTTTTAAGAATTTTCTTCTAAGATGTATGTCTGTTAATCTGTGGTATCCTAGGGGGAAGACAGCTGTACTCAGAGTAAGTATATTTGCAGCGAGTAAATCTGAGTTATTACATTTACTCAAAAAGTATCAAAGTAGTTTCGAATTTTTGATCAAAGAAAATATCGTCTGACAGCATATTTGGTTTACAATACAAGAACAGTTTTTAATCATTAAAAGATCCAAGGCAGATCAGGGATCGATTGGTTAAAGTGTTGAGTGTTGTTCTTGAAGATTTTTGATGATGTGGTGGTGCTATTTCAGTGCTATGCATGTTTTTACTGGACTTGATATTTAAGAAGTTTCTGTCCTGTGAACATACACAGCAAAAAAAAATGTAATATCGATCAACGTAATTCAAGCTGATGTATGAAATAATGATGTAATAGCAAAAAGCAGATACAATATTACATCAATGGGTGTAATTTTGTTCGCAAAATCGATGTACATCGTACAATGTAATATTACCCAATCGATGGATTGACCTGGTTGCAGCAGTTTCGATGTAATATTCAACAACTTTTTTTGCTGTGTACATACACAGAAAAAAAATGAATTTTACTGGTGATGTAAATATCCATGCATGCAAACATTCAAGCATGTAAGTAAACCATAGAGGTAACTCTAAGACTAGAAGGTTCCGAAGAAACGTGCTCAACTTTTTGGCTTTTACTCTCTGCGGTCCCAAGCTAATCGATGCACCCATCGAAACTCGAAAATCCATGAGCCCCTCATTTTATCTGTCAAACTTTCATAGCGAATCAAAACAAACATTGCGCAGTACTAGAATTTCGACTAGAATGGGGTACGTTAATCGTTTGCTTGGGACCAATAGGCTAGTCAGACAGTGAGCCAATTTAAAATTGTTAGTTTCGTATTGATTGTTGGTTCAACTGACAAGGATGACTGGTTTTTAGATTCGGGAGCAAGCGTGCATATGACCCGGAATCAAAACCTGCTGGAGAACATGAAGCGTTCTGCCGGCACAGTGGTAGCTGCAAACGGCGGCAGCATGAAGGTGGTAGCAACGGGCTTAACGGTACTGAAGCCACAGTGCCAGCAAGAGGCCATCCCGGTGAAGGAAGTTCAGCTGCTACCGGAGCTCAGTGCAAACTTGCTGTCCGTGAGCCAAATTGTGAACAAGGGACACACCGTTATTTTCACCAACGACGGATGCAAAGTGGTCGATATGGACGGCGACGTGATTGCAACAGGTATCCATGACAACAATCTTTTCAAATTGCAACAGCATCGGAAGGACACGAAAAGCGTGCTAGCATAGAGGTAACTCTAAGACTAGTAGGTCCCGAAGAAACGTGCTCAACTTTTTGGCTCAGCTCTGGTACTATCTTCGGTCCCAAGCTAATCGATTCACCCCTCGAAACATAAGAAAATCTAATAACCCCTCATTTTATCTGTCAAACTTTCAAAGCGAATCAAAACAAACATTGTGTAGTACTAGAATTTTGACTAGAATGGGGTACGTTAATCGATTTGCTTGGGAACAATAGACTAGTCAAGTACACACCAAATTTAAATCGCTGAAACTCAGCAGAATTGTGCTGATTTTAGACTTGATGAAAGATCAGCAAACTTTCCAGCAAAATAATGCTGCTGAATTTTCCAGCAATTCCAACTTCTGTCAAAATGACAAAATTTTACTGATAATCAGCAAAAATTCCAGCAATATCATCACTGATTTTTCAGCAATAAAAAAAATCTGACAGCTCACAGCATTTTGCTGAATAAACTCAGTAAGTTTAATTCATTTTCACTTGGGGATGTCAGCTTTTCCCTAATAAAAAATTACCACAAACGAACGATAACCCAAATCATTGAACAATTCCACAAATGGTTTGGATGATACCCCGAACACGTCGTTAAGCAAATTAACCATACCATTTTTATTAGGGTTGTTAAAGGTATTTGATACAAATACACAAATATTAAAGACAAAATCGCCAGGGTCGTTTCCATGTAAAATTTATTACAATTTGATATAACCAGTGCTCTTACCAACATAATTTTATATATTTGTAGTTTTCCTCCTCCTCGGTGGTGTGTACAATTCGTACGAATGCAACTTGCGACTGTGACGCTAACAGATTGGCTGCTCTTTACTGGGTGTCCAGTAAACCGTTTATGTTAGCTGAATTTTTCGGTAAAAATATCGTTTGCTGTAAAGCTTGTCTGTTGCTGATCATGATCCAGCAAACCGTTTTACTAATAAGGAAAACAAAAATTTGGCGTGTAGTGAGCCAATTTAAAATCGTTTGTTTCGTATTGATTGTTGGTGCTAGCTTGTTCGTCTTCCGGGAGCTTAGAGGTTTGGCATCGAAGATTGAGCCACTTGAACGTCAAGAGCATTCGGCGGCTCGCCGATGGTTTGGTCGTTGGCGTGAAAATCAACAGCGGTAACTATGGAAACTGCAAAGTTTGTGCCATGGGTAAGCAGTGTCGTCATCCGTTCAGCAAAAAAGGCTCTGGTGCTCCCGAGAAGCTCGACGTCGTTCACCCCGACATATGCGGGCCAATGGAGGTGAGTTCCCTAGGAGGTAGTCGTTATTATATTGTCTTCGTAGACGACAAATCCCGGCGCATGTGGGTGTACTTCCTCAACTCGAAGTCTTAAGCGGACGTCTTGAAGGCATTCAAGGAATTCCACGGGATGGCTGAGCGGCAATCTGGAATGAAGCTAAAGATGTTACGAACCGACAACTGGAAGGAGTATGTGAACCGTGGTTTCGAAGGCTATTTGAAGCAGCACGGCATACGGCATCAGAAGACGAACGACTATACTCCGGAGCAGAACGGCAATGGCAGAACGAGCGAACCGATCGATTGTGGAGCGTGCTCGGTGCATGCTGTTCGAAGCAGGACTGTCGAAAGTTTTTTTTGGGCGGAAGCTGTCTCGACGGCCGTATATCTGTTAAATCGATCTCCAACGCATGGCCACGATGTCACTCCCGAAGAGGCTTGGACTGGGAAAAGACCGAACCTGATCGAACGATGGCGTCCATTCCTAAGCCGAAGCGGAAGAAGTGGGATCCGAAATCCCGCGAGTGTATCCTGACTGGTTTCGACGAGAACACCAAAGGGTACAGGCTGTACGATCCAAAATCCAGGAACATCATCAAGAGCCGAGAAGTCACATTCATCGATGAAATCAATCGTGATGGTAACGAAGCGAAGTAAGAAGTCTCCCGACGTCCCATGCTGGTACAGCTTGACATTGGGATGTCGTTTCGCTGTCTCTAGACGAAGTCCCGTTGCAACCGCAGCCAGATGAGACCGAAGAAGAATTTTTCACCGATGTAGACAGCAGCAGTGAGATCGACTTGTGCACAGATTCCGAGATCGACGTGACTTCCGTGATCCCACCGCGGCAATCTTCAAATCCACCTCAGTCACAGGTGTTGAGGCGCAGCGGTCGGAAGCACAGGCTACCAGGCAAGTATGATGATTTTCAACTGTCACACAAAGGTCTGCCGCATATTATTCCCCCACAGAGCACCACCTGTAATACCAATCTCGACGGCGATGGGCCGTTCATGAGCACTGACAACCAGGGTCAGTTCAGCGGAATGGCGGAATCTGCAATTCAGGCCGACGCAAGGAGGATAGATGATGATCCGGTGACACACCAGGAGGCATTGTCCAGAGACGACTCCGTACGCTGGGAGACGGCGATGAAAAAGGAGTACGACGCGCTGATCAACAACAAAACCTGGACGTTGACGGAGCTACCGAAAGGCAGGACGGCCATCAAATGTAAATGGGTCTACAAGACGAAGCACGACGCTAGTGGTAATGCTGACTGCTACAAAGCTCGCTTGGTGATCAAGGGATACTCGCAGCGAGCGTATGAAGAATGTTCCGTACCAGGAAGCCGTCGGATGCTTGATGTACCTGTCACAGTGTACGCGTCCAGACATACTATTCGCCGTGAACTTCTTGAGTCGTTTCAACAACTGCCCCGGACCGAAGCACTGGGAGGCAGTGAAGCACCTTCTCCGTTTCCTGAAAGGAAGATCAAAAATGAAGTTAATGTATTCTGCGACCGGCGACTCGAAGCTCGTTGGTTATTCTGATGCGGACTGGGCGTCCGATCTTGACGACAGAAGGCCAACGAGTGGATACGTATTCCTGCTGCAAGGAGGAGCAGTATCCTGGTGCTGTAAGCGACAGACCACCGTATCACTCTCAACGTGTGAGGCGGAGTACATGGCGTTGTCTGCTGCGGTACAAGAGGCGTCATGGTGGCGAGGACTGGTGTCGCAGTTTCAACTATCAAACTCAACTACGTTAAAACCGACGACCAAGTTGCAGATGGTTTGACGAAGCCTCTTCAGCGAGTCAAGCTTGAACGCAACCAAAGAGCAATGGGATTGCATATTTGAAGACGCCAGCTTGAGGAGGATTGTAGAAGATCAGTAAGCTGCGTCTACATCAGTAGGCTAGTTATTCTATGCGACAATAAATTTTCATTCTACTTCTAACAACCGTCAACCAAACCAGACGTTCTCATTGCCTACTCCCAATAAATACAAATTAGAATAATGATGCTTGCGTTGACCGATGAGCTTAGTCCGCTCTTTTACTTAACACATCGTTGTTGGCTGGGTACTGTATGCTCATCACCAGCAGTTTGATTCTCTGCCGGAATGTATCCACTCCAAGGGCCTGGCATGTCGTATCCGTATTGTAGCCATTCAGCATTTAGAGTATAACATGGCTGGTTTCTATGGTAACATATGCGCATGCATACGTTGTCAGGCTGGGCCCACAGTATGAGCCCTCGCTTATGTTGACTACTGCCAGTTGTTGCTTGTAGAGATAGGGATGTCAGTCCCGTGATCTACTCAACCCGTAATTACTTACTGTGGCTGCTAACGTTTGCTGTACTCGAATTTCACTGGCAGTAGAGCAGAACAGCTCTGGCTGTTAGGCATAATCGCCATAAAAATCTTCCATCGACTTTGAAGGGGCAGTTTGAATTTCATTTCATTCACGTGCTATACGAAAGCGCATTTGCAGTTCCATCGCCAAAATGTTTTCACGAGTGAGCATTGCTATTGCACCGTTTGGTGCTAGGCCCCTCCAAATTAAGACAGTTTTTTATCTGGGGTTTAATATTTTGCACTTTTGTAATATTAGGATCATATCTGAATTTCTAAACATAGTACGTATAACACTGCTCTTAAGCTGTGTAGTTTAATAATTCGAATAGATTATTAGTTTCCTTTTTTCATTGATACTTACATCGAGGCTCATCATTGAAACCTGGAAAGCACGTCTACTTACTTTGCTTGACCGTATCGGTTTCAACGTTGTTTTCAATATAACACTCAGGTTGCTATGTGTATAAGATATTGTGCAACGCGAATTACTAGGAGTTACTCAAAATTAACTCCGATTTTACTCATGATCACAAGCTGTTTTACCCCCAGGTGGTATCAGTATTCAATTATTCTTATATGAATATTTATTAAGAAAACTAAAGTCTTTGCGACATATCAAAATTGAACGAAATTAAGTATGGCACCTTTATACCTATCATGCGACCGATAAAGAAATTATCTTAAATGTAAGTAATCGATCAATGAAGATTTTAAATGTATTCATCGAAATCAAAGAAACTTAAAAGTTAAAATTACCGTCATAAATCTTTATTTTTGTATATAGAACTTTGAAAAAAGTTTCACGAATGGTTGCAATCTCATAGTGAAAACAAATTCAATTTACTGAGTTTATTCAGTAACATTCTACCAAATGTTAGAATTTTTGATTACTGAAAAATCAGTAAAGAACTATTGTTGAATTTACGAAAGAATTTTTTTCTTCGATTTGTTTTCCGTGCTGAGCACCAATGCTACCGACGACGCCAGGGAGGCAGCTTCCACACCGGGGCCCTTCCTATCGACCCATCAACTCATGAACCGGGGACCAACGGCTTTTACTTCCCTTCCGAAGGAAGGCGTGATGTACAGAGATGTTATGCCTCAGAACATCCCGGCGGCGCCGACTGGGATTGAACCCAGGCCTGCTGGGGTGAGAGGTAATCACGCTTACCACTACACCACCGGCACCGCTCGAAAGAAAATTATAAACCTTGAATTGGAATCCTGTGTATGGGTAGTTTGCATTTTTCCGCTAAGGTCGAACTTTTGCTATGAGGCTTTTATTTAGGGGCTGTCCATATTCCACGTGGACAGGTTTTAAAAGATTTTCATCCATATAATATGTTGGAAATTTGTATGGACCGTGAAAATTCGCCAACTCCCTCCCCCCTAAACTGGGGGTTAATGCCGAGAATCGAAGTAACTTTTGTCACTAGTGAGGTGACGTGGAACGAAATGAAGGGAATGTAAACCACAAGATTAATCAAATGATAACAAATGTATTACTTTTCATTAATCCCGTTCATACATTTTAGTGATTGTGTAGTGTTATGTTATAAAAAAAAAACCTCGATAGTATTTGTGGACCGCAGACTGAAGTTGAAAATGTTAAAAACCGTTCAAGGTTTTTGTGAATACATATTTAACCCGATCCGTTCGTGTCCACAAAGTGGTTCAGTATCCCGCATTTCCACCGTGGGAAAGCACCAGCTGAAATAATCTATTCCAGCTTGGCTTTCTTTTCGGCCGGTTCTTCATCTTCTGGAGAAGGTGTACCCTGCTGTGGTGCACCATTATCTACTTCGATCGGCTGGGTGCCGGTAGTAGCTTCGATCGGCTGCTGCTCTTGCGGTTTGGTTTCGGTCTCTGTTCGGTCAGTCTTCGATTGATCCTGTTGCTGCAACGTTAGCTGATGTAGGGCCGAGGTATCCACTTTAAGGATCTCTCGTAGTGCCATCGTTGCATAGGCTGAACTTGGTAGCTGGAAGTCTAGTATGAGCGCTTTCTTGCTGGCACCTGTGCAAATTTTAAACTTAAGTAAAATAATCTCTTTAAAAACAATTGTTAAATAGCTTACCATCTTTGGCTTCGGGCTCTTTCCTTCCCTTCAATACTTCCAAATCAGATACGATAAGATCATCCGTTGGGTTTTCGTAGTTGACCATCTTCCACTGGAGATTTTCCGGTTTTACCAACATTTTCCGATAGGCGCCACCAAGTGATTCTTTCTTGCATTTACCTTTAAGCTTTTCCGAGGACAATTCGTCTTCGGCCAATATTTCCACGTACCATTTGCCACAGTCATTGGCCGGGTATGAAATGTCGTGCCCTGGCAGTGGCAGAACAATGTCGAAAATTGTATACTGGTCAGATGCAATGTCCGCTTCGGTGAGAGGCTTTACTAGATTTTTGAAGGCCGATGTTTCAGTCGATCCATCTTCTTCGTCGTCTTCTGGACTGCCTTGTAGGTCCAGCCCGACATCTTTGACGGCCATTTTCGCATCAGCTGCTTCTTCAACATCTTTATCGACATAGACGAGGTCGCCTGGAATGAGACGGTGACCGAATTCCTTCAATCTACGGGAAGCGACCCTGTTCCAGATAAGACTCTGGTACGAATGGTAATATAGGAGCCTCATGTTTCTTGGTATCTGCTCCAGGGCACATTTGTAGTCATTCTTATGAGACACCAACCATTCAAGGATCTGCCGCTCGATGCTCTTATTGTTGCTGCTGAGCTTATCCAGCGCACTTTGGGCATCGTGCGTTTTCTCCCACTCAAGCCGGCACGACTTCATGTACCAATGGTCACCATCGCGAGGCATTAAAATAAACTCGCAAGCTTCTTTCCAGCACCCTTTCAGCAACTCGATGCCAATCTTGTACGTTGGCACCGTAGCGCTATTCCCGAACCTTTGCAGACCGTAATAATTGATGAATCCCTTCTCTTGGAAACTTTCCAGCGACTTCCGAATGACGGCCTCCTCGGCAGAAACCTGACGTAATGCTATGCGGAACCGGTTTCCTCGTAACTGACCCAATTTGAGCGTTGTTGGTTTGAAGCAAAAATTACCAACGGAAAGCTGCCTTATCCTGGCAGCTGCAGCTGCTATTTTGCTGGGCTCAAACAGCTTAACGCTTATCCACTGAGTAGTCTTGGCACGACGATCCTTCGTTCCAGCATAGGCAAATGTCGAAGGAGAACATTTCAACGATTCGGCCAACTGAGTGGTCGCCTGGATCGTGTCCACATTTTCTTTGTACAGCATAAAATATGTGAACGGATGAGGCCAAAGCCATTTCTCCCTCCGATCCCTTACCATCGACTTATCGAACGCAGCAAATGTGATGTACTTTTTATCTTCCTTCGTCACAGTCGATCCTACAATGGCTTTCCCGAACAGAGTCTTGGCACTGTTGTGGATCGTACCGCGATCCTCCTTCGACATTTCTGTTACGTCCACTTCAACGATATCGGTGCATTTTCCCTTGAACTCGGTTATACTCCGAATCTTATCGACAGACTCCTGCGAGATTAGCTTCGCTAGCTGTTGCTCCACCTCGACATTGGACTTTTCTTCACTAACCGGAGCAGCTGGTAGCCCTAGATCTGTGAGAACGGCCACCTTTCCATCGCTGTCAATTTCGTTCACTTGGAAATCGGAAAATCTGCAACGAAATGCAAAAACCCGTAACTTCCCGTCAAACTCCATGCATCAAATCGAACTTACCTCGACTTCAAGATCCCGTGGAACCCTTCGCCAGCGGTAACATATTCCGTAATGAATACCTCATCTTCCTTCAGATTTGATAACGCAATTGGATCGCGATTGTTTGGGCGCCCATTTCCGAACTTCTGCTTTCCGCCATAAGGTTGACCGCGATGTTTGAACTGACCACGATGACCTCCCCTATTTTGCCGGTTATCCGGTCGTCCGGAACGCTTGTTGTGATACTGATTGTGGCTCATGTTTCTCCGGATCAGGACGGATGTTTTGTACTTTGCTTGGAGCTGCGAAATAAACACGTGCAAACCGGTCAAGAAAATGCAACGATATGAAAGTAAAAAGTAGTGATCAACTCAAAGTGAAGCGTGAAAGCATACATTGTTGCCACATTTTCTGAATTCTTCATTTGGGTTTTGAGCTCCAAAACTTTTTCCGTAACTGCATGTATATACGAATTAAATCAAATACAGCCCAATGTATCAAATTGTTTCCTGAATTCTGTTTAAATGAGCATTATTTAAAAAAAATCTGTACTTGTATTAACACGCAATATGTACGATATCCGAAAATCGCAAGTTGATTAAATGTAAATATTTACAGATTTAATAAAAAACTTGGATGAATCTACTAGGATGGCAATACTGGTGAAAGCTCAAACGAGAGAACGCTGAAAGCTGGGCAAAAAAAAAGAGACAGTGAGAGTGAGATGATGCCAAAGCTCCACAGCCCCGGTGAAAAAAATAAACTCGACAGTGAGCATGCATGAGGGCGTAAACGCAATGATCGATTCTCTGCGTCGATTTTCTCTTTTGTTAGAGCAACCGTAACGGTACGCTGCTAAACTCATTTTAGCAGCCCTCATCATAACGCAGCTACCGTATCGTAAGAGATGAACTAGCCTAAGGCTAAAAATCTCTTAAATAAAGAATTAAAAAAAAAAAAAAAATTTACCGTATCGGGGGTTGCCATACGAGTAATTAAAATAGCAGTATGCTTCTCGGTGAGAAGCGCGCTACCAAATTTAGCAGCGCGATAGCAGCGCGGGAGAAAAGTTGCTATTCGTAGAAATGTCAAAATGCTCACTACCGGTACGGACAAAGGCGAGTAAATTGATAACTGCGATAGCAGCGACCGGTGTGGAGAAGAGTGACTAAACTAAAATGAGAGCGCTGTGCGCTGTTAAAATAGTCGCGCAAATGACAACGACCGTTACGGTTGCTCTTAATAACTCGCTAGATTTAACGTTTCTCGGTGCGTTTGCTGTTGCTTTTGATAGCCAATACAACCTGTTACTACTCTGCATTGAACAAATTCTAGAAAATTGTTTCGCTATACTGTAGCAATGCAAAGAGAAAATCGATGAAGAGAATCGATCATCGCTTATACGCCCTTATGCATGCTCACTGTCGAACTGCATTAAAACGATTCCGTCAAATAAACAGTGATGCCACATATAGGGTGCAGAGCTATTTCAGCGTACCTCATTTCACTTCGGCACATCCCCCTTAAATCAATCTTCAGACAGCCCCGTAATTTTTTTTACAGCATTGGTAATTTAACTCGTGAGCAAAGAATTTAATACATGGCTGTTGGATGTAGCTGTTTGTCTTTATTGTTTTTGACACGTTTGGATCCCATTTGCTTTGTTTTGTCAAGCTTGAAACACTTGCCTACGTGGGTTTCCCGAGGGGTTTCCGGACTCTTTACTTCGGTTCCACCAACAATCAATACGAAACTAACGATTTTAAATTGGCTCACCACTTTAGTAGCCTATTAGCATAGAGGTAACTCTAATGGCGGTAAGCTCCAACCGGTATTATCCTCGGATTAAATCCCGATCAAGAATGTCCGGCTGGTTTGATGTCGACATCAGAGTTAATCAACATAATTCTGAGCAAACATTTTTCAGATCATACAAACAGGGACGGTATTAAAAGTTAATCCGAGTTGGAGCTTACCGCCATAAGACTAGTAGGTTCCGAAGAAACGTGCTCAACTTTTTGGCTCAGCTCTGGTACTCTCTTCGGTCCCAAGCTAGTCGATTCACCCCTCGAAACATAGGAAAATCCAATAACCCCTCATTGTATATGTCAAAATTTCATAGCGAATCAAAACAAACATTGTGTAGTACTAGAATTTTGACTAGAATGGGGTACGTTAATCGATTTGCTTGGGACCAATAGGCTAGTCAAGTAGTGAGCCAATTTAAAATCGTTAGTTTCGTATTGATTGTTGCTATTAGCATAGAGGTAACTCTAAGACTAGAAACTCCCGGATTAACGTGCTCAACTTATTGGCTCAGCTCTGGTACTCTCTTCGGTCCTAAGCTAATCGATTCACCCCTCGAAACATAGGAAAATCCACTAACCCCTCATTTTATCTGTCAAACTTTCATAGCGAATCAAAACAAACATTGTGTAGTAGTAGAATTTCGACTAAAATGGGATACGTTAATCGTTTGCTTGGGACCAATAGGCTAGTCAAGTAGCGAGCCAATTTAAAATCGTTAGTTTCGTATTGATTGTTGCTATTAGTCCCAAGCAAACGACTAACGTACCCTATTCTAGTCGAAATTCTAGTACTACGCAATGTTTGTTTTGATTCGCTATGAAAGTTTGACAGATAAAATGAGGGGTTATTGGTTTTACCTATGTTTCGAGGGGTGATTCGACAAGCTTGGGACCGAAGATAGTACCAGAGGTGAGCCAAAAAGTTGAGCACGTTTCTTCGGGACCTACTTGTTTTAGAGTTACCTCTATGGTTCCACTGCTTGTGGAAGTTGAGTTTGCCGAATGTAAACAAGAAGATAAAAGGACACGCTTAAAGTTGTTTACCTTAATTCTATATTGCTGAAATAAACATGTTTTAACATAAATATTTTAGTTTAGTTAATTTAATTTGAATAATGCATATGCTTAGAGTATAAACATTTATATTTTTGATTTAAATGAACAAAATTCGTATCCATGTAAGTAGTAGCAACAATCAATACGAAACTAACGATTTTCAATTGGCTCACCACTTGACTAGCCTATTGGTCCCAAGCAAACGATTAACGTACCCTATTCTATTCGAAATTCTAGTACTACGCAAAGTTTGTTTTGATTCGCTATGAAAATTTGACAGATAAAATGAGGGGTTATTGGTTTTCCCTATGTTTCGAGGGGTGAATCGCTTAGCTTGGGACCGAAGAGAGTACCAGAGCTGAGCCAAAAAGTTGAGCACGTTATTTCGGGACCTTCTAGTTTTAGAGTTACCTCTTTGGTAGTAGTAAGTCCAAAATAGCGAATTAGCTCCACCTCAGGTCCTGATCATTCTCCCAAAATTTGAGTTCATTTGTATGAGAACTCATACTGAACTGGCCTTAAACTTGTTAGCTGTGTAAATCAGCAATGACATTGCTCAAGGCCACTTTATGATTAGCCAACAATCAATACGAAACTAACGATTTTAAATTGGCTCACCACTTTAGTAGCCTATTGGTCCCAAGCAAACGATTAACGTACCCTATTCTAGTTGAAATTCTATTACTACACTATGTTTGTTTTGATTCGCTATGAAAGTTTGACAGATAACATCAGGGGTGTGTGGATTCATGCAGAACATGCAGGGGTGAGTGAAATAGCTTGGGACTGCTTGGGACCGTTGTTCTGGTACTGAGTGAGCCAAAAATAATAATGATTTTCTTCGGGACCCAGTTGTCTTAGAGTTACCTCTATGGATTAGCCTTCAAGGTAATTAGTTATTAATTTGATTTTGAAACCGATTACTTTCTGATATTATTAATCAACTGCTTTCAGGGCAACACTGCATCTTGCACATATGACATATATGGAATGAAAATGACACGTTAAAACTATTGATTTTCATATAACATTGCGCTAAAGGAAAATCCTATAAAACGTATCTTTTTTCAGGTACCTACTGTTTTCAGAAATATGTGTCTGAAAGTATGGTCATATGAAATCCATTGACGCATCATTGGATTTTTCAAAGCGATATCTTCATTGGACATCCTCGTGGACATCCAATGGTATTTAAAGGATTTCGCCAATGGCGTTTACGTTAAGTTTTGCTTCAGTAGTCAACCCATAGAGGTAACTCTAAGACCACTGGGTCCCGAAGAAAATCATTATTATTTTTGGCTCACTCAGTACCAGAACAACGGTCCCAAGCAGTCCCAAGCTATTTCACTCACCCCTGCATGTTCTGCATGAATCCACACACCCCTGATCTTATCTGTCAAACTTTCATAGCGAATCAAAACAAACATAGTGTAGTAATAGAATTTCAACTAGAATAGGGTACGTTAATCGTTTGCTTGGGACCAATAGGCTACTAAAGTGGTGAGCCAATTTAAAATCGTTAGTTTCGTATGGATTGTTGGTCAACCTGTCAGCACTCGTGTTTTTTTTACTTACCGTGGGGAAATAATTTGTGACTAGCCCAATTAATCACTAACTATCCTGACGTTCAATTAAAATGCGGTCTTGAGCAAAATTATAGCTGGGAAAATGTCTCATTAGTACAGATAGCAAACTTTTTTGCAGATCATTACAGCGAAGGGCTAGAATTATGAGTACATTAAGTTCACTTTTCCCATAGTAAATGCCATATAAACTTCAAAGGCCCAGTGCAGTATGAGACTCGGTTTGAGATCCCATCTAAATGAGCTCAAATTTTGGGAGAATGCTCAGGACCTGCTTTGAAATCGATGGAGCTTGGTGGAACAAAATCGATATTTTGAACCACCCTCCACCGTACACTCAAATTAAATGACTGATATTTTTCATGTGCGTAAAACACATAGATTGTAAGCAGAAATATAAATTTCTATTTTATGTGCGTATAATAAAAAGTATGTGTGGTACTTTAAAAAAAAACATTATGCGTAGATTAAATTTGAAGTGCACCGATATGGATTTCAATACGTCATGCATAAAAATCAAAAGCGAAAACATAAACAAAAAACGTGATCAATCGAAGTGAAAAATGGCGCTAGCTGTGAATATTAATTCGCTTGAGGACGTAGTTTTGATGAAACTAAATTTGCCGGTCGAACTACTCGAGCTGTTCACAGGTAATTAGCAATTGATTTATTGTTGAGTACATTAAAAAATATATGTTTTGCTGCTTGCAGAATTAAATTACACCGCCAACACATTTGAAAATATAACCAAAGACGAACTCGTCAACGACTTACGAACATCCGGCTGGCTTTGAGCTTTGAGATTTATCTGGGGTGGGGTCTGCGTTGCCACTATTGTTCTCAAACTTATCGGTATCCAGTCATCAGGGACCAGGTTGAACAAATAACCTCGCAAATAACTAACCATTCGCGAAATTTCAACAATAATCCACATAATTGTCGAATATTCTACTCTCAAAATTATATTTCCAATCATATATGATTTGTGTCCTGCATAATTTTAATCTTTTTTTTTCAAAATGGTTTATTTTAAAATATTTATTATTAAATTACAATAGATAATAATACTAAACCTTATTGAAATTGATTTTTTTTTTGCCAGACATGCCTCGTTCTTACTCCCATTCTCCGTTATAGTCGAGAAAACATTCGCGTCATCGATTGCGGTTGAAACCACGCGAAAGGGACACATATTTCTCCAGCCGCAGTGACTACGAGCGGTATCGCCGTACGGATGATCGGTCTTCCAAATCCCGTTTGACAACGACGGTGACATCGTCGGGTAAATATACGATGATCGTAGACATTACGAAAATCGAGACGAAAATTGAACTGCAGCTTTCTCCTTCACCAAAGATCGTCTCCTTGCAAGGAGACGAAAAACTACCCAAAATTAAGTACTTTTCCCTCAATTCCGGGGTTCAGCCCAATAACCTAAATTTAAGTAAATCGCATGTAGTAGTTTCCATTTAATACCAGCAAAAATATCAACTCTTAACTATATTCTACCCAAAATTAAGTTTAATTCATGTAAATTTGAGAATATGCAATTTACTCAGAAGTAACATATTGTGCTGAACTATATCCTTGAGTCGAATCTCTCGTTCCTTTTTCGACAACAATAAAGAGTGCAAGTGAGAGGCTGAACTCAATGTTAAGTAAAAAGAACCAAAATTTTGGGTAGTATTTTTTCTCCATGTGCCAATCCTGATTACATCAGTTCTGAAAAGAAAAAGTTGTTTAGAGCTGGGGTTATGGGCTGCATATTTAGAACAAGTCACCATACGATTTTGTTTGCAGTAAATTAATCCAAACTCGGTTTCACAGCAGCTTAGCTACTGCTAAAATCAAGGATGTATCAAGAAAATCTATATTAAATTTCTATTATGAATTACCTGGCCAATATCGTGAACATCACAGTTGCTTCTTCGGCGGCAAATTGAATGATAAAACGTGGGATAATACGAAACAAATTTCAATAACTCGAATCAAACTTATGCATTTGCCAGGTAGCAAACAAAGTTCTGTTGTTTACATTTGCAGAACAAGCAAACAATCATGTCGTGCTGAAATGCAAAACACTTAAAATCCATATGTTTTGAACAGTAGCGGGATTTAATAAATTGTGCAAATTGATTCAACGTGCAATACACAACATTAACATGGAAAGATTTTTCAACATTTCATAGTTTAAAACACTAAAAACATAAGTGTAAAGCACTTCGAATGAATGTTGAAAACACATCAATTTAATTTGAATGTGCATTTGAAAAATCAAGAGTTGAAGCACATGAATCAAACGTGTAGAATTTTTTGAGTGTATGGATGCTAACACTACCGTCAGGTAGGGGAAATTTATACCTGATAGTGGTGTTGGTATGGGTGAGTGAGTTACAGTACTGAACAAAATAAATCATACACTCAACCCAAAAAAGTACATTACATCATATTTTTGAATTTCAGCAGTATATTCAAAAAAGTTCAAATATTTCTCATAGTGCATTCAATTAGCTGAATGAAAATTGTTATAATATTCTGCTATTTTTGTTGCAAATTTAAATAAATATATGCTCACTTTTGTGCTTGGACCTCGGTTTGGACAAAATAAATCATACACTCCTAAGATTTTATTTTTTAGCCATCGAATAAAAACAAAATCTGAAGATTTGGCATCACAGCATAATATTTGACAGTTCTTGTTCCGGGAAGCGTGCGCATCGCACCATTGTGTTTTGTTTGCATAATTTGAAAAGTGAAAAACGACGGGAAAGCAGATTTCGCTCAATGTTAGAAATTTGGTGATTCGAGATCGTGAAAAATGAATTTCTTTTCGGAAAATTGCCGAAAAGTACTCGATCTCAGTTGGAGCTGTTCAGCAGCTATGGAAAAAGTACGAAACACGGTGAGGAATTTATCCGGACAAGGACGTCATCGTGCGACAAGTAATCGTGATGACATCAGAATTGTTCGAATGGCTAAGCAGAATCCGAAGTTTTCGTCGAGGCATATTGTGGAATCGATGGATCTCAATGTAAGTCGACGTACTGTTCGCCAGCGACTTAATGAGAGCGGTTTGAAAAGCTGTTTGGCATCGAAGTGTCCTTTTATCAACAAGCGGAATTCTGGAAGCGAGTTCTGTGGACGGATGAGAGCAAATTTGAGTTATTTGGACAGAAAAGGCGATCCAGCGTTTGGCGAGGTTCCGGTGACGCTCTTAAGGAACCATACATTCAAAAGTTGGTTAAACACGGAGGCGGAAATATCATGTTATGGGAAGCATTTGCGTGGTCTGTGGAAGCTTGGCTCATATAAAGGGAATAATGACTGCAGATGTGTACATTGACTTGTTAAGTGAAAATCTGGAAGTTTCACTACTGAAAACTGGCCTGGAATCCAATTACATTTTCCAACAAGATAATGACCCAGAGCACACAGCGAAGAAAACAACGGCATTTTTCAAATCAAATCGGATCAAAACGCTGGAATGGCCTCCCCAATCTCCCGATCTCAACCCAATTGAGAATTTGAGGTCTTACTTGGACAACAAAGTGGATAAAGCATCGGTTTCCAACAAAAACGTTTATTTTTTCAGGATATCTACAAAACCTCGTCGAAAGTTTTTTTTTTTTTCTTTATTAACGAGACTTTCAGCCTTAGGCTGGTTCATCTCTACCGTCGTCGAAAGTATGCCAAGACGGTTGGAAGCAGTGAGATTTGAAGACCCACGGCCTGGTGCACCGAAGGGTGGAAAAGCTGTCTACGGAGTTCCACGAGCCTACGAACTGTCCTTCTGATGAAAGCTCAGTCAATTCCGGCACCTCGCATCCCATATCAAGATAACGCTGACCCGGAAAATTAGGCGACTTCCAGCTTACGAACAACGGTGCAGGCTGTACATCGTCTTCCGAGGGGAAGAAGGTCTGGATTAAGGTGGCGTTTCGCGAGAATGTTTCTTCGTGCTATCGCATGAGGTGCTCAACTTAACGTTCGAGTGATAGTCTACAAATCAATCTTAAATAAGAACTAAGAAACATTTAAATTGACCGTTAAATTCGTGTTCGATGAACAAATTTTGAGTACTATGTCTGCTTGTATGTGCATGTAGTAGGTATGTCTTATATATCTTGATAGAGCTGGAATTAGGGCGCAACAGCTTTTGTAAACAATGACTTCTCTCGATGATTTCTCGAAACTCAAGGCACGCCCACGCAAACCAACATAAACAACGGGAAGGGGAAGACTTTCCTTACCCGATAATGACGTTGATTTGAGTGAGCGCCCAACAAACAATTCAAAGTCACAAATAAGCATACACATTGAATAAATGCTTTATAACAGTGTACAATGCTGAATAAAACAGGATGTCGTATTATGTCCTGAATAAAGCTCACTGAGATCGATAAATGCGCCTTTATTCCGCCGTTTGCTCTGATATGATTAATTTCCTTATTAAAAGCTTTATAAACGTTGACTGCCTTCCTTATTCAGAACCAGAAGTTTGATCTAATAAAAAACTGAATAAGTGTAATTTGCACATACATTGTCGCTTTAATTCGACTGTTTTCAATTGATTGAATAAAATGCTTTATTAAACGTCTTATAAATGTTTTCTAGCTCCATTATTAGATTTAAATGCATTGCTTTACCATATTGCTATATAAAGGTGAACACACTCAGCAAAACAGCTTTTATACAACCCAACAAACAATTCAGAGTGACAAATAAGCATATATATTGAATAAATGCTGTATAACAGTGTACAATGCTGAATAAAACGAGTTGTCGAATTATGTGCTGAAAAAACTCATTGGGATCGATAGATGCACATTTATTCCACTGTTTGCTCTGATCTGATTAATTTACTTATTAAAAGCTGCAAAAGCATTAAATGTCTTCCCAATTCAATGCCAGAAGTTTGATCTAATAACAAACTGAATAAGTGTAATTTGTACATACATTGACACTTTAATTCGACTGTTTTCAATTATTTAATAACATGTCTTATTAGACGTATAATAGTATCAGTAGAGTAGTGGTTACCGTTTTCGCTTTCCAAGTAGAAGGTCGTGAGTTCAATACCAAGCTCAACCCTTTTTTTTATTTGTGTTCTACGTCTAATTAATTTAAATAGTTATCATCAATACTTGACTCAGGACAATAAATATTTTAAAAAAAGTTTAAAATATAACCGAGCATCCTTTCTTTCGACTTGGAGAGGTGAAGAGGAAACATTGGTCTAATTTAAAACAACGATGAATGAATTAATCATCCCCACAGGGTCTTGATGGAGTTAGAGTTGCGATCGGGAGTGCTGATAGGTATTTACTTTCAAGCAAGCTTTTATTGATTATTGAGTTGCCCATATAATGAATTCTAGGATAGCTCAGATGACAAGGCAAGCGGCTGGTGATCGAAAGGTAACATGGTTCGAATCCCATGTAACGACCATGTATATAAGTATTAAATAAATTTTCTAATATCTGTGTGGTGCGAGCCACGTCAGAAATAATGAAAACAATCACTTAAGAATCACACCCTTCCCTGTCCCCGTCCCTCTTTTCGGGTGAATTTTCCACAGTTGAATAATTGTTTAATTTAGGTTAGCGACTGAAAGTCAATTTTTATTTGTTATATGCGACAGCTTATCATCGGCAAGAGACGTGCGTGTGAGAAAATTTGCGAAAAAATCTAAGGGCACCGGTGGGATTCGAACCCACAATTCCCATTCAGTACACGGGTGCATTGCCAATTATACAACGGTGGTCTACGGATGTATTTGGCTAATGACATATGAGTTTCGAATCCGTTTCCCTCCCTTAGTCTTTTTGCGCAAGCGTTCTCAATACACAATAATTGTTTAATAAATGTATAATAATGTCTAATTAAACGTTACTTCACATGAGAATCCAGCGTATACAGAGCATCACTGTTTTAAGAAAGCAGTGATGTCTAATAAACGCTGAATAATCAAAAAAAAAAAAAAAACTATGGTATAAACTCTGCTACAACTCATATAAGTCGAATAAAAGCATCTCGACATACCTTATACAGCACCAAGTAATTCAATATTGTGGTTGAATAAATTCTGCAGATTTGTGTGAACAAAGCCTGAACAGAAGTTATTTAAAAAAATAGTAAAAGTACTAGTGAGCATGCAGTTGAATAAAATGGCCAAGAAGTTGTTTCTTCACTAGACGATTATTTGTTGGGCCGTTGGCTTCGTACCACTCCAGGACAACATTTGAATAGTGGCACAAAGCTAGATCTGGTCAGAAGATCGTAGGGCCCTCGTGTTGCTTCAATAGAGAAAGCAGACGCTTCTGTAGACACTCCTTGCCACATGAGCAGATCGCTTGCCAAATCATGTATTTCTTGGCAAACTTTGAAAGTTTCTGCTTCCTTACTTCCTCCGGAACCGAGTCCGGAACATGAAACTTGTGCTAGGCGGTGAAGAACAGTAGCCCCGGAAGCTGCCGGAAGTCCGCCTTGACGTAAGTCTCATCATCCATGATGCGACAATGAGGCTTCGTCAGCATCTGGGTTTACAGTTTCCGGGCCCGTGACTTTCCCACCGTATTTTGCCGCTCGTCACGATTTGGAGCCTTCTGTACTTTATACCTATGCATTCCTTCCTGGTCCTTGGCTCTCTGAAAGAAAATACTTGGACAGATTCAACTTTTTGGCCACATCCCTGACCGAAGCATTGGGATTCCGTTTAAACGCTTTCATGACACGCTTGCGCATCTTGAACACTAATAGCAACCGGTGGAAACTAACTAAATTGGCTCACTACTTGACAAGCCTATTGGTCCCAAGCAAATCGATTAACGTACCCCATTCTAGTATAAATTCCAGTACTACACTATGTTTGTTTTGATTCGCTATGAAAGTTTGACAGATAAAATGTGGGGTTCGTGGATTTTCCTATGTTTCGAGGGGTGCATCGATAAGCTTGGGACCGAAGATAGTACCAGAGCTGAGCCAAAAAGTTTAGCTCGTTTCTTCGGGACCTTCTGGTCTTAGAGTTACCTCTCTATGGTACTACCAACTAAGACACATTTAAATTGACCGTTAAATTCGTGTTCGATGAACAAAATGTGAGTACTATGTCTGCTTGTATGTGCATGTAGTATGTCTTATATATACTGATATCAAAAATGCATGCAAGCGTTCAATCATTATGACCATTTTTTAAGTGACAGCTACTCCGAATCACCATGTAATCTGTAGAAAGTCAAGGATAGTTTCAAAGTTTATTAACGTCACTGTAGACTGTAACAACGTTAGAAAAATTAAAAACAATAACGCTAATGCTAACGTTTCGGCGCGCCTTTACTTCGTTTACAACACGACTACAAATTCAAAATGTGTTAAAGGGGAAATGACAAATACGGCACCCGTAAGCGAACGCAAACCGGTTTCTGCTTGGACGCTTTGACCTATGGCTATGTGTTGGTGAGAGCAGCCATTAATGACTAACATCCACTTGCTCGGGGATCCATATGCTGGTGAATGGGAAAAACTATGAAAACCCCTACATACAACCAGCATGTAAGCAAAGTAAGCAGAAAAGCAATATAAAAATATTTACATTCGTTACCTCTATTTTCCGCTTCTCTCACTGCACAGCAATGGCGTGTCGGTCGAAAAACGAGAGAACCATCATCAGAGAAGTAGAGCGCAATCTGGTGGACTCAGTGGCTGCTATGTTTTGCTTCAGGTTCGCTTGAGTCAGTATCGAGTGAACGTTTTATGTGAACTGTACACTCGGGCTTATGCTGCTTCGTTTCTTGTCGGGGCGCGGAACATTTATGTTTGTAGTGAGTGTATTTTAAAATAGTGAGAAACTATAATTTAACAATATTGTGACTAAAACTACCAATCAAGGATTGTGCATTACTGTTGTGTGAATTGTTTACATGTTCGAAAGTGAGTGCCTATTAGATGACGTGATTTCAAAATAATTATCCTGTGCATGAAGCCGAGCTTAGCAGCATCGAACAAAGAGAACAAAAAGGAAGAGAGAGCAAGTTGCTGGATGTTGATGTTCATCTAAATCCAAGAGAATAGAAGAGTGGAAGAATACGCGGAGGAGGAGAATGAGAGAATTTGAAACGCAAGAAAATGATGGAGTGCGCTTAAGCGTCTAGGAAATAAGCTTGGAAACATGATAAATTGATCTGAATGCGCTTACCTTAAGCGAAAAGTGAATTAATTGTTCGAATACGTGTGCGCCTTTAACAGCGAAAAGCAGTGGAAAATATGTGATACAAAACGCATGGTGAATGTGTTTACTTTCCTTTCATTATCGTTAAACATGTGCATCTGAAATCAATTGTACCGGTGAGCCTTCGGAAAACCAATATCTGCTGTAGTGTGGTGCCTTAGCTAAGTAGCAGTGGGAAGCGAGAAAAAAAGAAACAGTTGGAATGAGATTTTCGACTCGTTTGAATAAGTAAACAGTGGATTTGTTATGAAAGGGAAATCTTCGAGCTAAGTGAGCTGAATTACGACACTTGCTTTTGATTCGCATAAAATAGTTTAATCGGTCTGAAAAGTAAAAGTGGATTCTTCCTATAATAGTCGGTTGGCGGTTTTCTGTTGTAATTTGGATATTCATTACCACGTCGATTTGGAGTTGTTGTGCTTACGACCAAAGTCAGACGGCGGCGTTGGCGAAGGTAATTAATTGTATGCATCAGTGCGCCATAATTTCGAGTGTCGATGAGCAGCTACTGGATTAAATGAAAAGGTAAGTTGATAATCACTTTTGTGTTTAATTGTGCGCTGATGTGCGGAAGATGTTTTATGTAACGTCAAACGAAACCGGCGAGGTCGTAAAGTGCGGTAATCGCAGTCAGAAATTGATCATGTTCGCGTTGGATCTCAAATAGTAATTGACTTAATTCTAAAATGATGGGAAGTTTTCAACAAAAATACTTCAGTAACGTCAGGAATGAATTAACCAAAAAAACAAGCTCATTGTTACTTACAACATTTTGTGCTATGTTGAATATTCTCTATCAAACTTGCAATTATTAACAATGATCGATCAGAAAGAAACTAGCTAGAGTTCAGAACGACATAAGCAAAGGGGAGACTCTATGGATGAGAAAAGCCCCGTCTTTAGTATAGAGTCTAGACTTAAGACAGGGGTTTTCTCATACAAAATATGCCTCTAAGACGTGATGTACAGGGTGATTCGGAGTAACTGTCACCAATTTCACATGTATGCAATTCTCAATGGGTAAAATGAACATGTAGGTTCAAGTATTTTGGTTTTAATGTGTATACAAATGTCAGCTTGTAGGATCAAAAATTTAATTCGTTTTCGATTTCAAGCAGCCATGGACGTGAAAGTGGTGGATGTTATACATCTGTATTGGTTCATGTGTTATCTTTTAGAAGCCGAAATGTCTTCGAATGAATGAAACATTTTTTTTCCCGCAATATTATAGAGGTACGAATCAACCATGCTTTGAAAATTCGTTCAATATCAGAGCTTAAACGTATCGCCAGGACTCCAGAAGAGTACTGTTACTAAAACATGCGTGCCAGCTCTGATTCATTTTCGTGAAAAATGTGGGTGGTAATTAAGGTAAAGAGAGAGATATTTGAATTTAAGTACGCTATGTTTTGAAGGTTATATACGTAGCAGATCTGAAATATAAAAATTCATGCAAGCGTTCAATCGCTATGACAATTTTTTTAAGTGACAGCTACTACGAATCACCCTGTATATTATTGCAGAAAACGATCGTTGTTTACTCGTTGCCTAAGACGTTCGACAACCCAATTAATTAGAACTTTATTATTTGTTACAAGCAAACCAAAGGTTCAAGGATCTAATTATAAAACTAATTTATCTTCTGAACATCTCTTAAGATGTAATGGAAGTTCTTACAGCAGACAGCAGTGAGCAAGCAACTGTTTCTAGAAACAATATTTTTGTACAAATCCTTCCTTCCTGACTTTTAAAGTAACTTTCTTCTAGAGGAAGTGGTAAAAGTACAGATTTGTTAGTTCCTTTATGGTACCGCAGCGGATTACCGTATAGACTAACCCACCTCACTAGCACAACAATCCTTCCATTGACAGTCGTGGAGATGCAGGGGTGTATAACAACGTACGTCGAGCTAAGCATCCTTTCCTCTCCAAAAGACCTTTAGGACGTGGCTGGCTCCGTTATTGATCTATGAATAGCTTTAATTAGTGAACGTGTACATTGTAGGCGGAAAGCTAATCTCATTCTATGTGGCTCTCTGTGCAAGTGCACTAGTTCTGATCAATCACGGAGGAGCAACTACGAAATGCACTGTCCAGGGTGGCCAGCGAACAGGGAAAACCGGGAAATGGAAAAATAGCTGGGAAAACCGGGAAAATTCAATAAAGCTATGTTGGGTTAAAAAAGAATTGTTTTCCAAGACTCACTATGACTCGCAAACTTTTCCCTTGGAAACTTCGTGAAATTTTCCAACACCTGGGTGAACCTAGCATACGGTAAAAAAAATACAATCCATCATTTTATTTTTTTTTTTAGAAGTACAAGTCTATTTTAACACCAATTTAAAAGTTAAGTCTTTTTATTTTTGCTTCTCTTTTTTGGGCCAACCCTGCCTATATCTTAGGATCTCAAGTTGTCCTGGAGTGTGGATCAAATGACCCACTACATTCTAGTCGACCAAATTATCAGAACTCTAGGACGGTTTAGATAGCTTTCTATGATATATTTCGATGCTACAGACATTAAACCAGTATTGGTTGATGTAGTTCGTAATCTGACCTAAACTTCAGGCCGATTTGAAGCGCAACCTGAAACATCTCACATGCCAGGAAATGTATCGCAATTGATGAGCTTAGACTCCATGAAACAGTTTGTACATATTTTCTTATTATGAAGCACCCTCGCGATTATTGGTCCAGAGTTTTAAACGATATAGTCAATGATTAGAACTTCAGGATAGTTTGGATGGCCTAGGACTCCTTCAAAAATATTGTTTCTTGTTGTTGTGTTTGATATGTGATAAAACAAATCGAAAACAATAGTGAACCATGTTCTACAAGTTCAAAAAAGAATTCGTCCTGAAAGGTCCAGTTTTGTTGATTACAGGGTGTCTGAATAAAACAGTCCCCATTAAAATTCTCAATATTTAATTTATTCCAAAAGTGTAAGTTTTACGAAGATTGATCATAAAATTCGAGAGTCAGTGTAGATTTATTCAGCATCAGCTTATTGAAAATGGGACCCTTTTGCTCGAATAATCTTCGTCAAACGATCAGCAACACTGGAGCAGCTGGCTCGCACGATTTCTTCAGAAACATCGTCCCAGGCACTTTGTATAGCTACCATAAGAGCGTCCTTATTGCTTCTTGGCTTATCATTAACCCTTTCTACAATGCCCCACATCTAGCGGGTTAATATCTGGAGGCCACATTTGCTTCGACCAAAAACGATCGAAGTTCTGTTGACATCACGTTTGATCGCGTTTGACCTACGCGTGGGTAGGTGCAGAATCTTGGGTGAAGCAAATCTCTGTGCCTGTGAACTCCGACTGGACCCACGGCAACACCTTGTGTTGTAAAAAGTCCAGATATACCTCCAGGTTTATGTTTACCCCATCCCGGATGCGAAACACAGGAGATTTCTTCCCATTCGATGCAACTGCTGCCATAATCATCACCGAATCTGGTTGCGCTCTGTAGACGAATTTGTTGTTGGGATCAGCTGAACTCCGATGCCTGCATAGCACTCTGTCATTTTGACGGTTAAATTTTCGGCCGACGTCAACTAGCTTTTCATTCGAATAAATCACCACGGCGTTAGGGTTATCCGCGAGCCACTTCTTCAGGATTTTGCTTCTTTCCAGCCGCTTCTTCTTTGCTACTTCTGAGAGAAGTTTACGTTGTTGCAGTTTAGAAGGATAGAGGCCAAGATCCTTTTTAACCACGGCTTGCATCGTCATACGGCCATTTGATTCATAGACCTTACCGGATTCCGATTTTCGATTCACACCAAGCAGCTTGCCCAAGTAACCAAAAGTTCTGATAAAAGGCAATTGGTGGCTTAAGCAGCTTAGTTAGTGATGGTCTTTAGAATTCTAAGCAGCCTCATTTTTAAGTCGTTATAAGAACTTGAAAGTTCCGGTATCATAATTGAAGAGAATTCTAAGCAGCTTCTGGCGGAACTTGAACGGAACTTTTAGAAAATAAATTAAAAAAGGTTTTTGTCCTCTACACCAATTCTATGTTTAGTTCGCACTTTTATGAAAGTTATTTCTAAAGGCAGGTATTAATGTGTATTGATTTATCAGCATTAGTAGTAGTAATGGAGCTGTTTGAAGAATTAAACCCAGTCCTTCTGCGTGAGAGCCCCAGCACGAACCGCTGCGTCATCTGAAATATATTAAAGTGAGCTGTTGTCCCGCATACTGTTGGAGTTTTTAGTGCCAGCTGACTGCCTTGCATACGAAACACAACACCTTGATGAATTTGAAATTGGTATTTGCCCGCATGGTATTCCAACACATTTGTGGCGCAGTGGTTAGCGTTAGTAGATCGCATGCCGCGAATACACGGGTTCGAATCCAGGAAATTACTTTTTTAATTTTTTTATGTTTTAACAGAATGTTGATGCACTGCATAAATATAAGAATTATGATTTATTCGGGCCACTGATCATTTAATATTTACGTACATTAAATGTTGTTACTAATAAAGACTTGTGCGGATTGCTTCATGTGGCTTGAAAGTTCTGTCGGAACTTTATTTGAACTTCATGGAACTTGAAAGTTCTGTCGGAACTTTGTTTGAACTTTATGGAACTTGAAGGTTCGGTCGGAACTTTATTTGAACTTTATGGAACTTGAAAGTTCTGTCGGAACTTTATTTGAACTTTATGGAACTTGAAAGTTCTGTCGGAACTTTATTTGAACTTTATGGAACTGGAAGGTTTGGTTGGAACTTTATTTGAACTTTATGAAACTTGAAAGTTCTGTCGGAACTTTATTTGAACTTTATGGAACTTCTGTCGGAACTTTATTTGAACTTTATGGAACTTGAAAGTTCTGTTGGAACTATATGTGAACTTTATGGAACTTGAAAGTTCGGTCGGAACTTTATTTGAACTTTATGGAACTTGATGGTTCGGTTGGAACTTTATTTGAACTTTATGGAACTTGAAAGTTCTGTCGGAACTTTATTTGAACTTTATGGAACTTGAAGGTTCGGTCGGAACTTTATTTGAACTTTACGGAACTTGAAAGTGATTTTAATCGTTGAATGCGGAACTTTTGGTTACTTGGGTGGTTATTTCACCGACCGACTTCTGTGTCTCCTCTCCAGTAGCTTGAAAACTGCGAGACGCTTCGATTCCCAGTCCACATTTCTGTAATATCACAATATCACAAAACTATCACGCTGATTACTTCCCAGGTGAACGTCTTTACACTTATGTTGAGAATCAGATACGGGATCGGGTTTGTTTACAAATTTTTGACAGTTCAAACCAAGAGGACCGTTTAATTCAGCTACCCTGTACTGGGTTATTTGTAATTAATGCAGCCAGTTTTGACGTTTTAAAGCAATTTTAAGGCATTTTTGACGCTTTAGGCTTTATGAAGCTTTAGACTGTGAACCATTTGCCGAGTTAAATTTATCTCGTGGTTAAAAGTGACATTTCGAAAGTTATTTTCTATGTTCGAAAATCCCCGTGCTGTCGATCGACCGGTTTTCGAGCCAGCGTTGCCAGATATACCGATTTATCTGTATTTATACCGATTTATCTGTATTTATACCGATTTCCAAACCAGATACCAATATACAGATAAGGTTCCTCAGAATACCGATTTTTAAAATTTTATACCGATTTATACCGTTTTTTTAATGATCAAAATTATTATTGCTTGCACGCGCTCGAATTTCGGAGAAATTTTTTGTGAGAGACTTATATACCTCATATTTTTTTAACCCTTCAAAATTCTAAACAATTACCTCTAAAGATGCCTTATGCTTGATACTCTTTCGACTAATGCTTACATTTCCTCACCGTTTTTGGCTACCTATCAATCGAGAAATAGTCGATGGCTCTTTCCGGTAATTCCTAGGAAATCGATAAATATGTTTTAAACATTATATAACTTCTGGAAGTTTTTATTCATTTTTAAACTTCCTGAAGTTTCATCCAACTTTCCCTGGAATTTTCTTCCACCCTACCTTGGAAGCTTCTTCAGCCTTCGCTCAAACGATTATTTCATCTTCTCTCGCCTGTTTTTTTAACTTTCCCTGAACTTCAAGGATGCTATCAGATTTTTATTGCGGATCCACACTAGCTACAGGAGCATTTAAGAAGTTCTGAAACTTCAGAAAAGTCCAGCGAACTCCAGTGAGCTTAAGGAAACATCATAAATATTTTGGAAACTTCACAAGTCCAAAGAACTTCAGGGAAATTTAATGGTTTTCAGGAACTTTAGTGAAGCTTAGAGAACTTCAGGACAGATCAATTAATTTCAATGATTTTTTTGAAATAATAAAGGAGTTCCGAGAAACTCAGGCAATTTCCGAAAACTTCAGCAATGTCCTGAGGGGCTCATGCAAATTTAGGAAACGTAAGGGAAGTTACATGAACATTAGAACATTGTGAGAACATATTATGGGAAGTTCTATGCTTTTCAATGCCAAAGCCGATAACTTTTAAAAATGAAATAATCGGGAAGTTCAGAGAACTTCAATGCTGTTGAAATTCAAGAAAATTATGTGAGCGCTTAAGAGATTTCGTAATATTATAGAAAGTTCAGAGACCTTCAAAGATGATTAGAGATATTCTGGTAGTCTCATTATAATCAGGGAAAATCTAAGCGCTTTGGGGATGACCAGAGAACTCCAAAACAGCCCCCAATTTTTGGAAAACTACAAGAACTTTTAAAGAATTTCTAGGAATTATGCAATATTCCTAAGTGCATTTGCGGAGTCTTCAGGGATGATTTATGAGTTATGTCCTTGTTTCTTTTAACTGTTTCGTAAGCGCTCTGGCTTCCGACTTTCTTCAAAAGTTTCTTCCAATCTACCTTAGGAAGTTTCTGCCAGCGTCTCCAGGAAGTTTCTTTTGTATTCTCCAGGAAGTTCAATTAATTCTCCTAGAAACTTCTTTCGTCTTCTTCTGGTAGTTTGATCATAAGCCAAAGGTGTTTTTGTTCGACTTCTATTGGAAGGTTTTTCCGAAAATTTACTTCCGGTTTCCGGAACTTTTCTGGCTTCTTTAAAATTTAAATTTTTGCCTCAAGTTTCTCAATTCGTGTCTTGGAAGTTTCCCGGATGTTTTTCCAACTTTTCTTAGAACTTTCCTCGAACTTCATCCAGAAGAGCTTCTTTCGTCTTTCCCTGGAATTTTTTCCAGCTTCGTTTAGAAGCTAATTCAAACATTCCCCAGAGTTTTCTTCCAGAGTTTTCCGATCATAGTTCAAAGGCTGAAATTGTGCTTTGATTAACGGTTTTCTTAGTCTTAAAGCACTGCAGCGACTAAGATGTAATCTGCCCGACATTTCGGCCATAGGTTGTGGAATTTTTCAAGGGAAAATATTTTTGTTGTTATTGTCAATAGTTTAGTCGTTGTTGTGGCTGATTTTCGACATTTTTGTTCATTTAATGATATTAAAAGAAAAAAAAACTACTTCATCACAATTTAGATCACCACTTGAGGGCAACGATAATTTTAAAAATTAAATTAAAAAAAAAATCGAAGAGTGTTTTAAGACTGAGAAAGCCGTTACATAAAGAAATTCCCCTCTAGTCCCAGTCGTCACCATCGTTAAAATTTTTGCATTCAAAAAACGGCAAAAATATAATTAAATAGTAAATACCGATAAATACCGATTTTTTAATACCTTCGATACCGATAAGCTTTGAAACAATCTGGCAACGCTGTTTCGAGCCACGGTTGTCAAAATTTAACTTCTTGTCTGTCAGAAATAACCATGCTCGGATAGCAGGGTTAATCGATAACTTTCCATCTGTCAATTTTTAACCAAAAGTTAAAATAATCCACCAAATGGTTCAGAGCCTTATTAGGCTATCACAACTTATTTGATGCCAGTCAACGAATTAAATTAGATAATACTAGTAAAATTAATTCATTGCGATTCAATTCAGATTTAAATTCGAAGAGATCCTTCAATATTATCAGTGTTGTGACTCGCAATGTCACAATTTCCCAACGCATGCCTTAGCACGCTATCAGCTGAATAATTTAACTGACATATTATGCTAATTCCTAGCATTTCAGACCGCTTGTAACAAGGCGCTCATGCACGCAAAGACATTTCGTCGAAGTCGTAAAATACAATCAACCTAAATATTTATTTTTGTTTTCCGCCAGAAATTCCTTTTCAAACCGTGCATCGTGCCGTGCTTTTGCATTTGTTATGCCGCCTTCTGTCGGACATGTTTTCGCAAAAATCAGCCAAACTCTATCAAACCCTGTAGTCGTTCGTCCACGTTGGTCAAAATACTAAATATCCACACCGAGAATCCGACGACCACCAGCAAAGCGGGAAGAAAATCGCAGTAAGCCGTGCTGGTGTAGCTGAACTAAACTATAGAAAAGAGAAATGCATTAAACACTTGGCCCTCCAAATTTATCTTTGTTTATATTTATAAAATATCCCAGACGCCTTGGAGTAGTAATATGAGAAGTTTTTCTCACTCAGACCGTTTTTTTTTTACCCTAGCCTACTAAATAGGCCTGCTACAACCTACCACTTGCAGAGTGAGTGCGTTGCGAGCGGGACTTGTTTACTTTTAGCACGCGTGGGTTTTCGCTTAATGCCGGGGAAAATTTGATGAGATTTCCCACCGCATCCCCCGTCCCATCTCGTTTTCTATCCCTGCTGTGCGATTCCCAGCGGTCGGTTGGCGACGGAAAATCCAAACGGTCACTGCCGCCTACCTATCTAACCTACCTATTTTGTATGCACATATCCGATACATGGCGTCCATTATTATAAACCATCAGCGCGCTGCCTCCATACAGATTGATGGAAGACTCGTGTGTTTGTGTGTGTGTGTGTGTGTGTGTGTGTGTGTGCAGAGCATTTCCGATAATTATAACCCAATTTTCTCTGAATTAGATGCTTAGCTTACCGCTTTGGGGCGATCGCAGGCAGCGATGTGGGAAAACGGATATCGTTGGCGGGTGGTGGTGCCAGTCTGTGTGTTCCCGTTTAAAGTGTAGAGGATCCTCCTGATTTACAGCCTGTTATATACATAATAAAGAATTGTGGCTATTATTGTGCAGAGCAGAGAGTGATTGGAGAAGAAAAGGAAGCTTGATGATGATTGTTCCGTCCGCTTTGTGCAGTAATTATATCCATAATATTGTTTTATTTTTGGGTCATTTCTATGTGTAAATTGGATCAACACCGGGAGGAAATCCTTTTCAACTGGTTTGCTCTCGTTAGTGTTATCGTAAATGGGTGATTAGCCTTCAGAAGGTGGCTTTTGTTTCTAAGATCTATTTTGGGGAAAGTTTTCCGTATTGGATGCCAATTGTGACTTATTTGGAGTAAGAAATCCCAAGTAATAGTGAAAGTCTTATCGAGGTTTTAAAGCATGCTACAAGTCTAACACATGGTCTGCAGAACCCTAACAAAACCACAATTTCTACTTGGGACACCTGGGAAAATATGGCCAAGTTGAAAAGCATGAACTTGTATCAGACATAACTCAAACTGCCTTGTTTGATGCTTGTATGAGAATTTCGATGGATGACAATATTGTGACAGTTAGGGCTGGTAGCGATCAATGCTGTCAAGAATAGTACAAGCATTTAATTTTACTCGTTAGTTTTCATTCACTTATTAAAGTTTTAGGTCAAGAGTGGATTAAGTGGAGGTTTTTTTTGGTTCTACAATATGCATATTTCTCAAAACTTTAAAATTTGTTTTCAAACAAGTTTTTGAAATTCTGGACTTAAAAATTACATTACTTCAAAAAATGTTTACGAATCTGGAGTAAAATTCCCTGCAGTTTTGGAATTTTATCATAGCTCTTGGAATTTCATTATAATTTCTAAGGACCTCATTCCAAGGGAGTTCTGGAAAAAAAAATCTCAAATGCAATCTGAATTTAAGAGATAGTTTTGAGTAAAAGTTTAACATTCATAGTTTTGAGTAAAATGTAACATTCAAAGTGTTTTTATGTTACTTCAGACGCGAAGTTTGCGATTTTCAGAGTTGGTTGGAAGTGCTATCTAACATGAAGCTTTAGTGTGATAATTTAATAGCTAGAGAATGGCCTTAGAAGAGGGTAGGTAGATAGTTTCGTTAGAGTACAGCAGCATGAAAATTGAATAGAAGTTGAAAATGAGCGAAGGGCCATTAATGCGACAGTGCAAGTCAAAACCATTAATGCGACAAGTGCCCATGCAAGTCCCCTCTGAAAATAAATTGAAATGAAAACTCATAGGAATTTCTGAGGAGCAGAACTCCTGTGAACTTCAGAGGAAAATTTAATGAAGTTTCGAAAACGATCCGGAGCATAAGTCCTTGAATTTTTTTGGTTAATACTTACGAAGGTGAGGGGGATGCTAAAAGCAGGATTAGAATGAAATCTGGAAATAACTACAGGAAATCTTCAAATGAACTTTGAAAATAATTCCTGAAGAGTTTGCCAAACACATTATGAAAATATCAATTTAGGAATTCTTAGAAGATTTTCACTGTGAGTAGAATTCCAAGGGGCGGAGTTGGAATTGAAAGGAAATCTGAAATGAATTCAATGAAAGTTCTGAGAATCAGTGTTGGGAAAATATCAAAAGATCAAATCTCACCAATGAGCATGATCTCACTTGATTTTCGTAGACAAGAATCAACAAGCCAAAAAATGCAGATGATATTACAAGCTCGGAATATCAAGCAAACAAAACTCACCAACTGCAAATCTCACCAAACTGTGGTGAGATTGAGTTTAATGATTTTTGCTGTACACCCGAGTGCAACCGAAATTTTCATAACGGCTTGCAGCAGTCCCTTCGTGTTTGCCATCGGTGCAGAGTAAAGAGGGATAGCAAACTATGATTTCTCTTTCTAAGAAAACGATGTGCAACTAAATCATTATTGTGTTGAGTCAACCCGCAGTAGCATTTTTACATGCTGTGTATAGTCTCGCAATATCAAAGGAGCTTGTAAAATCAATATCATGCTTGATATTTTGTTCCAATATCGCGCGTGACAGTGAGAGTGTATGAGAGCGGAAAAATATCATTTGATTGATGATTATGCTGAGAATCACTGATGAGAATTTCAAGTTAATTCCGAGGAAAAATAAATGAATGTCGATTTCGTGGGAAAGTTCCCACGAAATTTAGAGGAATATTTCAATGGAATTGCGAGAAGTATTCTCGTGGTGATATTTTTCAGAGAATTCAGAAAAGCGTTCCAAGTGAATTTCTAGAATAATTCCATGAGAGTTTCGGGAGAATTCAAAGTGAATGCTGAGGAGAACTCCAAGTGAATTTTCATTAGAAATCTCCGTTGAATATGGAATGGACTATTCTGTGGTCTTCAGAACTACTTGAAAGTTCCCACAATTTTCCTGAAGCTAATTAAAATTTGGTGCCTGATGTCACAACACTTCTCATCAAATTTTAAATCTACCCTGAACTTTTTCGGACTTCCTAAAGTTTTCTAAATTTTCCTAACGATCATGGATCTTCTCTAAGGTTTTAACAACTCGCTGAAGCTCGCGAAACTTCTTCAAAATTTAAGTCATTTCACGGAACTGCTCAGAGGTTATCTTTTATTTTCTGAAGTTCTCAAAACTTCTCTAAAGTTTTTGCAGTTCTGTTTGTTGAAGTTTGTTGTATTGCCCTGAATTTTTTGAAAGAGCTGTAATTAGGGCGTAACAGCCTTTGTAAACAATTACTTCTCTCGTTCTACGAATTCAAGGCACGCCTACACAAACCAACATATCCATCGAGTAGGGAAAGTCTTCCCCTACTCTATGGTGATGTCGATTTGCCAGGGAGTGCCATGACTTTCTAGGAATCATTGAGTGAAGTCATTGTTTAGAAAAACTGTTACGCCCTAATTGCAGCTCAATCTATTATTATTATTTAACTTTATTAATGAGGCTTTCAGCCTTGGGCTGGTTCGCCTCCAGAGCTCAATCTAGATTTAATTGAAGTGTCCTAAAAATGTTTGAGCTTCTGTGCACTTTTGAACTTTTGTAAAGACCTCAATAATTTTCTTAACATCTCTGAAGTTCTCTGAAAATCTGGGAACTTCTTAAAAATTCCTGACAATTTTCTGAAACCAATGGAACTGAACTCCTCCTGAAATTACCCCAATTTTTTGAACTTCCTAATCTTCTTTGAAATACTCCCGCATTTTGCTAATGTTCATGAAGATCTCGAAATGTTTCTGAAGATTACTGCACTTAAGTGACATTTTCGAAGTTTTTAAGAAATTTCAGGAACTTCTTTATGCTCCCGCAATTTTCTTGGAATCAAAACGAAATAATTAATATAGTTCTATGATTATCACTGAAGTTCTCAAGATCTTCCTGAAGTTTATGGAACTGCCCTTAAATTATCGACACTAATTCATAACTTCTTGAATAGTCTAGACTTTCGCGATGTTATTAAAACTGCTTAAAAGATTTCCGAATTTTCTTAAAGCGCTCTAACTGCCCTGAATTTCTCATTTTTTTATAAGAACCCGCAATTTTACTGAAAGTACTTTAATTGTCTTGAAGTTTTCACAATTTCATTCAGCTTTATTAACTTTAAAAACACTCACGAAACTTTGCCTTAAATCACTTATTTTCCCTGAACTTATCTGGAAATCCTGATATATATTCATAATTCCCTAACGTTTCTGAAGTTTTCGGGTCAATCAAACAATTTTTGGAACACTGCCGCGCTTTTTTTACACGGGTATTTTTTTTTTAATTTTTTTCTGTGGAGAAGTTAGAAGTTAGAAAGGTACCATATTTTTCTTTGACAACAGTTGCATCAAGATTGGTTTTATTTGAACATCAGAAAAAATAAAAATAAGACCGCTTAAAAAAAGGGTTAGGTGTATCCTATATTTCTACGTAACTGCTTGTAAGATGCCGCAAATTTCCTTAAGTTAATGAGCTTGTTCAGAAGTTATCTGATCGTCCTCGAAGTACTTGGAACTTCGCTGAATATCATGAAACTATCTAACAATATCTAATTTTTTTGAAAGTTCTCTGGAATTTCTTGAAGATATCGGTGTTAGCTAAAAGGTCTCGCATTTTATTTAAATTAATGGACCTTCGTTTATGTTCTCCAAACAACTTAGCAACATTTTCGCAGTTTTTTGAAGTTAAAATAATCTTTCATGTTCTGGATTTTCATTTATTTTTTATTGCGTTCCAAAAATTCTCTCGGAGCTTTGCTGAAGTTTCCGGATAGTCTCTGAGTTTCTCGATACTTCTGTATGGTTGCTGCTATATATTTGAAATTATTTGAACTGTCTTGTTGCTCTCGGAGTTTCCCTGAAGTTCTCAATTTTAATCAATAGCTCGGTTCTGATCTGAGGTAAACGGAACTCGCAGACACCTTTGAAGTTCCCTGAAGTTTCTGAACTATTTTTGTAGTTTTCATAAATTTTCTGAAGGTCTCTGAACTTTCCTGAAATTCTCGGAACATCCTAAGGGTTCTCGATTTTTTTCCCAGGATATCTTGGAACTATCCTGAATATGTTAAAACTCACGCTTATAGATCTTTATACTGTTCCAAAATTCTTGGCTAAAGTTACGGGAGCTGCCCTTAAGATTTCTAAAATTCCCCAAACATCTCTAGATCTAGCTTTTCTGAGTTACTTAGAGCTTCTTAAAAGTTTCCACAATCTTCCTCAAGTTTCGGAACTTCTCTTGATTCGCAGTGTTTACGTGGTGTATATCAGAGAACTTCAAGACACTTCCACTAATTTCAGGAAAATTACACGGAATTTTTTAGAACTTCTGAGAAGTTCATTGAACTCCAAAAAAAATCAGGGTTCAGGTCAGAGTTCTTTAGATCAATTTCCAAAACTTCAAGAACTTTTGAAAAATCCAAAACAGATCTTTTAAAAACTTTCGGGAACTACAGGAACATCCCGAACTTTGTGGAAGTTTATAGATCCTTAAGGCTGAATTCTGAGAACATCAATGCAGATCCATGATTTGAACAAAATTTCGTAAACTTAGACATGACGATTAGAGAACTTCACGACAGTTCCACTAACATCAAGTAAAATTCAGAAGCTTCAAACGAACTTAAAAAACTTCAGAATACTACACGGAAGTTCAAAGATCTTTTGGAAAGAACAGAGAGCGTCGAGAAAGTTCTAAGAACTTTAAAGCAGTTCCATTTTACGATCGAACAATTGGAAACAATTCAGAGAACTTCTGGAAAATTTTGAGAACTTCAGGTCCAATCGATTAACTTCAGAAACAGTTTAAAGATCTGTTATGGTAAGTTCCGATAGCTTTCAACAGGTTTCTGGAAAAATCGAGATCTTTAGTGAAGATCAATGAGCTTTAGGGTAGAGTCTGAGAACTCAGTGCAGGGCCATGGTAAGGAAAATTGCGGAAACTTCTGGAAAATTCCAATAATTTTAGGGAAGGTCCAATAGCTTCAGGTAAATTTTGAGTACGAGTTCCATTGAATTCTGAAAAGTAGCGAGAACCTTCCAGAAGTTTAGAGAACTTAAGAAAAATGTCTGAAACATCACAGAATTTCCGCGAAATTTCAGAAACGGCAGAAAACGTGGGAAAGTTTAGAATTCTTACAGGAAGTTTGAATAATTGTAGGGAAAGTGTTCTGGAAACTTCAGGGATATCTAGAGAACTTAAGTTTTTTTCCTTGATTTATTTTCTGTCGATCTTGTTTTCCGTGCTGAGCACCAATGCTACCGACGCCAGGGAGGCAGCTTCCACACCTGGACCCTACCTATCGACCCATCAACTCATGAACCGGGGACCAACGGCTTTACTTCCCCTTTAGGCGTGATCAGGGATGTTATGCCTCAGAACATCCGGGCGGCGCCGACTGGGATTGAACCCAGGCCTGCTGGGGTGAGAGGTAATCACGCTTACCACTACACCACCGGCGCTGCTAGAACTTTAGTAAAGTCAAGGAAACTTTAGAGAAGTCCAGCGAACATTAGGAAAATTGTTAAAACTTTAATCTTTTTATCTTCTTTAAGAAGTTCCAGAAATTTCAGGGAAGTCCTGAGATCTACCGGTTTTGTTTTTAAACTATATACCTATTTTGGGAACTTTACAGATGTCCAGAGTTTTTCAGGGAAGGTTGAAGATTTGTAAGACAGTTTCATTCGTTTCTGGGCAGAACTTCCAAAGAATTGTGAGAACTTCAGTAGGTAGCTTTAAGAACATCAGGAATTTTACAGAAATTTGAAGAAACTCAGGGAATTTCCAGAATTTCAGAATAGTTCAGAGATTTTCAGGAAAGTCCACAGAACTTCAGAGAATATTTTAAAGCATTTTCATTGTTCACAGGGATGATCCGAGCATTTCGAGGAAGATCAAAGAATTTCAGAGCATCCATTAGTTAAGTGCAAGAACTTTCGAGAAGTTTCAAGAATTATGAAATATTTCATCAATTTCAAGAATATTTAAAGTTTTTAATGGATGTTCCATGAATATCAGGAAAATTATTGGAACGTAAGATAAGTTCCGAGAACTTCTTTAAAAATTATGGATGTTCAGGTAAGTTTAGAGATTTCAAATGAAGATCCTTGAGCTTCAAAGAAGTATCGAAAATTTCAGGAAAGTTGCGGGAATTCTTGAGGCTCTGAGCTCGTCAAAACAGTTTCAATTACTGCAAGTAACCACCAAAAATTTCAGAAAAATCTGAATTTGGAGGGAAGTTTAAAGATCTTGAATAATTTGGCATTATCATCGACAGCTTTTCGATCCAGGGGTAAGAATCTCCATCAGGACTAGTTTTATTTTAAGATCGTTAAGATTTTTGCACTGAACGATAGACGGGACAACATTATATCCCCTGAAGATGGCCCTCAAAGACCGAAACGTTAGACATAAAACTTTGTTGATCCATCGTTAAATTAAAAAGCAAATATACGAAATATTTAACATTTTTGAGTTTCATGGAGAGCTGATAGCAGACAAGATTACCCACATTCTAGTATTAATTTAAGGAAAATTGTGCGTACACATTAAGATTATTTCAATGATTTCCGAAGAACTTTGACATTTGGGCGTAATGGCTTTTGTAAACAAACACGTCGATCGCCGATTGCTCGCGAATAAAAGCTCAATCTCGCAAAAAAAAAATAAACCAAATGATAGAAGAGTCATTCCTCTAGGGGAAACGCTCCTATAGTTGCGGTGCGTTAGAAGCGTACACGCTAACTTGAAAGTACTCATTAATGAGTAAAAAAAGACCCATTTTGAAGAAAAGTGGCTTAACTCATTAATGATTAAACAATTTTACCCATTAATGAGTATCTGTTACCCATTAATGATTAACAATTACTCATTAATGGGTAACAGATACTCATTAATGGGTAAAAATTTTACTCATTTAATGAGTTAAGCCACTTTTCTTCAAAATGGGTCTTTTTCAACCATTAATGGGTACTTTCAAGTTAGCGTGTAAGGTTCCTACACAGAGAAATAAAATTACCCTTAATTTAAGTTCTTTTTACTTAATTTTGGGTAATTTTGAGTTTTGCATCCCACTCTCACTTTTTGTTGTTGTCAAAAACGGAACGAGAGATTTGACTTTCTCATGACTATCGTTCAATAAGCTACTAGTGAGTATATGAGATATTCTCAAATTTGAGTAAATTGAACTTAATTTTGGGTTGAAAATACTCACGAGTAAGTAATTATTTTTGCCGTAGTCAAATGCAACCTACTATAAGCGGTTTACTGAAAATAAGCTTATTGAACAGAACATGGGAGATGAGTGAAAAGAACTTAATTTTGGGTAATTTTTCGGTTCCGTGTATAGTTGTGCATGAAGACTCAGTACACAACTATAGGAACCTAACGCGTCTAACGTACCGCAACTATAGGAGCTTTTACCCTACCTGTTTGTGTTACTAGTTTTCGAGATTGAGCTTTAATTAGCGAGAAATCGACGATTGACGTGTTTGTTTACAAAAGCAATTACGCCCTAATCTCGACGTTCTCCGGATTTATCACAGATAATCAGTGAAAAATTACAGGGAAGCTGTGAAAAATCACCGAGCTGGTTACCGGACGTTCAGCTGTTGAGGGTTCGGTAAAATTTCATAGACATCTGTGAAATAATCTTAGTTTGTACATTCCGAAATTACAATTATGGGTGGTCCTTAAAGGGGGTGCATATATGAAAAATCAGTGAGTAGTCAGCTCTTAATTTACCACTTTCGGATTGTTCGAAAATTAGAACAAAATGTAGGCAAGAAGAATGATCAATCTTGAAACAAATTCACGCTAAAAAAGTTGAAAATAGCGACTGATTACAAGAAAAAGTGACTTTAGTGGAGAGTCTTTAGTGACTGGCTTGAAAAAGTGACAAGTCACTAAAAAGTGACTCACTACCATTTTTAGCTACATCTGTTTCGACACCTCAAACTGACAATTTTCGTTGTCGAATTTCACACTTCATTTCGCAGTGTCAAGAGTAAACATGGTGGGTTCAAATTATGATAGTAAAGTGTAGCAACTCTGAGCAAAAAGTGAACGCACATGTAATTTTACTAAATCAATCCAAATCCTCTAACCAAAGTTCGATCTATACCATGATTTCACCAATTCCTTCTATGTTTCGTATCAGTGGTGAGCAGTGGCTGATGTCACCGCGTTACAAAGATAACGAGAAGCCCGATTACCGATTGCTTCCTGAGACCTTCTTCAAATCTTCCCACATGGATGACGGTGTATAAATTGAATCATAATGGTATAATGTATAATGGTACCGTAAAAACAAAGAACAAGGATCTGAAGAAGCAGACGATAGTTTGAGAAATCTAGCCTCGATCGGGCTACCACTATTTATTCATATATTATCAACATAACATACAATAGAGCATTGGTTGACGTGAACAACGACGATATAAATTTTAATGCGATTTGAGAACATCGATTTATTCGCCGTGGCCGGGTGGCAGAGCCATCGATGGATGGAGAAAGGAAACTAGAAAACATGTTTCTGTGGTTGTTCCACTTCATTCGGGCCGGCTCGGGATGGCTGCAAAAGAGCTTTCACATGAGTTGTTTGTGGCGGCATATATGTGACAGGCCAGAGTGCTTAATAGGCTCATCCATCGCAGCAACCAAGCACAGTCATATTCCGAGGCTAGCACCACTACAGCACCGGATGGCTGGCTGGCTACCGAGCGAACAGCTCCAGCCCCAGACCGTGGGCTTTTTTCTTACTTTCATTTCTCTTTTCATCGAAACATGCATTTTAAATGGGACACTCTTGCAATACTATTCCATCACGGCGCGACCAACGACGGCAGCCAGGACTGGCATTTGGGCTGGACGCCACCGCTGCCATGTTCGATCGATCTGGTTTCCATTGTATCGACCCGCTGGCTTCTACCGACGATGGACCCAACCAGGCTACGCTTTTATAATAATTTATATCGTTTTTTATTCTATAATAATCATGTTCTCTGATTTAATGTAAGAGATAATTACTATAACGAGAAACGGGAGAACGGCTAAATCGTCGAATCTTCAACAGCATCGTCATCATCATCATCATCAGCAGCAGCAGCATCATTCTGAAACATGGTAGCCATTATTAGACCATCCACCAACTGCTACTACCTTCAAGCACAATCTGTGCGAGCAAAGGCGTATGAGGAGGATAAGTGGGAAAACCTGTACGAGCCACCGAAATAGTCGTTGAACTTGTAAAGCGACGGCAGGCGGAGTCTCGAGCCTCCGTCTTTTGGTGATGATTTAGAGAACGAGAATAGTTCAACAAATCCTATGCGCCTTATCGATTCAAAACGGGATTGGCTTTGTTTTAGCGCTCATAGTCCTATAAAATTAACTTGTTTTTATTTTCGATTGGTTTTCAATCGCGCGGACTCTGAACTGTGTCTTCTGGATACGACGCTCAACGACGACGGGAGTGCACGAGCGTTCTGGGGGACGATAAAAATAAATCTGCTGAATCCTGTTTTTTCTCCTCCAATATAAAATACGACTGTGAAAGAGCACAATAAAACAGCAACGGTGCGGCGGGCCAGCGACCGACCGGTTTTCTCTTTAACCCGTCGCACAGAGGGGTAACAAGAACAAAATCGTGGCCAAAATATTTTTGGTTCGTTTTTCTATATTCAGCCAATTTTTTTTGGTTTTCTATATTCAACCAATCTATAGCAAAACGTTCTCAGAATTTCGTAAAAAATTGTAGTTTTGTTCTTTATCGCAAAATATTAGACCAGCATTATTTTTATTTTGTCATTAGGGTGACCAGTTCCTTGTTAGACTGGTCCAAAAATCGTTTTTTTTTTTCAAAAATTGCTTTATGCAAAAATTCATAACTTTTGAACCACTGAGCTAATTTCAATGGTCGAAAAATCAAATGAAACATAATTAAAAATCATTTTTAGGAAAAATATAATTATATTTTAAAACTCGTTTTTGTATTGAAAACATTTATTGAATTTGTTTTTTATGCTTTTCATGGTTTGTAGCAATGCGTAAAACAGTCAGGTTCAATGAGTCATTTTCATATGAATATGAGCTGCCATCTGCCTCATCATTCACTGCCTCGTGAGAATCTGAATGATTAAGAAGTAAACGAGTCACTGACAGCTGAGCACTCAGTCAGCACGTTTATTCTTCCGTGATGGTACCCAATCCTTGTTTTGAATGACTGAGCGTACATTTTATATGGAAAAATTGCACAATTGCATGCTGTGTGAGCGAAGTCAAGCGGATTGAGTCACCTGTTCGTGAGTGACTGAATGTTTTTGTTGGCTCTTTCATTGCCTCGTCCTTTACCGCTTGGTACAAACGGTCTAGACAGAGCAATGAATTGAATAGTGCAGTGCTTTCACACTCAGCTTCAGCAGTCAATAATTTTACGCTCTAGTTTGTAGACAGAGCAATATTTTTTTAATATTTTTCCTTGAAAATTAGGCTTTTTTACACAACATATAAAAAATCAGCGAGTTTTTTTTTTCGTTTTTGAGTTATTTTTTTAAGTTATCAAGTTTTGGGTTTTCGCTCAATATTCCTATGTGACTAGACTACCATGCGTCTCCATCAAGGAATCAAAAATATCTCCAAATGACAAAATGACAAGCGATCAACGAACCGAATGATAACGCTATGTCAGAAGTGGAAAGCAATAAAGATATAATTTTCTTCATTCTTTTTCATGACAAGCAGCCCGTGTGACACAGCTCACTCGGGGTGGTAGAAGGAAACGAGCAAATTGTTGGCAAGCTGCTTCACGAAGCAAAACCGAAGATGATACACGTGTGTTGATGGGAATTTTTTTGTTATGTCTTTTCTCGATTCAGATCAAGCTATGTCCTCATCCGTGTATATTGCAACAAAGCAGGCAAGCAATATATCATTATCCTTCTACCACTCCGATCGAGTTGTGTTGCAGTGAGAGTGTGTCGTGGTAGTCGTAGCAAGCGTTTTGTCTGTATCGTTGGTTGCTTTATGTGTTTGGATTCGCTGGTCTCCATTGATTTATAGCGACTGTAACATAGTCCCGACACATATTACTCTAGCCGCATAGGAGTATTTGTAAAAGTCATTTTTGAAGAAAAAAAAAACGAATTTTTGGACCACCCTAACCCTAGTGACCACATAAAAAATTACGAGTATAATATTTTGCGATAAGGAACAAAACTACATTTTTTTTAACGAAATTTTAAAAACCATTATATCGGTTTTGATATGGAATGGCATTCTTAAATATATTCTGTACAAAGTGGCAACGGAAAACGCGTAAAAAATTAGGAAGTGTCAAAACATTGACATCATAATTTGATTTGAGTTTTTTAGTTTGTTTTTTTTTTCAAAAATGAACCAGATAGTAAAGGGCTGAACACAATAATAGCGGCATAGCGGCATGCGCATATTTTCCAATACACTGAAATCCGTTTGACAACCCACAATAAGCGCGTTGCGGCAAAACCGGCATTGTACTAAAACGCGTTTTTTTTCAACATTTTGGAAAAACTCGGTGCGGTTGAGCGGCAACCTGAGAAGTGCTCAATGTTTTCAGATGTATTTTTTTATAATTTTGAATTAACCAGAAACTTCAAGACGTGAGCCAAATAATCATCCAAGATAGTAAGTAAGTAGTCAGAAAAATCATGGCCGCATCCGGACATGTTCCGGGTACCCCCGAGGAAGTGGTCAGATCCTTCTTGAACCAACACCCTCATGCGACACATCAAATTACATGAGAATTATGACCATTTTTGTCCATATTAAGTACTGAAGACTACGTTGGCCAGATTCGGACACGTTCTGGATACCCCCGGAGAAGTGAAACTTGGACCTACATCCTCATGTGACACATCAAACTACATGAGAATTCAAAAATAAAAACATTGGTGACCATATTAAGTACTGAGGCCCACGCTGGCCCGAAATTTTCCTGAGGCCAATTGAACTTCTCTGGAGTTCTCAGAAATTCTCTTCAGAACTGCTCTGAAGGACTCCTCAGAACTACTCTGAAGCTCTCTTCAGAATTACTTTCACCTTCTCCTCAAAACTACTCTGAAGGCCTCCTCAGAACTACTCTGAAGTTCTCCTTAAACTATTCTAGATCTTCCATGAAGTTTTCAAAATTTTCCTGAAATGTACGAAGTTGTCTGAATAATCTCTTGAAGATCTTTGAACTTTCCCGATATTCGGAATTTTTCTTAAGATATCGGTTCTTTAAACTTCTCAATAAATTAGAGTTCTTTGGACCCCTAAAATTCATGGAGCTTTCCAAGCTCTTGAAGTTTTCCTAATATTCATAATTCTTCTACGAAGAGCTCTCGATATTTCCCCACGGTTAATGGTACTTCTTCAAAGTGTTCCTCAATTTTTTGAAGTTAATGCAAATTCAGAGACGATCACTGAACTTTGGAGAATTTCAAAGCCCCTTGGATATTTTTACAAGATTGATCAATTATTCAGAAGACCTTCTACTGATCAACTATTCAATCAGATAATCCCTCACATATTTCTTCACTATATCAGCTGAATCAGAGATTATTCAAATAACCGTATGACTTCATGACGATTAGCTAGTTTAAAGATCTCCAACTGATTGGAAGTGCATGAACCGACTCTGCTTATCAACAAAACCATACGAAAATAATGATAAAGTATACAATTTCCGATAAACGTGTACTTTTCAAAGATATCACACAGCTCCATGATTAAAAGTATGTAAAAAGCTATTAATACAAGCGGTCTGATTTTGTGCTGTATTACCAACAATCAATACGAAACTATCGATTTTAAATTGGCTCACTACTTGACTAGCCTATTGGTCCCAAGCAAATCGATTAACGTACCCCATTCTAGTACTACACTATGTTTGTTTTGATTCGCTATGAAAGTTTGAGAGGTAAAATGAGGGTTTCGTGGATTTTCCTATGTTTCGAGGGGTGAATCGATTAGCTTGGGACCGAAGATAGTATCAGAGCTGAGCCAAAAAGTTTAGCACTTTTCCTCGGGACCTACTAGTCTTAGAGTTACCTCTATGGTATTACGGTGTTTTACGTGTTTTTCTCAATCCGAAATTAGTCCGCCCATTAAGTCAGTCGCCCAAACTCAAAACTACAATCAAAATTATCCCATTTTCGTGGTTTGTTTACGTACAGCATGCAGCAGAAGAGGAAAAATAAATAGATTTTGCGCGCATGCATTGTGGGTAGGAATGCGGCAAAGCGGCAGCGGTACAGCGTTTAGCGCAATTTTAGAACATTGCGCGTTTGCCACTGTACCGCTATGTCGATATGCCGCTATCATTGTGTTCAGCCCTTAACAACTCTTACCAGAGGTAAACAAAAGTTCCATGTACTCAATCCTAACTAGTTGATAGATAATGATCTTATAATTTTAATGGTTAAGCTTGTTTTTTAGAAATTTAATAAAATGTGATTTTCAAGTAGTTTTGTACTTTTTAATTGTTAAAAAAGTAGTCGAATCTTGTAAGATACGATCATATGGACGATTATATTACATTCAAGTTGTTGTATCCATCTCGAATCATCCGGACCGGCATTGAGAGTTTTTTTTTTAAATTTTATGTTTTTCATCATATTTGAGCAAATTGGAAACGTTGGGCCAAAAATATTGTTTTTTTTTCAATTTGACTCAAAATAAATTAATACTTCTTTTTACAATAGCAAGACATAATTTTGACCAGGTTTTTGTCCCGGTTACTCCTCTGTGCGTCGCACAGTGGGACAAAAAAAAAGAGACATGGCCATTTGCGACGAAACTATTGAGTGTAGCATTTTGATGTCTTCTAGAATGTTTCTTCAATTTTTAAATACTTGCAGTGATAAAAATTTTTGATTAAGGGCGGTATACACTAAGATAAAAAAAACTTTTTTATGTCTTGTTAAAATTGATGATCATCTGATGGAAACATTGTAGATGAAGTCATTTTATGAAACTTTGTCTAAGATTCGATTTTGCATCTCTCAAGTGGACGAAGTTATAGAGTGAAAATGGAGTACAAATGGTAGTACCCCCTTAAACCCGTTTTTTTACCATAACTTTTTAGTTAGAATTTTTAAATTTTTTGAATGTTCTACAAAGTTGTAAGTGCTCTAAAACTGCACATTTTCATGCCAAAAAAAACCGCTATCTCTTTGTTTTAAGAATTGAAGTCCTTTTTTATAATGTTTTAACGCTATATATGTAAGGGGGTGTATCTTGCAGGTTAGCAGGTATTAGCAGGTAATCTCAACTTTATTTTGTTCGGCATTTTCTACTCTACTGTCACATATACAATTCATAGGGGGATCCAAGGGGATACCTAATGAATTTTCTAATAAAGTACCTCATTGTTTTGTTTCATTTTGCTGTTTTCATTAACATTATTCCAGGTGTTTACATTAGAGTGGGTTCTCCACTGCTCTTTCAATGCTTTTTCTGGTCCCCAAAAGCTGGGCGAAATTCGAACGAATTTGGTTATAATCTCGATTTGCGGGAGAATTTTAAATGTTGTATGAGAAACGGAATAATCCTATTAATTTGCTTACCAAAAATCCTGATATTGCTCAAATTTCATAAAAATTCGGACTTAGATTGAAAATACTATACCAAACAACTTTAACGAAGCTACAACCCACTCTAATGTACATACTTGGAAAAATGGTAATGAAAACAACAAAACGTAACAAAACATTGAGGTACTTTATTAGAAAATTCATTAGGCATCCCCTTGGATTCCCCTATGAATTGTATATGTAGCAGTAGGGTATAAGTTGCTGAACGAAATTACTTTGAGTTTAGCTGCTAATACCTGCTAACCTGCAAGATACACCCCTTTAAAGTTAGCGTAGAAAAATTATAAATACGGATGTAAATCCTTTGCATGAAGAGATAGTGATTTGCTTCTTTTATCAAAAATGTGTAGTTTTAAAGCACTTACAGCTTTGTAAAACATTCAAAACATTTAAAAATTCTAACTAAAAAGTTATGGTAAAAAACGGGATTTAAGTTTTAAGGGGGTACTACCCAAGTAACATTGCAGGTTTTATAGTGGTTTTAAAGCATGCTACAAGTCTAAATCATGGTCTACAGAACCCTCATAAAACCAAAATTGTTACTTGGGTACCGTTTGTACTGCATTTTCACCCTATAACTTCGTCCACTTGAGAGATAGAAAATTGGTGTCTTGGACAAAGTTTCTCAAAATGACTTCATCTACAATGTTTCTTTAGATGATCATCAATTTCAGCAAGACATACAAAAGTTATTTTTTTTTTCCCCCCTTAATCAAAATGTTAACTACTCAGTTAAACTACTTAAAAATGGAAGAAACATTCTAGAAGACATCAAAATGCTACACTAAAAAATTTCGTCGCAAATGGCCATGTCCCACTATTTTTCATTTCATCCCACTGTGCGTCGTCCAAATATATATTATACCTATTTATATAGGTGTACCAGGGTGTACCGTTCGTGTGGACCCACCGCTGCCACCGTCACGTCGTAGAACGGGCTTTCAATTTGAGACTCTGATTGTTCTGTTTTGCGGTCTGTGGTAGGTTTTATCAAACGCGCCTCGAAGGGGGTCTCCGTCCAAACTTGATCTCCGAGAGTTGCTTCCTGTACGTTGATAGCATCTAACCTTGGTTGTTAGAGGTGGTGCTTCGGGGAAGATAAACTTTCGGATGATTTAGATTTGCTAAAGGTCAGGACGATGGCTTTTATCTGCACCATCGGAGATGTCTCAAAATTGTGTAGCGTTATAGGAAAAATCCCAAACAATTCATCTGTGAGATGATTGGGTATTCATACCGTTAACTGGATTCAACTTAACCTCTTCAACGAGCAGTACAATTTCTCACAATCGTCATTTTATTAGCATTTGATCAGATAAGCAACCGTTTGGCAGAGAAAATCAATCATTTGCATTCTCGCGTATTATTCGTCGCCAAGACCAATAAGATCTGTATCATCGATTGCAACATCGAGGTCTTTGAGTAGTTACTTGAAGTTTGCTTTTCGTATAGCCAGAGATTCTAGATCGTGGTTTCTGTGAATATCGCAGTTCTTGATTGAAGGTGGCTCCTTCTGCTACACGGATGATAAATTTCAGGACATTTCCGTACTCGATCGGTTTGATCCGTCCGAAAGTACGAGCATGTTTCGGTCATTGGCAATTCTTTGCTAAGCTGGTACAGTACGAAGCAAGCTCGATATGGTATGTCAATGGCATTTTTTATGTATGTATGACACTCTATAATTGTATATAGAGTGTATCTTAATGTCCTCAGATTGTACTCCACGAAAATATCGATCGGAAATATGCTTTATGGGGTGAAAGGATGAAGGACAAAAGATTGAAAGAAATCTGGTCGAATGATAAAAAGTTAAATGGGTAAAAGGTCGAATGAACAAAAAAGGTCGAATCCAATTTAAGAGACACACGGTTGACTGGACAAAAGCTTGAAATCTACAAAAGGTTGAATAGACAAATGGTCGAAGTACAAAAGGTCGAAGTACAAAAGGTTGAATTAAATTAAAAGGGACAAAACGGGGACGAATGATCAAAAGGTTGAAATGGACAATAGATCTTCTTTAACATGAGCAGATTTCTTTGATAGGTAAATCTATTACATTCCAACTGAAAATGCTTAAGAAATATGTCTCACGAGGGGCACGCACTAGTCTTTCAATACTACGCAGCCTGCTGACCAAATATTTAAAATCTTGCCATTACTGCATACATTTCTCTAAATATACTCTTAATTTAGTTAAATACTTTCATTACATTCATTATCGTTAATTATTTGTTGATTACGCTTATATAATATATTAAAATATATTCAAATTAAATATTACTGTCTTCAAAATATTTAAATTTCTACGATGTATATTAAATATCACACACTTATACCTGGAACTATACTTCACTCGATGTCTCACTCTAGGAGTCGATTTCGTCGAACATGATCAGGGATGGATCGCTCTTTGGAGCATCATTCATTACTTTTCAATATCTAAATCTAACGTTAAGTACAATTGAATTTTCAGTTAAGCTATTTTAAAATAGCGACATTATTGCTATTATTCTCACGATCAAACTGAACATGAGCAGTTTTTTTCAATGTTGATATTCGTCGCCTTACCCTCAGTTCTCATAAATTCGTTCTTATATCGACATTCCATTAAAGGGTGTCCACAGTTAAATTGCAAAAAATTAGAAGTACTCGTCCAAAATAAGTCTCTCAACTGATTGCCATGATTTCTTCACCAAACCCAAATGCCCAAACTTTCTTCTTAATTCCATCCATAAAGTTTTGTATTTAGGTTGAATCGACATTTTTTCTGCTTTCAACCATGATTTCAACATTTCCTGCTCCTTAGTGACAGCTTTAGCACAGACAAACAGACGTAACTCTTTGAAAAACTTGTTCTTGAAAAGATAGTATCTCAAAACATATAACCTCAGTAACGACATCTCTCTGGCTTCTCGCGGAAAACAAGCTTGGTCGCTAACTCATAAACAATATTGCATAAAAGTTCTATAGAATGTATAGAATCGTCAAAATGATCCGATGCCAGCGCTGCGGCGAGTAGTTCGCGGAACTGATAATATTCAAATCAACCATTAAATGCATGAACGAAGATACACAATGAAGAGTTACGTCTGTTTGTCTGTGGCTTTAGGATGCTTACGGAGTTCGAGCCCAGTATCTTTCTATCGGCAGCAACTCCGGTGTGTTTGGGGGATTGAGATCCTTCGGCACGAAATTGACCCCATTCGTCTTGTACCGCTCCAGAACGTCCTTGGAGTAGTGACAAGAGGCTAGATCCGGCCAACCACTAGAATTTTGACAATGAAACTCACGCAGTGTAAAAAATACACGCATGCAGTGTAAACAATAGCACAGTGTAAACATCTCACCCAAAATTTAATTAAAATTGATCCAAAGCGCAAAATGTTACAGGTTTTTGAAAGTGCTGCAATTTAACTGTGCACACCCTTCAGTAGTATGTGTCGCGTGTTGAAAATGTGTTATTACTATGTCTTCGACTTTTATCTGTCAAGTTAAATAAATAAAAATAGGTTCCGTGTAGTGCTCAGTTAGTAAAATATAGGTACACAGCAAAAAAAGTTGTTGAATATTACATCGAAACTGCTGCAACCAGGTCAATCCATCGGTTGTATAATATCACATTGTACGATGTACATCGATTTTGCGAACAAAATTACAGCCATTGATGTAATATTGTATCTGCTTTTTGCTTTTACATCATTATTTCATACATCAGCTTGAATTACGTTGATCGATATTACATTTTTTTTTGCTGTGTAGAAGTAGATAAAAATAAAGATAAAGATAAAGATATAGATAAAGATAAAGATAAAGATAAAGATAAAGATAAAGATAAAGATAAAGATAAAGATAAAGATAAAGATAAAGATAAAGATAAAGATAAAGATAAAGATAGAGATAGAGATAGAGATAGAGATAGAGATAGAGATAGAGATACAGATGATACAGATGATACAGATGATACAGATGATACAGATGATACAGATGATACAGATGATACAGATGATACAGATGATACAGATGATACAGATGATACAGATGATACAGATGATACAGATGATACAGATGATACAGATGATACAGATGATACAGATGATACAGATGATACAGATGATACAGATGATACAGATGATACAGATGATACAGATGATACAGATGATACAGATGATACAGATGATACAGATACAGATACAGATAGAGATAGAGATAGAGATAGAGATAGAGATAGAGATAGAGATAGAGATAGAGATAGAGATAAAGATAAAGATAGAGATAGAGATAGAGATAGAGATAGAGATAGAGATAAAGATAAAAATCGGCTAAAATTCCATCCGCACACACCGGTACCTGTGTAATAATTTAGGTTAGACAATAAATTTGTATATATAGAAACGCCAGAGAAACTAATTCTCACTCAACTTTACAGTTGACATTGATTGACGACCGTGTAAACTTTCCAAATAGATTTAGGATCAAAATTGAAGTTTTTGGATGCTGGCATCATTTTTAAATTCCTACAAACCAAAGACAAACTGAAAACCGATTCGAACCAGACGGTTATGATAATATCGCTAAAAGTTGTTCGTAGCATCCATATGTATTTCACTTTCGCATCTAGATTGAACGCCATGAACTCAGCTCACATGATTGCATTCGGTGCAGAAGCGAAGTAATCCCAATTGTAATTCAAAGTTTATACCACACATTTCTCTGTCATTCGTTTACTCTTTCTCTTTGCAAAGATCCGATCTCTTCCACGTACGTACCTCAGCTGTTTCACTGTTTTTACTCTATGCGCTGCAAAAGAAGAAAAGGATGCTGCACCACACAACAACGCTCGGATCATTATACCCATTCACGATATTTGTTTTACACACAAAACATGATAACTTTTGCAAATAAGAGACAATCGTGTCGGCGGAAGGTGCGGAAGAAACCGCGAAAGTGACTCGCATGAAGCCTGAGCGTCGCGACGACGACGACGTTTTGTGTTGAAAATACATCGTCGTCGCATCCGTTTGCCATTTTTTTGTGTTTTGATTTTGCTGACATGTCTCGTCCTCGTCTGGTTGGGTTAAGTGAAAGCGAGCTCCCTCCCTCCCCCCTAGCAGTATACGTATTTTGCTATTTAGCGCTTCTTTCTTCACTTTGACTCTCGGCTATGAAGCAGGCAGCGATCCGAAATGTGTGAAGTTCTATACATAGCCAGCACCCGAATTTTATCTATACCAATCTCGCCAACGTCAGCAGCGTTTTTCCCGAGCTGATGTTCGACGGGATCAGAATGAAATGGAATGAATTAAAAAATGTTTACGAGTAAAAATAAATCTTTCTACTTGGGGCCGGACCCAGCGTACGAATAGGACACGTCTGGCTCCAAATGATCGAGAGCAGACAGGCACAGCAGGGGGAGCGAGCGCATCTTGAGGAATTCAAATCTTCTCTTGAGAAAACGAATTTCACCGGATTGACTGGAAACCATTTGGCATTTTATCACACTTGAATGTTTTCATGCTATTGACTTTTGTGTTTCGATAATTCTTCATCATCTGGTCCCCATTTCAAACCCCCTTCTGGCGTGTTCAGCTGTGGGTTTGGCGATTGACTCCTCTCGAAAGGTTTTCCGTATCGAACAGGGAAGAACAAGAGGTCTTCAAATGTAGTAAAATTAGAGGGGGCCTTTCATAGATGTGCTGTGCTGTGCTAGTGTAGTGTTTCGAGTGTGTTAAATTTGTCTAATGATAGATTGCCGTTTTTGTGCGCCACCGACGAAACAAAATAATGAAGGAGTGAAGCAGGCAGGTTCGTCAGCAAAACGGGCGAATTGATAATGGTCCGCCGAAATGGTGCACAACGCCGCCAATCAACTACCTACGGCAGCACGATCAAGTAGGCCTGTATGCATGTATCTGGTTGCTAGGAAGAGCCGAAGCATCTTGAGAGCGTCTTCTTGCGTAACTTGACGATAGTTGTTCGCGTGTGCTTGAAACTTCTTTGCTGAGTCAAGCTTCCCGATGTTTTCCCTTTGATCGGTTGTAGCGTTTTGCAATGGAATTATATTCCGATCCGATTGATTGTTTAATTGTTGTATTTATTAGGAATGTTAGAAATACCCACGTGATTGCATTGTTAAGTACTTCCTAGTATGTATATCGGGCTGCGTGACGTTCACAGACTATGGTGTCAGGCAATAATGTATTGGAATTCTAGGAATTTGAAATTACCTTCGACGATCGATAGCATACCGACGATTATCGCTTTGTCATCGACTCCGCCGCTCATCACAGGATTACTGCTCTCAAACTTCATATACTCGGGCTAATTACATGCTAATAGCATGAATGCTTTGATGGGGGAGTGAATCCCTCCCGGTCGTAAATGTTTAATTGATTAGATCTGCTGTTTGCACGTTTGTCAGTGATTCACATTTTATTGCTTTGGAATCAATTCTCGCAACTTCTGTCATCTGCATATCTGTGCTGTTACGTGTAAGTCGACTACGGACGCCGCCATCTTGGGAGCAGTGCAGCCTTAATTGATTGGCCTTGAATTGTATTTATCAGTCATGTAGACTGTTGCGTTATGGATCGGTGATGTGATTCATGTGTCTGATCGATTGAACTATACTTGGAATGGGTTGGCATCGATAGGGTTGTTAATTTGCTAAATATCGATAAATGGGTGTTGATTATTTTTTAGATCGGGTAACCAACTCCGGTGAGACCTTTTTCGTACGCTGACAGGGAAGAGGACGTGGCTCATGCAACCCGAGCCTGTTCAATGTCCGACAAAATTTACAAAATTTACAAAATTTGCAAAATTTACAAAATTTACAAAATTTACAAAATTTGCAAAATTTACAAAATTTACAAAATTTACAAATTTTACAAAATTTACAAAATTTACAAAATTTACAAAATTTACAAAATTTACAAAATTTACAAAAATTACAAAAATTACAAAAATTACAAAATTTACAAAATTTACAAAATTTACAAAATTTACAAAATTTACAAAATTTACAAAATTTACAAAATTTACAAAATTTACAAAATTTACAAAATTTACAAAATTTACAAAATTTACAAAATTTACAAAATTTACAAAATTTACAAAATTTACAAAATTTACAAAATTTACAAAATTTACAAAATTTACAAAATTTACAAAATTTACAAAATTTACAAAATTTACAAAATTTACAAAATTTACAAAATTTACAAAATTTACAAAATTTACAAAATTTACAAAATTTACAAAATTTACAAAATTTACAAAATTTACAAAATTTACAAAATTTACAAAATATACAAAATTTACAAAATTTACAAAATTTACAAAATTTAAAAAATTTAAAAAATTTACAAAATTTACAAAATTTACAATATTTACAATATTTACAAAATTTACAAAATTTACAAAATTTACAAAATTTACAAAATTTACAAAATTTACAAAATTTACAAAATTTACAAAATTTACAAAATTTACAAAATTTACAAAATTTACAAAATTTACAAAATTTACAAAATTTACAAAATTTACAAAATTTACAAAAATTTACAAAATTTACAAAAATTTACAAAATTTACAAAATTTACAAAATTTACAAAATTTACAAAATTTACAAAATTTACAAAATTTACAAAATTTACAAAATTTACAAAATTTACAAAATTTACAAAATTTACAAAATTTACAAAATTTACAAAATTTACAAAATTTACAAAATTTACAAAATTTACAAAATTTACAAAATTTACAAAATTTACAAAATTTACAAAATTTACAAAATTTACAAAATTTACAAAATTTACAAAATTTACAAAATTTACAAAATTTACAAAATTTACAAAATTTACAAAATTTACAAAATTTACAAAATTTACAAAATTTACAAAATTTACAAAATTTACAAAATTTACAAAATTTACAAAATTTACAAAATTTACAAAATTTACAAAATTTACAAAATTTACAAAATTTACAAAATTTACAAAATTTACAAAATTTACAAAATTTACAAAATTTACAAAATTTACAAAAGCAGCCTACATCAAGTGAATCAATCATTTTCATATGTTATATAATCCCTCTAGAAGTGCGGATGCTACTTAGATGAATTTTGTGATGGTATCGTAAAATATCATGTGGCAATTCGCGGATACTTGGGTCATGAAGATATGTTTGAAGTGTGACCTAAAACCGCTAAAGGTTACGGGATTTTCAGTTAACCCTCCTCCCTCAATAAAATCTGAGTAGGATTGCAAAATTTGAAACATTTACATATATTCGTTACATTCGGTTTTTTTTTTAATATAAATAGATCAGTATATCAGATGCCTATTTAGAGTATGTTCAGGTTTTTTTAGCATAAAAAAACGGTTAAGATCAAATTGTTTTCTTCTAACTGTTGAATATTATGTAAGAATATGTCACCCCCGATTGTAAAGAAATTGTAAAAAAATTAAGACCCCTCCCATACCCTTTCATAATTTGTGGATATCTCCTAAAGGACTTAAGCAATCGTAGGTCGCAGTGATTTGCTGTGATGTACGGGACTCGGTGGCCTGATGGCGACCGTTTTTGTTTACTGAGCAGATGATCGTGGGTTCAATCCCTTAGCCCCCCATTTCAGCACTCGGTTAATAGGCTCGCATTGTTTGCTTATTAGTCTCTAAAAGTGCGCATCGCCTCCCAAAGGGGATCAAGATCTAGTTGACGCTTCTCACTAACAAAAACGTACTTCCCGTGACAGCTGTGAAGATGCAGACGAATACTCGGTCTCTAGCAACAACGGATGTCGAACTAACATCAACCCGGGAGTTCTTCAGCCTCCGATCATCTCAGGACCTAGCACCAACAGCCGACCTTATTGGTTGTACTGTCCGGCTCTTTCTGTTTCTTCCGAGTAGGTCAAATTATCCGAGCCTGAATCCATTCAACCACAATTCATCTTCGTTTACCATTTTTGCTGGCATCATCCGGTGGATCAACTGATTGACCACACAGAATTTTTGGTTCGCTGGTTGGCATCACCGACACTAAAAATTGGCAAACCTATTTTCCTGCCCAGTCAACTAACCATTGAGTATGGAGATCACTATAACAAGACATCGTACATGGATCGATTTGGTGAGTCCGTTCCTATTTATTCTTTTAATAATCATATTTTCCTGATATGATTGTTACGATAATCGTCAGAGGTGCTAATAATGCAATCTATTGTGTGGTGTTGGGAGATGTCTCTATTGGAAAGAGATTCTCTATTTCCGAGAGTTCCGCGAAAGAGTCTCTGCAACCCTCGGTTTTTGGCCCTTCATACAGTAGTTAATTGACGAAATGCTCTTGGTATGCTCTTTAGATTGGAATCAATGTTTACTCCCCAGCATTATTCCTGAAAGCAGTCTGACTGGAATTTCAAAAGAGACGTGGGTGTCACTAGTATTCAATCTACGAAGTATACTGTAACCATGACAACGACTGATTTAAATCTAATAAACCATTGTCAAATGTCCTTTTAGAGTGCATCAATGTATTGGCCAGCTTCACTGAGCAAACGTTGAGTGTACAATAATCATACTCATCAAATAATTACTTTTCAAAGACAGTATCAGTTTAATGATTTAAATAAATAAATAAAATAATAAATAATAATTCATAAATAATCGACATCAGTTAATCGATCATGGTCATTAATATGTACTCAAGTAACTTATTGACCAAAATATGCTGCTATAGAATCCCTTAGAACTTGCAATTTGGGTATGGGTATAATGGTTATCAATTTAAAATTAATCGATTATCGTCTCGATTGATCGATTAATTACAATGACCGATTATTTTCTGACACCACTACAGTTATCGATACTGTTCACCGCGTAACTTCTCGAAAGCGATTCCGATCCGCTTAGTTGCATATTAGCAAAAATTGATTTTTAAAATCGTTTCGCTTCTTTTGTTGCTTTGTATACCGCGGCAACGAACCTGGAATGGTTGGCAGTCTTATCTAATAGCCATGCAAAATACGTCTATTTGTGCTGCGCAAGTACGTGCCCTACCTACCAAATGTAAGTATAAAGTATAAAGTTCGGCACAGGTGATAATAGACATAGGCTTCATGGAAAACTAACTGGAAAAGGTTCTATTCTCACTTTAGTATTACTACACCGAGACCGACATTCAAGAACCATTAGAGACCTTATTAGTTCGATCACGTTTACGCGTATAATTTATTTTATAAATACTCCGATGGTCACATCATCGGCGGCCTACCTGTTGCACATGGCGTCGCCGTCGCTGTCGATTTGCGTTTGGACTATCTGCGCACCGTGCTCGCGCCGTCTCCAACGAACTGCTGCTGTCAGATGGTGGTGGTGATTTTGAAGAAGACGTATAGAGCTGCCCCTTCGTTGGATAGACTTATTGTTTGTTTATTTATGTCTCGGGGAAGAGCAGAATTTTAAATTAGACACAGGTACCTAGCACCAACCGGTGGCCATGTAGAAGGGAGGAAAGATCATGCAAAGGGAAAGTATAAGATAAACTATGCGTTTTCTCCCTTTCCAGTTGCCCGGAGTTGAGCAAACGTGTGTTTTCAGTCGTGTTTACCAACCTGAACGTGACGAACAATACCTTGGCACGGAAATTAGGCGGGATAGTTGCGTGCGCGGGAACATGTGTCCCGTTGGGATTTAGCTTTCCAGAGCTTTCATCGGCATCTTCTCCGGCTATGTAAAGTGGTATATGATTATCGTGTAGGTTCTAATGAAATTGTACTATGTGTGAACATTTCCACGAGTTGTTCCCATTCAAGCTGATTATTTGAACAAGAGTAATTGCTGTGATGTAGCAAATTGGGTAATCTCGTGTCAGTGTGGAAGCAGAACGTCTTGAGGTTTTTGTCTTTTCCATACATGTTGATATAAACACATACAAAACACGAATTCGAGACCTGAGCAGCTCTTCCGGGCTGATGGCATAAGTCAGCGCACAGCAGAAACCACAACACACGGTTTCCAAATGTTTACAATCAGAGAATGCACAGTTACGAAAATTGTTGAATGTTTATTTTCCGCGTCCCTGTTTCCTCGCGCATGCATCATATGCACTTGTAACACTCGCGTCAACTGCTGGGAGAGAAAATAGCAAACATTTCGTCTGTTGGTAGTGGTGCATAAAACAGGTATCTTGTACCGTATCATAAGCATACGAATCGCAAATAAAAATATATGAAAAACCACCTTGTTTTAAAAGGCAAAGCTGGTAAATACCTTCAAGATCGGCTGCACTTACGTCACTTTTTCTGCATATATCTGCTGCTTCATTGATTGCCTGTATGCAGAAAAGGTCGGAATGTGCACTTACACAGGTTTGCCACTTAGTGGGGCTATGCATTGAAGTTTACCGAGAAATGCCTCGTACGGCGAACAGTAACGGGCGCAAAAATGGCAACCGAAACGAGGGATTGAGGTGGCACACCTGGCTGAAACCGGAACACACACATTTTACAAAAAGTGATTTTTTTTTCACAAAGTGCGTAAAATTTTCCAAGAAAAATTTCTCGAATATGAGGAAAATCGAGAGAGGTTTCACTCAGTCTAATAGTATATTCCTAGACTTAGTAAAAGTTTCCGTGATTTCCCATAAATTCGGGAAGTTTTCTTGAAATTTATTCACTTTGTGAGTGAATCCACTATTTGCAAAATTGAGTCGAATTCAAATCAATATTGAGGTTGATCTCATCGTTCGTGCATGGGCTTTAAGATATCTATACAATTTAGTTTAATTGTGAGTTGCAACCTGTGATGGTAACATTCCAAAAACCATCAAATATCTGCTTAACTCAATTCACCAGTAGGAATGCCGGTAGATTTTGGAAAAAAAATCTTAAATCCGTGTAGCGCTCAGCGTAGTGGTTAGTTAGCATTTATATTTTATATCTATTTTTCTGAGTAGAAGATTATTTGTTTAAATTCATATTGACAGATGGGGTAGAATAAGAATGATAATTCATAGTCTAGCGGAGTATAGATTTCAACGATAATCCTGAGGACTTATGACTCATCGGAAGACCAAAAAAATCTTGACTTTAATGCCATAAAAAGAGTGTTAATTTCGGCGTTAATGGCAATTCTTGGCAGCAAACGTTACTTCACATTGCTCTAAGTCCAGATGCCAATGATTTTCTATCAGCCCATCAGCACAAATCCGGGCTTAGGCGATTCAATACAGCGTTCCAACTTACATGAACTGCGAAATGAACGATTATAGGGTTTCCCAGAAAGTATAAGCACACTTTCAACTGCATTTTTTTTTAAATCTCTAAAAAGCGAGGTATTTCCCAAGAAGCTATATGATAGCCTACTGTGTGGGAAATTGGGACGATGAAACATTCGTCGAATTTGACTACAAGACGCTTCCAGGAGACCAATACTACATATTCCGTGATGGTCTGGAAGTTGACTATGCCGATAAGTCAATTTTTACCGAAAAATTTGGTAAGAAGGCCATGGTTTGGTAAGCGATATGTGAGTGTGGCAAGTTGTCAAAACCATTTGTGACAAAGGAGACGATGAGCACTAAAATTTACGTTCAGGAGTGTTTGAATCGGCGTCTGTGGCCCATGATCCGTCAACATGATGGCCAAATACTATTTTGGTCCGATTTGGTGTCAATGCACTACTCGAAAGACACGGTAGCTTGGTACAAATCAAACATTGTGCAATACGTGATAAAAAGGTGAATCCTCCGAATTGTCTGGTGGCCCGGTCAGTCGAAACTTTTTGGGCCTTTTCAAGGGATATCTACGGAAACATTTTAAGGCAGAGAATTCAACCGAAGAATTTGAAAAAGCCTGGACAAAAGTGGCCAAAATTATCGCCAAGGAATCTGTGCTGAAGCCCGTGGGCAGCGTCAGATCAAAAGTTCACTCCTTGGCGTACGATTAAAGGAACTGCGGATTATATTCATCCAATCGGAAGAGAATACTATAGAGAACATATAAAGAGAGTTCATTAACATAACGTTGATTTATTCCAATAATAATCTGTGCTTATACTTTCTGGGACACCCTATATTCCAAGAATGTGTGCTATCAAATTTCGGCCATGGAAAATGCCAGCATTTTTTTTTTAAGATTAGCCCAACAAGTGTTGTCATATGCAGGACTGTCATCTGATCACTCAATACGCGCAATGTACTGATTTTCTGAAATAAACAAAGTGAGTTTCAAGCAAACACAACACTGGGACGGGACTTGACAATCCAGCTTTTCACTCTTCTTAACGTTTTTGATGAATGTCCATCGAAAATTAGTGCATGGTGTTTGACGGAGTTGACCAATGATACCAGGATTTCAGAATGATTTTTCTAATTTAATTTTAATTTGATTCGGATTTTCTACCGCAGTTTTGCACCTTGTACATCATTTTTGCTTAACACAATAAAAAACATAAACAAACAAGAATATCTATCGCTTAAAGGACGCCGTGGGCCCTATTTTCCACCTTTCCTTTCGCAATTAATAACGCCATTGATGACAACACTGATTCCGGCATCACTGCCAGTCAGATTGATGTGATCCCTCTGTCCTTTTTTATTCCACGATTGCTACTGTCAAATCGACCAATCAGCAACTGGCTTGGATTTGACAGCAAATTTTTCTCGAAATCGCTACCCGATTGTCAAGTTCCGTCCCATGTTTTTCACCATGTGCAAGTGTAAAGCAGCGGAGAAGAGAGACAGACACACACCCAGAAATAACGGAAGCTCAATGTGTAGCCATCGCTCTGATGGCTCCGACGCAAAGAGTGCCACTCAGTGTAGGGTTGCAAATGGGAAACCCAGCAGAAAGACAAAACATTTCTTCGTAATGCCCTTCTTCATCTCCTATGCATGCAGTCGTGGTAAGCTAATGGGGTGTTTACATCTGTGCGGATTCGCTAGCGCTAGTGTACTAGCCAACTAGCACTAATTACAGCTGCTCCTGAAATCTCATGCTGGTAGACGCTGATGCCCTGTTTACATTATGCTAGTGAGCTTTTTTCCAGCAGCTAGCTTATTAGCGCTAGTGAAATAGCATAAGTGTAAACACCCCATAATTCTGCAAAGAACTCCAAGAAGACATTAGCGCTTGTTGTATTACATTCGCTACCTGCGCCGCACAAAGTGTACCGCTCATTGTGTGGATCGCTTTCTCGCATATTAGGTGGAAAAGAGTATGCGAAGTAAATGGGAGGACCACACACTCTTTGTCGAGAGTTGTGAGATGCATGCACAAAGCTGCTTTGCTAACGCTCTGAGGAAAGCCCAGCTCTGGTCATATGATGTCATATTTTACCCATATTATCGAAAATTTGATGTAATCCTACTTAATGGAATGAACGAAATAACTCTCAATGAAAACCATTGCAATAATCCAAGAATCATCGGTAGAATTTTCAAAAATCTTCACATCTCTTCTCAAATTTGAAATGTCTTCTAAATATCTGCAGTCAATAATTCTCTAGACGTCAAACAGACGTCAGTACTTTTGTAAAAACGTCAATAAATTATTGATTGAAACTGATAGCTTCGCCACGCAAACTAACATCGCCATCTGGTAATTTAACGTTTCTGTTTGTGATGTTTGCGTAGACGAGCTATTAGTTTTGATACATTGACGTTTACGCAAAATATGCCCGATTCTGTTTTATTGTTTGATTCAAATTCTTGCAGTCTATTTCCGACGCTTTTATAAACTTGAAAGAATCGACCAAAGTAAAGTGAAAACCCTTAGCCAACATGAACCATTCACTTACAGCTTGTAAAAGTGTTACGACGTTTGTTTGGCAAAAAATTGAATAACAATACACAATAGATATTTAAGCAGCAAGTTGCAAATAGAAAACAAAATCAGCATTAGTCGCAGGCTGAAGTCACGAGGCTTGCCGAATTGGATAATTAGCGCTGAAAAATCAAATTTTGCAACGACGGAACTCATTGTTGAAAAGTGTCGCTTCTCGATAATGTTTTGAATAACATAACATACTTTTCCTAACTAAAATAACAGTGTCGGAAAGTACACTGAAGTCTTTTTTATACGGTACGTATCCCCCGTGTAAAAAAAACCTGAGTGTACTACTTTTCTCTGGATCTGGATGGATTGGATCATGCAGTGGCACAATCACACGGAATTTTTATTGCTTCTACTCAACATAATTAACTTACAATTTTTAAACTGAACTTCACTTGTTGAGGTACTACGATCAAATTCTCCCGGAACTCCAACCCGATGGTAAAACCGAACGTCTTAGATTGAGATCCTTCTTCTTGGCATAAACCATTCCGACGTCGAAAACCTCCGAGAGCTTCTTGCCCGGAATCATCAGCTTGAGAAGTCCCTCTTCCAGATTGAGCAGTAAGGTGTAGTGCTTCTGAATCGTTTCCGTCGGATTCACCAGCAACTTTCGGACGACATTGGAGTAGTAGGACTTGTAACGCGCACCCAGAGCACAGATGATAGATCCAAAGTGCAGATAGTTCCTGTCGCTGAATGCACTGAACTTCTAGCTGTAATTGCCATCCGACTGGATAATCGCCGGGTAGCACATCTTAACTAGTTGGTATCCACACCGGAGACGTACCTTTTATCCGCCAGTGCCTGCTCGACACCCTCCGATAGTTTGGCATTTTTTTTTTCTTATCAACATCCTTAATCTCCATGATGTGATCCTTGAGGTACTTGTTGAATACGTCTACGGTCTGATGGTGATAACCTCGGAGTCCTCCTTGGAGGGCATGATGTATGCGATTGGGACGCTGATGCCCACCGTGTCGAAGCTCTTGTCCTTGCTGAAGGCTCGTCACGATTCACGATTGATTCTTCTTGCTGGTCAAGAAAAAGATTGACTTTTCACACAGCACCGTAATCGTATCGATCAGCTCGTGTCCCAGCAGCCAGGTCTTCAGCAAGGTTGATTTGCTGTAGATGGTTTCCTCGTCTACGCTGACCGCCGTCAGAATGCAATCCACCTTCTGCAGCGAATCATCATGGGATAACTCTGGTTCCTTCCAGCTGGCGTAGAGGCGTTTTATTCGTCGGTAAATGAAATCCTTATCGAGCACGATGTTCGAAATTTTCGGGTCCATTGTGATTGCAAACCTAAACATTCAAGCTGTCAGAAATACTGGGTTGCAGAGATGAACTAGCCTAAGGCTAAAAATCTCTTTAATAAAGATTTAAAAAAAAAATACTGGGTTCCCAAATATACCATACTAATCGTATTTTTTTTAAATCACGGCTTGCTCTATGCCCGGCACTGCCGGAACAATCGGCACACCAGCGGTACACTTGCGGCACACTGAGAAAAATGTTGACCCAAGATTGGTATGCGGAGTGACCTACCCCGTGGTAATATCAGTAAAACGGTCGATTTTCAACTTGTTTCATAGTAGGCGGATTTTAGTAAAATTAGCGGAATTTTAAAGATCTTTATTATGACTACAGATGAGCAAAATTTCAATAGGTTTGACTCGTTGTATATAAAGAAAATGTGTTTTTTTTAGGAAATCTAGTTTTTCTAAAATAGCTCTTACTTCTTACACACTCATCCAAATAAACTCAATACTATATCGATAACCAATAAATAGTTGATGAGCCTGTACGCTCAATTTTGAGATACACTGTAGCTATTATGCACTCAAAACTATTCGGCATTTGGTGCTGAAAAATAGTACTTTTCGACACTGTTATTTTAGTTAGGAAAGTAGGCCATTATGTTATTCAAAACAGTATCGAAAAGTGACAATTTTGTTGTAAAATTAGATTTTTCAGCAATCGTCATAATTATCGCCTCGTGACTCGTGCCGAAAAAACATATTCTGCGTGGAATAAATAGCAAATCACTTAGCTCAACTTTTGATCCTACTTAAATGTTCCACGATTTGCAACGACCACCAAGGAAATAGTTTGTTCCGTACTGTAAAATCAGTCAGTATATATGTACCGTTGAGCTTTTGACCACCACAACACTTCTTGAACCGGATTGAACCCGTTCACCGCAAAGCAGCACTAACAGCAGCAGCAGCGGCAGCAGGGCAGCAGTGTCTGTTTACAAGCCATGGGAGTGCCACGCACCGAATGCCCGATCTCCCAGGCTGTCGTAAAATTTAGATTAGCATTTTTTACGACCCGTTCGTCGATAATGTGGAGCAGAAAGCTAAACTTGAAAGCTCAAAAGTTTTACAGATTTCAATCGCAGATAATGCCGTCTTTTCGATTCATTTTCACTGGCGGCTGCGGTCGGCGATGTTGACGATGGGGATCTCATTTCTCGGGATATGAATATTTAAAGCCGTTTGCACGGGAATCTCCTTCCCGCGAGAAGTTATGCCGGGATGAAACGATGTGTGCCACATCCACAAGCCCAAATGCTCTGCGCCCCATAAACGAACACTTTGCAAGGTTCGCTCCGGGGGCCGTTGTTGTTGTCGTCGTCGTCATCATCTTCGTTTGGCGTAATCAGCGGCAACATCTCTTAGTATCTGAGGTGCGCATCCAGAGACGAGATGGGGTGTGTAGATTTTGGCCGAAAACTTGCTTCAGAAACTTGTTTTAAATGCGATCCGTGTCTTGTTCGGTTCCTTTTCAGATAGTGATTTGCAGTAAGATCCTTCGCTCTTTAACGCCGATCTGTGGAGGATCATGGATGTCTTGTTTATTTAAGCCTCGGGGGGAACGGAGGAGGTTGGTTTAAAATTTGTGTTGTTTTCGAAATCCAAAGTTGGTATATAGAAATTGAGTAAGCGAAAGCACTTTTCGATTCCACGGGCTTCACTGGCAAGCGATTATTGGCAAGCCCACCCTAGTCACGTGGAACCGGTTTCTCAGCCCTCGAATACAAGTGCCAAGCGGGAGTCGAATTTCCCGCTGAGTTGAATTGAGGTTTTGCTTTTTTTTTTTTTTATTCTGGTTTGTATTTTTTCTCCCGTGTGATCCTGGTTTCAGAGGTTCACACGATTGGTTCCGATCTCCTCACTTTTGGTGCGCCAATTTTCTCGTTCTGCACCCCCGAGGGCAAATGCGTTGTCGTTGTCCGCTCCTAATTATGCTTGAAATACTACAATTTGCGTACGAGTCGAAACATTTTAAGATCCTTCTTCGGATGACCTGAATTGACATTGCTTTGCTACAAAACATATAATTAATCCACTAATTAACTGTTCGCTTCTTTGATCGTTGCGCCAATCTAGTATTCGTTGTCCTTACTGCCAAAGCCTTCCTTGATCCGAATCTGCACAAGTTTAAAATGGCGCACGCCTCTTACTGGCGAATGATCTCGTTCTTGGTTCGATGGTCACCCAGTTCAGTCAGAGCGGTTCCTTTGCACAAACACACTGCACATCGATCCCTCGGACCGGTAACCACCATTCACCACCGGTATGTACACATAGTGATTTAGCCGGGATAGGGACCCAACCTTAATGCATTCACTAGTAAATTGTGTGTTTACAGAATGTTTATATGCGCATACGTTACGATTCCTTTGTATGGTAATGGGACACTCTAGCCTTGTATAGGTATACCTCCGAGCTACGAGTACAGAACGTGAGGTAAGAAATAAAAAATCCACGTTTAATTAACCCACAAACTGTTAGAATGGTGCCCGGTGCGCAGGGGTATCTTCACCCCGACTACAATGTGAATGGTCAAACGGAACTGTCCGGGCAATTAAACCTTATGGAAACATTGGCTCATAAAAACAACAGCAGTGCGCCTGCCGCATGTACCCCCGCGTCATTTCGACGTTTTTATTTTTTATCGACTACTGGCTGTGCGCTTTAATGCTGTATTGTTTACTAATTACCTGAGTGATTAAGTAATGAAAACGGCAATTTTTTTCGTTGCATCGTTTATATCTGGGTACTGCGGAGTCAGTCGATTTTATTTAGCAAGCCAATGGAAAACTGCTTGAAAATTTTCACTAGCACCAGATTGTTTGCTCTCAGCCATTTGGTTTCTGCCGTTGAGGTTATAATCAATAATGTGTTATGAAAAAGTGCGGATCATTTCTATGATATAGTTAAGAAAGTTTAAGAAGAGAAACTATATGAGTGACTTCTGACTGTTTGGCTCCCATCTGACAGTTCACATTGGCTCCCAGTTGACAATCACATTGAGTGAGTCCGCAGTACCCAGGTTTATACATATTGCTACAAACCGCTCACGTGATACAAACGATCGCATACGAGACTGCGACGCAAGTGCAAATATCATCAATTGGGCCCGGCTGCCTCCCTCGGACTGCTTATTTATGACTCGTTACATGAGGAGAAGTACATCTTCTCCTTAATGTCAGAGGTCGTTCTGTTGATAAATGACATTGTGTGTACCTCAGCCTCGCAAATTAACCCAGTTTTGTTTAGCAACAGCAGCAGCAGCTGAAGGTTTAATTTATGATTGTTCTGTAGATTTGTCCAGTTTGGTCTCTTCAGCAGAAACAACAAAGGGTCTCGATTACATTTTGATGGTTCTTTCCGAAACAAAGGCTGCTGCTGAGTTTAATTGTAGTAAATCACTTCTTATTGCTACCCGCCTGATGCATGTAAACAAACCGCTGGCTGCGATGCGGAGGGTAACTACATCAGCGGAAGACGAAGGCCATTGAAAGAATCTGGTTCAGCCTTTCTCTCGGTAGACTGTAGTTGATCCGACTAGCCCTTTGGGCCTGGGGCGTGAAAATAGACCATTGCCGCGTTGAAGAAGTGGGTCGACCATAATCATTCCCCTTCTTTCGCCTGGTGGGTCCCCCGTGTTGTTATCAAACATTTCTCGATGGCATAAAAAATGGCCTTTAATGCTGCATTCATTGTGAGGAGAAATAATCCAAGCCGCTTCTGACTCATTCAGTAATGCTGCTGCTAGGTTCGGTTAGGTGCTTTGTGCTCTAGCAACAACGATGCGACCCTGGCGGGTTCTGAAGAGAAAAAGTTGCAGTCAAAGTTGCAACTAATCTCGCCATTATTTATGCTACCACCGGGAAAATAACACAAAACAGGGCAGATGCCGTCGTAAAGAACGGAAAAATTCGAAACTCGTCGAGAAGGAATTTCACACGGAAGGAAGGACGGGAGAGTGGTGGACTGGAATAGCTGTTCGTTTTGTCACTGATTTATGCATATGGTGGTAGTGTAGAGTCGAAAACTTTGTGTTAGGAAATTCCTGCGCTTTGATTGTGTGCGGAGGAATTCGGACATAAATTAGACAGCGTAAAATTATCGTGTAACACTAATTTTAATAAATTATGTGTCGGCCGAACACAAAAGTAAAATGCTTAACAAATTCTGAAAATTTTGGGAGTTAAAAAAAATCATTCTTAATAAAACTGACCCGTTGCTGGTGCACTTACCATAACAAATTTCCCGTCACACTGATAGGAAAAACGAAAGGTGGTTGCGAGAATGTCGACTAGGGTAAATGTACCAGTCATGGCTATACTATTGTTTCTATTTCTCGGTAATTTTTGGCTTCCCGGGAATCGGGAAATAGCTGTTGGATCTTCCCGGGAATTCCCGGAAATCGAACAATATTTTAAATCAGTGATCAGAAGAGCATCAGTAATTCATCAGCATGTTTAATTTTCAAGCTCTGTGGAACAATTGCTAAATTATGGACTATCTTAATCACTTAATTTTAATATGTTTGCTTCCATCGAAACAAAAAATAATGTCTGGGCTCCTTCCGAACTACTTTTGACCCAGAAGATATTTCTAATTTCTCCCAGAAGTCTCTTTCAGGCCTGTTATGGTGGTTACTCATATGGTAACTCCATGAGTCACCAGCTCCAAAAATCGATTTGTTTTTTTTTTAAATCAATACTAACTGGGCGCAGAAATATCTCAATCAACATGCGTTTCTTTTATAAAAGCTGTAAACCAAAATGCCCAAAGGAAGTTTTGGACATTACTGTGTGCTCATATAAGCAAAATTGTGATGCAAACATACTTAACATTCAATAGTTTCAATCAGCAGCGCCCATATGAAATTAATATATTACAAACTCAAGAACAAGCGTTCAAAATAAAATCACGGAGATGAACTAGCCTACGGCTAAAAATCTCCTAAATAACGAATAATAAAAAAAAAAGTTTAAAATATTCTGCTTACAAATGTGCTATGAAAATTTGTGTGCTCATCAGCTACAAAAAATAAATAGTTCGATTTTATTTGGGCCACCTTATGTGCTCTTGAAGGAGAACAAATATTGCTCAGCCCATTATGATAAAAATTAAAATTGTTTTAAAATAATGTCAGCTACAAATGAATCAAAAAAATGTCCTGTGAAGAAATATTACTCCGCCCCTGTTACGCTTGAAATAGATTGCTCCGAATTAAAACAAAATTATATTCGACAGTGAGCATTCATAAGGGCCTAACTGCAATGATCGATTCTCTTCGTATATTTTCTCTTTTGTTAATATCTCGCTTGGATTAACATTTCTCGATGCGCTTGTTGTTACTTTTAAAAAACCAATACCCGAGTTGATAAAAGAAGAGCTACGCAGACTAAACCCAAAATCTACCTATCGAACTGTCAAACCGTCTACCTATCCAGCGTAGTAGGCAGACTGACTCTGTTGCGTGGGAAGTATTGTTATCCAAACTAGAGGAACCCTTCATAACCCAGGTGAAGTCATCCGAGGTGTAAACCAAGAGAAAATTGACGAAGGGAATCGATCATCGCATGCTCACTGTCGCATTGACTCTAGCATGCTAAATTTGCATGAGAAAACATAATCCATAATTTTAAATATTTCAACATGTGAATTTAAAGATTCGTGGGGTGGTTTTTATACGTTTTGTTTTCGTGGTACATATCAGGGAATATCAGGACAGTATGGAAGTTCCGGAAAATTACAGGAAATTTATAGAAGTTCTGAGCAGTTTAGGGAACTCCAGAAAAAACGACAAGGGTCGGCTCTATGGGGTTGTACGCAATGGTGACGTAGGACTACGTGGTCTTATATAATAAATCTTATTTGCTAACTGCAGCAGGAGCTTGTGTTTTGAGTAGGAATAGTAATTTGAGCAGGGTTCTCTCTGTTTATACTCTTTAGTATGACGCGCTTGACATAGATGGCCCACAGCTACTCACGAAGAGCTACTGATTCCGATCAATAGCTGTGCGGCTTTTTCCTCCTTCTATGGTTGGTCATGTGGGCTGCAGCTCCCTGCTAGCACACAGGAGCACACAGGATTGAATAAACACCGTTTGGTGAGACCGGATGGAATTCAACTTTGTAATCTGTGTTAGGGAAATCGCTTTTCGCAGGTAATGGGTGATAATTTTAATTATCATAGCAACAGTTGCACATTCGTGCAATTTTCAATAGTGACATTTTGAAAAATGAAAAATCTTAAAAAATCGATTGGTGATAAAATTATTGAAATTGGTTCAGGGGCAGCTGAGTTATTAACGTTCAAAGTCTTGCATAATTTTGTTACATGTTCCATTTTCGGTTTTCACAAAGTGTACCCCCATGTAGAAATCACAGACGTAGCCCTATGTCAAAATCAGGAAAGTTCCGATCTATTTAGATTAATATCGGATATGATATGATGTTCCAAGATTTTAGAGACTATCCGAAGCATTCAGAGAACTTTCTAAAACTTAAGGAAAGTTCCGAGTACTACAGGAAAGTGCTGAATTCTGCGAAAGATTGAAGATCTTTAAGAGTAGGTTCCGAATATTTCGGTTCTATGAACTTTTGGAAATTTTCGTGAACTTAGATGCAGATCAGAGAACTTCACAACAGTTTCGTTAACTTCAAGCAAATTCCTAAAACTAAAGGTAAGTTCAATTTTTTTTGGAAAGTTCAGAGAGCTTCGGGAAAGATCTGAGAATTTCATGGAAATTCCATGAACATCCAGAAAGTGTGGAAACTTGAGGGAAGTTCCAAAAAATTGGGAACTTCAGGCCCGTTCGCATAACTTCATAATTATAGCAGGAACTTTACAAATGTTCCAAGAACAACCAGAAAACTTCAAAGAAGTTAAGAGTCCCATGAATGTCAGAAAAAAATGTCGGACACTTAAATGAAGTTCCAAGAACTATTAGAAAATTTAGATACATTTACGTTGGTACCTTCAGGAAGATAATTTGATGGAGATTCCATGAATTTAAAGGAAGTCCCGAAAATATCAAGTACGTCCTGAACGTTCCGAATAACACACAACACTTTTTTTGAGATCTTTTGTGTTTTGTGTGGGCAGTTCCATAGTTTTCTGGAAAGTTTTGAGAACTTTAGTAAAGATCAAATAGCTTCAGAGCAGATCCAGTTGCAAAAACTTCAGTTGAGTAAGATCTTAAGGAAAATAACGTGACTTAAGGCAGTTATAAGAGTTCAGGGCAGTTTCATGATTATCATGGGAACTTCAGATGAATTTTGAGTATTTTAGGATTGTTCCATAATGTTCAGAAAAATTGCGTGAACCTTCATGCAGTTCAGAGAAAGAAGTGATTATTTTCCATTCAATTTCACTTGAGCAGTTCGACACCAAATGACGAATAGGAAAAACTGAACCTTCTCCAATTTGCATAAAACTTGGCATAATTGTGTGTTATGGGCAATCATTGAATTTTTTACAAAAATTTTGGCCATTTTCGATGTTGTATTTTTTTTAAATAAATTGTCTCACGAAAACGTCATTTCTGATCGAAATGACTTCTGAGACAAAGTTGTCGAGAAAAATTAAGGTCTTCCGGAGAAAAATATACATGGTTATTTAAAAAGAATTGTTTTCAGTAAAAAACAGCGTTAAAAACACAAATATCTGAAAAAGATATACTTAACTTTATTTTAAGTTTTTTAGAAATGAAATGTTTTGGAATATTTAAAACCATTGACACTTGAAAATTGACAAAAATCGCTGAACAGGAACTTTTGGTCAAATATTTTATCTTTTGCTAGTATGCTTTCTTTTGTAATTTCTATACAGGAAACAATATGTAAGACATTTCAAATCGTTATCTGTGCTAAAATTACATAAAAAATCTAGTTAAAAAGAAGTTTAAAAATATAACCAAAAACTGATGTTCAACGATTTTTGACAATCTTCAAGTGTCAAGTGGTTTTAAATACTCTTCAAAATTTACATTTTCATGAGATTTATTTAACACATACATTATAAATATTGAAGACACACTTTTTGAAATATTTTTTTTTAATTTTTACTCAAAATTACTAAAAAATAATTAGTGTTTATATTTTTCCCAGAATTACTTTGACTCAGGCGTTATTTCAATCAGAAGGCATATTTTAGTGCTACAATTTATTGAAAAATATCAAAGTCGCCATTTTGAATAAAATTACAAGATCCAAAATGGCCGATTTTTTGCATAAATGTTAATTAAAACCCCTTAAAACATAATGCAAAGTTTCAAGCAAATCGGAGTAGGTCGAGTCTTAAATTTTTATTTTTTTTTATCCTGTCCGCCGTGGATACAAAATGCTTTGTATAATTCAACGAAAAATAATTAATTTTTTTTTTGTTCTTGTGAGTAAGCAGCATAAACTATGATAGAAAGTTGCAGCAATTTGATTGTTACTGAAATAAGTCACTGTGTGCAAATAAGTGTGCTGCAAGAGTATTCCACTAACTTCCCTTCAATTCAAGAAGATCCAAAAATTAATGACAGTCTAGCAAACATCAGGAATTTTAGAGAACAAGTTAGACACTTCACAGAATGAAAAAAAAAAATAAACTTAATAAATAATCTTTATAATGGTACTGCAGAAAAAGTCGTGAAGCTTATAGGTCTTTAGGGCAATTTTATTCATTTCAGGGTAATTCCAGGAACATCATTAGATGCGTAGTGGGAACTCCGGGAAAGATAAGAAAGTTTCAGGGTGCTTATCAAACATTGTAGGATCTTTGATGAAGTTCTGAGGAATGAAATGAAATAAAGAAAATGTTGAAGGAGTTTCATGAACAGACTTACGTACAATTTCGGGGGCCTTCCTTAGCTCCGTCGGTAAAGGCGTAGCTACACAGCAAGACCATGCTGGAGGTGGCTGGGTTCGATTCCCGTTTCAGTCTAGGATTTTTTCGGGTTGGAAAATTTCTTGACTTCCCTGGACATATTGAGTATGATTGTACTTGTCACTCAATTATACTAATGCAAAACTGGCATCGAAAGCTGTTAATTCATAAATGTGGAAGAGCATATATAGAACACTAAGTTGAGAGCACGCAATAAGCTAATATGCGATAAGCAATTGAAAATGCGAAGAAGAACAACAAGAAGAAGAAGAAGGAGAAGAAGAAGAAGAAGGAGAAGAAGAAGAAGGAGAAGGAGAAGAAGAAGAAGAAGAAGAAGAAGAAGAAGAAGAAGAAGAAGAAGTGAAATTTTGGGAACTTCAGGGAAGCTTCAAGAAACTGCAGGCACTTTTTTCTTGGATGCTCAGGGATATACAGAGACCTTTAGGAAAGTCAAGAGAACTTCAGAAAAGTTCAGAGAACTTGAGAAAAATTTTGGAAACTTTAAGCAAGTTACAAGGACCTCAGGGAATATAGGTCTAGAGATTATCAGGGGAGCTCAGAGATCTTAAGGTTGTCACAATAACTTCAGGGACGTTCAGACTTTCGGGCAAGTTCAAAGATCTGTGAACGTTAGTTTTGATGAATTCAGAACAGCAACATTTTGAAAGTCTTTTAAAACTTTTGTTTAACTTTTCTTTAACTTTTAAATTTCAGGGAAGTCCATATAAATGTGTTTGGTTCCTGATTACTTAAGGCTTGTTTGCAGATTTGAGACAGTTTTGTCGCAAAAATATAATTGTAAAGGCTGTTGTCTATAACCATGTGGTAAAATTAAATTTAAATTCAGAAAATCAAATCATTTAAATATATTGAAAACATCCAATGATAGCAACGTTTACATTTTTTTAATTCAATACAAAAAACTTGTTTTTGTATAAAAACTAACGCTCGAATGTCATCGAAAATATGAGTGAGTTTGATAGTATTGTTTTTAGATAATTATCACCGATAATATCCAAAATTTGCAGCCCACTGTAAGCTTTTAGAAGTAAATAAAAGTGAAAACCATTTTGCAATGTAAAGCTAACAAAGATGTTGGCTTGGCTAACTAGTTGTCAAACAACGTCCAGTAGATCTGTGCAGAAATTTGTTTTATTCACGAACAATTTAATCTACTAGAGTGGGTATCACATGATACCTAACTACATGATGTCCACGCAGTTAGACTATATTCTGAAAGCTTGAAGTACACTGACTAGTGATGGTTATCTGTTCAAATTATTGAATTAACGGGAAGCTAACGGCCCAAAAATGTTTTGCCTAGCGCGTTTTAATTTTTTTTAAATCCAAGAAAATCATTATTTTTTCTTAGATTCCTTAGAAAATTTACATGTAAACATACTTTGACTATATGTTCAGTATTACTTTTGCGTGAAGTCAACGATTTACATAGTTGAAGATGCTAATTTCAAATAACAGACTGTAGTGGTAATTTTTATACGATAGATTGAGGAGATGAAAGTCTAGAGTTGATAGTTCCGTTAGAGTACGGGAGTGTGAAAATTGCATATAGATAGTAGATAGCGAGCTAGGACAACTTTTAAGGACGGTACAAATCGGTTTATTCATCTCTCTTTACCAAACTCCCCCTTTGGAGAGGGATGATGAGGGGTGTTCCCTCCGCCACCACTGGCAAAAAGAGATGATCGCCGACCCGCTTAAGTACCAAAGATGTGTTTGAAACAGTTCTACCGATTTTTACCGCACTTCAGTTGTTATTTGAAGGAAGGCATCCAGTCGTAGGTTTGGAAAATTACCACTTTAGTCTGTTATTTGGAATTAGCATCTTCAACTATGTAAACATATTTACCTCATCATGAAAAAAAGTTAGACTCTAAACAAAACCGAAAAGTCGATTTATGCGGTTTTTTGAATCCCTTAAATGCTATCTTAAATAATTATAAATAAGAATTTACTGATTTTTTCCTCTTTTTTTCTTTGCAGGTATTAACTAAGACGCCGACTTAAATCTGGCATGTGTGGTGGAATGGAAAGTATAATCTTAAATAATATGCAATATTTATCTTAAATCCAATAGCGAATTCCTAAACGTAGATGCTTTTGAAAAAACATATTTTTTTTTTGGATTTTAACCTTACAGCAGCACCATTTTTTGTTTTTCATTTCAATCAACATTGGCGTAGCTAATTGGGGTGCCAAGGGGCCAGGCTCCCTCCAGAATTATCCAGCCCCCCAGAGTTTTTGGTGTTTTTTGACTCGTCCGTATTTTGTCAGCTTTGACAAGTTCGACGCTACTATTTACCAGTGATTAATAAAATTGGACCACAACCAACGATGTTTTTAAAGTTCTATATGTCGGCTACTATTCTTATGTTCTGAACTAGAAGAAACAATTTTCAGAAATTACATTATATCGATATTTAATCGATGACGTAATAAGACGTCTTCAGGCTCTAAAATTGGCCTTGAGCCCCGGAATTTTTCTTCAGCTTCTGAGAACTTCGAAAAACTTAGTAGAAATTCATAAAACTTAGTAGAAATTCTGGGAACTTCATAGATCATCGGAAACAAATCACAGAAACAAGGAACTTGGAAATGTTCTGAAAACTACGTAGAAGTGGAAAATTTGTTTAAGTTTGAGGAGCTTCGTAGAAGTTAAGGGAACATTCTTTTATTTCAGGAAAGCTCATTATTGATCGGGATCCTAACTTCAGGGCACTTTTTTGAGCTTAATGGCCTTGGAATAATTGTGGAAATTACGTACAAATCCAAATTTCGTTCAACGAGAAACGTAGAAGTGCAGCAAACTTTGTAGAAGTTTTGCGAATTTCATAGCATTGTAGTGTAATGAATTTTGAAAAAGCTCAGGAAATTCAGTAGAATATGTAGATCTTACTTCAAAAAAGCTCCATGAACTTCTTGGAGGTTTTGGGAACTTCGTTAAATTTCAAGGATGTTTCCAGATGTTCAAGAATATTTGTAGATGATAGGTGTCTTTCCAGAAGTGCAATGATGTTCAGAGATCTTCGTAGAATTAAGATAGATAGAACAAATATGGAATTTGCAATAAATTTAGGGAACTTCGTAGAAGTTGAGTAAATTTTGGAAAACCTAAGGGAGTTTTGTAGGTGTTTACTGGAAACGTTACATAAGTTATAGGATATTCTTTCAGACATACTTCCTAGACAGCAGAAAATATTCAAAAGATCTCCATTTAGACGAAGATATTAGTAAAGTTCTCTTCATATTTTTCCAAGACTTTAGGTTGATCAAGTTCTGAGAATTTCCAACTGTTTAAAATTTCAATGTTCTTTAAAGACTGTAGGTCGTTCAGGAAGTATTCAAAAGATTTCCAGCTTATTGAATCTGGTGGAATCTTGAATGATGAATCTAGATTTTATGACCATGTTTTTCAATTCTCTATAGGGAAGACCCGTGCCTTGATGATTTAGCTATATTGTCACGAATTAGCACTACCTACACCAGCTGAATTCCGGGCATAAATTTCAACGAAGATGCCTAATAGGTATAAATTTCTTTCTTTTCGATGAAATTTATGCCTGGAATTCAGCTGCAGAATAATTGGAATGCCTTAGCACATACAAAATTTCGTGCTTTGTGTGTCTATTTTTTTATTAAATAAATCAAAAACACTAAAAAATAAAAATAAAGTGGTTTGGAATGGGCTTAACCAAAACTAGCTCCAATAAAAAAAATCCCAATGCCTTTGTCTAATCTAATCTGATCTAACACCAACACAGCCAGTTCTTGAAAGCATCCTGGAAAATGATGGATATTTAAGGGGCAAGATGATTCAGAAAACTTTGGGCCTGTTTAATTAGAAGATTTAATCACAATGCTTCAGAATCCAATAAATGGAAGAAACGTGGACATCTCGTACCGTACGTTCCGATTTTGGTAATTATATGATTTGTTGGTCGTTGGAAGCATCAAAGCTAGAAAGGTTAAGTGATGCTCCATTTTCTTCTGACGTTGGGACATGAGCACTATCTCTTGTCCTAGCCTTTTATGGCTTATGGCTATAGCGCCATTACTCGCTTTCTGAAAAGAGAAGAGGGAAAGGAAAAGGAGAAAAACTAAACGAAAAGGATTGTAAAATCTATGAACATAAACAATATTTTTGATTTGAAATATACAATATAAAATGGCGCGGTGCAATTTTATATTGTCACTCACTACCCGAGTTTTGTCACTATTATCAAGTCATAAAAAGCAACAAGGACTAAAATGTGAGCCTTTGATTACTGGAAAATCCCTATTCCCTAGTTTGAGTTGTCACGACTAGGGTTCGGTGGTAGATCTTATACCAGTAACGCACCACAAAAAGGTGATCTCCCAACGTTACTGGTTTGAAAAGATAAAAATTTACAAAATGGAAAGAACTTACCATGTTTAGCCAATTGAACCTGAGGCTGCCTGACATGTGTTGATGTAGAAGTCCAAATTATAGACGAAGCTTGACGAAGATTAACATGAACTAGTCCGGTTTATGGTAGTTGCGCGGAATGTCTTCCTTCGATTTGAGATAAACAAATGTTCGGATGTAAGTTGTCGATTTTTGATGTGCATTGGCAAGCCTTTTCGTGGCCAATAGTCAGGTTCAACGCTGCAACTCAACGAATGATGGAACCAATGATGGGACGAATGATGGGACGCCTCGTGGAGGTTCTACTTGGCTTCGGAACAGCTTCTCAGGGGCAAATAATAGGGACCTAGAATAAAGAACTAGAAATTTTCTCCTGGGCCTGGTAATGGCCAGATCAGCAACCGATTATACATAAAAAAAAACTCCACGGAAAAAAAACGAACGTCAGGTTCGAACGCACGTACAGCCTCTAAAAAAAATTCCAATGCCTTTGTAAAAATAAATTCAATTATTATCTACTCACAAACAGGGACACACTCATTTCTGATTCAAGTTCATTCCTTTCGATTATAATCAAAGTTAAATCTTGATTTTATATATAGCTCCGAATGTTAATTAGTCCGACGCATCGAGTCAAAAAGTGTTCTGGATAAATATTTTATTACTTTGTTTTCTCTTCAAATATTAGAATCACGACAAATTATAACCTGATTTTTCAAAATTTTGCCATGTGCATTTACATTAATCTTGAACATTTTCCTAAGTCTAAAATGTTTGAAATTTGTTCTGTGTGCACTTTACCATGTTTAAAATTCAAACTCCTAGAATTTAATTTTGGTTCCTAGTTTTGAGATTTAACTGATGATGAAATATTCAAACTCTTAAAAAAAGAAGCTAGTTAAAACATTCATGGAATTACCTAACTGTGAGCAATCTATTAAGTTTGAGATGCTTAAATTTAAAACATCCGGATGCTACGTTATTTCTTTACAAAAGGCATGAACAAACGATCATTGCATGTACAAAACCAGTATCCTTATAAGGCTACCTCAATCGAGGTCCCAATTGTTGCTATGAAATAAATATAATCAATTTTATTGTTTCATCATTAAAAGAATAGTAAGCCTCAATGTCATATTATAGGTTACTGAAAAAATGTACCCAAAAACAAGTTGCCTTGACGCAATTTGATTGAATAGCATCTTCGCGAGATTTTATTTAACCGTAGTTCAGCAAAAAAAATGCAGCAGGTTTCCCCTCCCTCCAGACAATTTTTTTAGCTACGCTAATGTCAATTAATTTGGTTGAAATTGGCTACAATTGATCGCAATGAACCTAAAGTTTTAAACATGCTAATACTGTGACAACTAACATTATTGCCTTTCCTATCGAAAGAGCTTGCTCCGAAAAGTTAAATATGTCTTATTTCAACTGATTTGTCAAATTTTTGTTTTCTCTTCTACTTGATTAATGAGTCAGCGCTGTGCCGAGCACAGTGAGACCCCAGAAAACGAACAACATCCAAAGCAAACAGACAAACCATAATCCATTTATTAGGTCAACGACAAACACAGCCTACATCTATGATCCCTTAAATTATTAAGGAAAACATCAAGATCGGGTACGACTACGAAATAGGGCTCAGCTTCCTCTCGCCATCTCGCTCACACACGTACATATGTGTCTGTGATTTCTGATTTGTGGCATCAACAGTAGGTAGAGGTTTGGTCCTATCTAATTCTAGGGCCCAACCAAATCCCATCTATCGGCAAGTAAGCACGATCTACAGCACCGGCAGGGTGGCCGGAGAAAATCGAACGCTCGTTGACTGCAGCAACATCAGCATTCGAATCGACTGTGTTCAATCTTATGATTTATACCAAAATTTATGAATATGATAACCGACCGAACAACTCCAGCATCTTTGCTGCATGTGCGTCTCTTTCACTCCTTTTTCCGGGCCCTCTTTTCTTGATACACGTCCGAGTCGAAGAACTCTGCGCGACTCTTAAAGTTGTTCAACCATTCTCTCTCTCTCCCCGTCTCTAAAGTCCCCTACGGGGTCTCCGCAGATAGAGATTGCGCGGTGACTGCTGCTGCAGCAATTCAGAAAACCTGATCGCTACGCTGAAGAGTGAGAGGTTGAACCTCGATCGTACACATCGTAGGTACGTAGGACTGGGATGTGAGGTTTGGTACTTGCTTTGGCTGCTGCGGTTGTAGTAATGTTCAAAAATGTCAACCTGATTGTGTTAACAATAACCTTTAATTTAAAATTAGGTACAGTCGTGATACGGTATCCTTACTTAAGTTAATGTTATTTTTGTGTAATTTTGAACATCCCTTCTGTGCTTTGTATCATTTGTGTGTGCTACAACAGTCTTATAGGCTTAAGTCACGCTTACTCGTACACGTCGCATTGCATTGGTTAGCATAAAACGAAAATAAAACCCGACCAAGAAATACAGCGAGAATAAGATGCATAAAGAGAAACCTGCCAAAAAGAAGAAGAAGAAGAAGACGGAAAGGCTTAAAACCGGTTATTTCAGTTTGTTTTTGCTTCAGGTTTTCTCGGTTTTGCCTGGTTCTCTTTTGCTTGATTCCTCCCGTCCTCCCTCAAGCAGGCAAACACACACACATCCCATCTGACATAATAAACTTGATTCTCCAACCTCTGCGGGTTTTCATCGGAGTGCTGGGTCAATTTGATTCTGCTGACTTTTGTTGTATCATTCGAAAGTATACAAATGAAAAGGATCGAGCGAAGGGTTCTGTGAATTATAATTGATTAATCAATTTTCTAGAATTCGTAGCACCCGAAATTGACAGAAGACTTCCATATTCCATTCGATATAAACACAGCCCGATCGTGCGGTAGATGTGTGGACTGCCCCTTTCTAAGTGGACGCCTCTGTTGGTAGCATAGAACGCATATCAAGAAGTTAAAACCGTTGGTTTTCCTTAGAGCTTCTTTGTCAGCTTCTTGTCTCGTCACTCCCTTCTAGGCGTGCGCCGTCCGTTGTTGCTACATAGGTACGACCAGAGACGGGAACGGGGTTCGGTGATCTTGCTCTCGAGACATGGACAAGAAGGTAAAAGGCATTTCAATTCCTCCCGGTGGGTACCGTAATGCGGACGACCAAATGGGCGCGCTTTGGTAGCATTTATTGGTAGGCATGCTGAGCCCGTGGAATAGGTCCACACGTGTTACTTTCCCAAATCACAGTATGAAACGATTTTAAACTATTTTCCAACATATGCCCCGATTTGACCCAACCAAAAGTGCTGTTTCATTTAGGTGAAACTTTCGAATGCTCACGTACAGACAAAATAGTAATGACTCAAAGTGGCTTTCAGAGCCCGTGTGTAGCCATTTGTTATTTATAGATACACATTTTATTCGAAAGGTCACGTAGCTTGTCCATTCGATCCAAGCAGTACATATTGTTGGTGTTGTCGATTTTATGATAACGAACGATTGTAATCAAATGTAACCGTATCCAGAACGCACGACAGCAAGGCGTCATACTCGCTCTACACAAGCCTTGATTGATGCAACCAGTTTTGTCATGAAACGCGATGCGGTTTATGTAACAAAATACCCTCACATGGTTGGCTGCAGGACTGACGTTGACGACGACGAAGGGATTTGCAGTCTTTGCGGTTTACACCTTCATCTCGCGGTTTCCTGATCATCGAAGAGCTCGCCGTCTAACGTTTACGCATATCCCCACCGGATGATGCGGGATGAGAACTCCTCTTTAATACGTCTTGTTCACTCGTTCGCTTCGATAACCAAATGATATCAAATTGCATGTGGCTTTACTGCGCCTCCAGGTATAGGTAGAGAGATGTTCTCACACACAAGGTAGAATGAGAATTGCGAGTAACATCGGGTAATAAATCCATTTGACTGTAGTAATTCTTCCCGTCCTGTCCCCGTCTGGTACCACAGTTCCCAGAACAGAACGAGCACTTTTTCCCCTTTCGGCGATCGTGATACGCTCGGGAGATCTCCCAACCCGACGACAACGGAAAGACAATGAAAATTGGAAAGGTGATTGGGTGCGAGGCCAACCGGAGTTTACTGCAGTTCCAGCACCGGAACAAGTTCACTGAACCGGCCCTGTCGTCTGGATTCTCGATTCGCTCGGTGCACTTCACTTGGCTTTCTTGCTTTCGGCGGTTATGGGAGCGGAAGAACTTCAACCCGACAGGGAACCGTTGAACGCAATGAATTAGTTTATCATATCGTGGACGTTTGATGGGTGATTCTTGGGGCGAATTTTGCAGGCCAGTTCTACTGTTAGGATGGCGCAATCGTTAAAGAGAAACAGCATCGCTGATAAATGAATAAACATTCAGCTCCTTTAAATTTTAAATTATTGTATATAGGTATGAGAGATATCAAAAAGACATATTAAATGTGTAAAATTCTAGTTTGAACTCTTGTACGGATAATAAATCAAATATATACAAACATATACAGTTAGATAGTGATTTTCCAGTTTAAAAGCCCCTATACTAACACATCTGGCTATATCTCATAAATCATATTTTCAAATCATTTTCTTTCCGAACACATCTAGTTGATTTAGATTTTCCTATAAGTGAAGGAAATTTCTGGTAAAAAAATACAAAATCCGAGCGGTACGAAAACGGGTTCTCGTTTTGAAAATTTGAGTACCAACCAATAATTCGTCGCTTTACTGTAGTTTCAATTATACAAATCCGATTTTTATACATCTATCAGATTTTACATTAAGAACACTTCAAAATGGTGGTTCAAGAACGCAAATAACTTGTTTGGTTGCGGAGTAATCTCTATGTTAAGATATAAGGGTTGCAGCCTAGAGGGAACCAAGCACTTTAGAGTAAAATCCAAAAAGGAAATTTATCAGAATATAAAAATAATAATTTCGACAAAGGTCAGTATTGACCACAACTTTCGAAAATTTTGAATACACATGAGCTGCAATTTACACTTTTAAAAGCATTTACAACAAAAGAAAAAGTATGAGTGATATCAGTGGAATTAGAAAATCTTTCACTTGATTTTGTTTTCCGAATCGAGATTGCACAGCTGAGCTTCAGGAAAACATGTTTTTCTGAGTTCTCAGCAAATGTGACGTTTGGTTGCTGAGTCTTTGAACATATTTTGCTGAATTTAAGCAAACAAACGTTATAGAGGGTTTAAAAACATCAATGAAGTATATTGTATACTGACCAATCGATACGTTACAAGCCAAAACGTTACATTTGTCAGAGGTTCCGTTACATTTGTCAGCTAATATGTTACATACAGTCCCAAAACGGCAGATGAAATGAAAGTTGTAGACCAACGCAAAGTTCCATTTGGACCGTAATAACTGTTAAGATACAGCGGAACGGGTGGTGTAGTGGTACCTTTCACCCCAGCAGGTCTGGGTTCAATCCCAGTCGGCGCCGCTGGGATGTTCTGAGGCATAAGATCTCTGATCACGCCTTCCTTCGGAAGGGAACTAAAACCGTTGGTCCCCGTTGGTTCATGAGTTGATGGGTCGATAGGTAGGGTCCAGGTGTGGAAGCTGCCTTCCTGGCGTCGTTAGCATTGGTGCTCAGCACGGAAACAAGATCGACGGAAAACAAATCAAGGAAAAAAAAACTATGAAAGATAAAAAGAGCTATTCAAAATTTTGAATTAAAGAATCATGACAGCATGATGACATGGTGACAGCATTCAGAACTAAACTGTGCTCCATCCAATAGGTCTTGTCCATTCGAACACCTTTGCCAACTGAATAAATTTGCAACCATCTATCTAGTTGAGCTGTCAAGTTAAAGCAAGTAATTAGAATTCAAATCTTACACTTCCGCTGAATGATGTAAGAATTCTGAACAATTTTACTGAAGATGGCAACCTTTTGGGTAGTCGAGAGTACACTTAAGCAAGCCATTAGAATAAAATGACACTAGTGTTGAGTGAAATTTTTAGCTGAGATGTCCACCATACGATAGGTTTTGTCTCTTGTCATACAGATCAACTTGACTTAAAACAGCAAAACTTCTAACTAGTCGTGCTGTCAAGTTAAAAGCAAGAAATTAGATATCAAATCGCACCCTGAGCTGTTCACCATCCAATAGATCTTATTTATCTAAACATCTTTGATCAAGGCCGCCATCTTCTATCTAGTTAAGGTTGCAAGTTAATGCTTGCAGTTAGATTTTCAATAGCATACTACTGCCACCTAGCGCCACTACTGTGTTAGCTGACTCATAACAAATATACATTCTATCCGCGGGAATATATACCTCGCCTTATTTAATATATCATAATGAACGTAAAATTATACGAGTTCGTGTTTTAAGTCAGGTAACACAGCAGCGTATTTTTGAGTGTGGTGCACACTAGACTGATGCAAAATTTGAAATTATCGCTCCACAGTGCTCAAACGGTTCCTAATTGGGTCCTGATGAGCCTCTCAATATTTGAACTCATTTAGTAAGAAACTGACTTGGCACAAACCATTTGAAGTTTACATGGAAATTACTTTGGGGAAACCATAATTTTGCTTCATATATATCTCAAAATTCACCAGTTAACTCTGCTTTAGAAAATGATAGTTGCGCTTGTTGAAAATTTTCTCAGCTACAACTTTGTTCAGGACCACTTTTCTATCAAATGTAAGAAACAAAAGTTATTAGTGATTCATGTCACTGATGGCTTATGATTATGCTCCATCAACTGTTCAGCAGGCAACATTGGTGTTTCTGGCGCGAAGAATAGAAGAGAAAAATCATGGCTACTATGTCACACTGCAGAATACAGTGTTGCCCACAATACAGTTGCTTAATCATGCCATAAGATTATCAATCTCTGAAATAATTAATAACTATTTTATTTGAGTAATTTCCATATGAACTTCAAATGGTTTGTGCCAAGTCAGTTTCATATCAAATGAGTTTAAACTTTCGGAGGATAATCAGGACCCGATTTGGAACCGTTTGAGCACTAGGGAGCGAACAATCTGCATCAGTCTAATGTACACCCTCCAATAAATCTTATTCACTTGAACAAATTTGCCTAAGACTATTAAATTAAGCAAGTAATTTGAAAACAAATGACATATTTAGTGTCACTTGGAGGGCAAAATCTGATCTGAACATCTTTGATGAAGACCGCAACATTTCATTCAATATTGTAGAAAGTGGAATTACTCACTGAGTGCATTCATTTTTCATAAAAATCTTCATGGGCGATAAGAGCAATTCAGAGTTCAGTCAAATTCGACTCAAAATTTCCAAAAGTGGTGTTACTCAGTGGACGAGTGAAATTTGCCTCGATTTTCCTTAAAAAAACGGCTCGAATAACAGGAAAATTGATTAACATTTTACTTAGTCTATACTCGCAAACTAAAGAAAAAATTTAGTCATCCACTAAGTTAACTTACTTTTTTGTAATTTTGAGTCGAATTCGACTGAGTTATGAGTTAAATCGGCCGTGTACTCGAATGCGATGAAAATTTTAGAAATTTTTATTCAGTATACGAGTAAGGTGGGTGAGCCAGTAGTACTTACTAAGCCAATTTATTAATTAAAAATAAATATACGATGTACACACAATTGTCATACGTCAATCTATAGCTTTCAACCTCTATTTTGATAGAAACATATTACATTGTAATAAAATTGCATACAATTTTAGAAAACTCATCCTCCATTAATAGAAACACTGCTCCAGTAGTTGTGGTAGTTGCTAACTTTGGATCCTATAATAGTAGAATGCGTTGGTTTCTCATGGGTTTCACTATTATAGGAACACTACCTATAGCTGCAAAGGAGTGAAAATCTTAAGGAAAATTAATGATTTTCCGTAATTTTTGGGCTAATTTTAAATATGCTTTATTTTAGGACAGCTACCGATAAAAAATAATCATATCCAGATCCTCCTTACTATTCCGGCACAACCTCCATACCGCCACTATAGGTACACCACTATTACTGGAACACCTACCCTATACTCATGGACCTATAAGACGTAACATTTTCCTCATTCTCAAGATTTTTGAAAACAAAACTCTTTTTTCTCTCGATAGCCATCGAATGCAAGCACGTAATTGGTTGATAAAGGCCAAAACTTGTGATAAAATTTCAATGATAAACTACTACAATATTTAAACTAAACAAATCTTACATAAAGTTTGAATCAAGTGTTGTGATAATAATTGGAATCCATTTATAAATGGCTAAATTATAAGCGTTTCAAACATTGCCAATTTGCCGTTACACATGTTACCAGAGGCATCGTGTTCGGAGTGTTCCCTTGAAAGTGTTTCCCAACATCGAAAATTTCTCGACGTTTCCCGGAGGATTCTTCTGACTTACACACGCACGAAATGTTCAGAAGAAATCAGAAGAAGCTTTTGTCTTATGACTTCAATTGAAAATTTCTTCTGTAATCCTCAAGAAGCTCGGAAGCTTCTGCCAACTTCTATCGGGAATTTCTTCGAAATTCATGATGAATTTACATATATTAAGCTGTAATATAATAGGGGAAACGCTCCTATAGTTGCGGTACGTTGAAAGTGTTAGGTTCCTATAGTTGTACATGGAGATTCTAGCGCTTCTAACGTACCGCAACTATAGGAGCTTTTACCCTACTACTTGAGTATACAAATTGTACCAACACATTTTGAGGTGCTTTTCGTAAACTAACCCTACGTAAAATAGATCCAAACGATTACTTTCGTTTGTACTTAGTGCTTAATCTTGATAGGAAAAAAAGCCGTTCCTGGTAACTTTTAAACAGCTAGCTGGGAGTCTTAGCCTGGGACCTTAACCATAGTGATTGAACAAAGTTTGTTAGGATCCTGTTTCGCCCCTCCTTTCTCTTTTAGATTAATCTTTCCACGATTTTTAGTACAAAGTAATTGGAGTAGATCTTTGTGTTGGGGTTTGAACAAAAGTTTGCAATTGGCCGCAGTTGACCCTTATAAAATAACCATAAAAGAGAACTTAACGACATGTTCGGGGTATCATCCAAACCATTTGTGGAATGGTTTACCCATCCGGGATACAGTTCGTTTATTGTATTCGTGTATTAGGGGAGAAACAAATGGAGGGTTGAGTTCTAGGGTATTGCAGGTATCGAAGCGCTCGATTCGATTTGTCGTCCTGCTTACGAAATTCTTGCGAATGGAACGATGGTCACCTCAAATCACTGCATATTTTCAGCTTAAACCGGGCCACTTGTTTCAAAATTATGCTGCTGCTCTCTGGACTTCAAAATGTATGCAGTAAACTACTAATAAGCGCAGTTATATTTTTCCTCTTACGAATCCAAATGAATTCAAAGGTTGATGCAATTGGTTCCAAACAATTTGAAAAAAATTAACGAAAAAAGTGGTACATACATTCTTCTTCTAAGTTTACAAAAATAAAATAGAAAAAAATATCCGCGCAAATTTAGAATAAGAAGAATTAAACAAGTATTCGTGTGGAGTTTCCCCACATTTTGGCCATAACTACAGAGAAACAATACCAGGTTATAATTATTTTAATAGAATGGACTACCCCCTTGATTCCTTTTCTCATTTAAAAGCTGGTATAATCAATTTGAAAGATCGATGTCTATCTATACCACTTGAAATCACTAAAATGGGGTCGATTTCTGATGATCGAGTTCCACATATGTTAAGTGTTTCAATTGAAAATTTCTTTCGGAATCCTCAAGAAGCTCGGTTGCTTCTGCCAACTTCCATCGGGAATTTCTTCGAAATTCATGATGAATTTACATATATTATGCTGTAATATTATTTCGCCGAACGTGCTGGTTCTTCTAAAGAACTAAATTTTACTGAAATCGTCTTTCCTTCGGTCGTTAGCATCGCTTGAATTTTTCCTCCAACTTCGTTTATCCTTCGAGATATCTTTGTCATAAATTTGATTCTTATTCACTATGAGGATCCATCCTTAAAGTTCAATTTGTACACAGATGAGATTTTATGATACACTTTTAAAAGCCTAAAAGGCAACAATATATACATTTAACTCTCATTTAAAACCGAATGGTTTTATGATTGCTTTTATAATGATAGAACAGGTTTATAAAGTATTTTCTCAAGACATTAATAAAAAAATGCTAATGAAGTTCATGATTGATTTTTAGAACAGTTTTAAGGTGGGATTGAGAACTACTTTAAATTTAATTTTAAAACAATACAGTTTTTGACTTCTCACCAGATTGTTAAAGGTTTTTAAAACAGCGAAAAGGTGAACTACTAAGCAGGAACGTTTTACACTGTGAAATGCTGTGTTTAATCTAAATGGATTATTCATTGCCATTATAAAACCATCATAAATCAGAGTGGATGCCAAATGATTGGGATCTGATATTACTTGAGTACACAAATTGTACCTAAACATTTTGAAGTGCTTTTCTTAGAAATACAGTGTGCTCAAATTTGAATACTTTGGGAAAACCATAACGAAGAAAACTCCTTAGTGAATCAAAAAAGCATTGTTTCCTGGTGTGAACACTCACAAGCATTTTGGTAAATTGGTACAGTGCTTTCCCGTTTTTGGCAACATGACCTCAGCTAATTCTTTCCCCTAATATATTCTGTTTCATACGAATCTCAACAGTGATGTTTCTCAAAAGTATCCCCAGTGCAGCACTAGTTGTTTATGTTCCCAGTTTGCCTAGTGGCCACATCCGTTTCGCGAGTTCAATCGGACAATCGAAACGAACTTCAGCGAGCAAAGCAAAGATCTACAAAACAACCGCCATCGTAGGAGAGCAGCATAATCAAGTACTTAATCACACTGTTCGTGTCGCTGCAAATGAACATTCGCAAAAAAAAATGCGCTAAAGAAAACATGGCGTTAAGTATCATCTATCTGTCTGTTTGTCTGCCTATCTGCCGGTCCGTTGCGTCGGCCTAGGTCTGTTGGATTGGGAATTGTAGGCGGCCAACCAACGACTAGACGGATACGAAACGTGTAGCAAAACGGGAAGCTCTAAACACCCCACGAAAAAAAATATCCATCGCACTCGACCGTTGATTTATGGCTCAAAGAGTTTAGTTGCCACCACTGCCACCTCCACCCATTGTCCATCGAAGGAAATGAAGAAACAGTGGGACTGTATGAACACATCTTCAATTTCTCCATCCGACCATAAATGTGTAGCACAGATCGTTTATCGTGCCAGGAAACCTTTGAAATCCCAGCAGTTCTAATCAACGAATGACACTAATCACTCCGGAGAAATTGGTTAGGCCTATTGTGCAGAGATTATATCCATCTCTCACTGAGCCAATGCCCGGGCGTCTATTGCCAATAAGACCAAACTGTACTTATATTTATGTACGCGAAGTAGTCGATCGACCTGCTGCAGACATAGCAGAAAGAAGACACTCAATCATCTTGTCAATTTTTGGTGTATTGATGAGATACTTCCTGCTCGCTCCGGGCTTATAAGGCTTTTGGGGTCTTTTGCCGATGAGAAACGATTTCAGCGCCGCGTGTGATACTCTCGAGTGATAATAATAACACGATAGCGGAATCCGATGAGGACTTCGCAATCATTGGAAAGTTTAAAAGCTAATTATCGCAATCGATTTTCGGAACGCGCTGGATGGATGGATGGTAGATGGGGGCGGGGAGGTTACGGTTTCGTTCAACGTACGAGATACAATTTGCAAATTACCGACTCGAGTTACTGAGAGAAGAGGAGCTTGCATCATTTTATTTTTTCTGTTATCCAATTTAGAAGCATTGTTTGCTTGTTTTGGTGGGTTGTCTGCGGAGCTTCTGTTTTGGTTTTCCAACTACACGGAGCAGCGAGTGCTGATGATGCTGTCGGATTTTCCTCTTTCGTGCGTCTCTGTTACGCCAATTTTGCAATGATACCTAGTTTGCCAATCTTGTAAACAGAGTCGAGCAATTATAACGTATCGGTCTCAAAACACTTATCATATTTGCCGTCGTCCGTCCGGCAGGGGTTACGTCATGAGTAAATTTCTCTCATGCTGCTTGCGTGTATCATTACACTCGGGTAGCTTAGTTCGTCTTGATGAATTCGTGCAACCGAGATATTTCCGGTTAATCTAGCGGTTAGTGCTGTGTGGTGTCAGCATGGACACACGTACCTATGTACCTCTGCGAAATGTTTTTAGCAAAATGACGAATTGGTTGTGTTGATAGTTATAGAATGAGGTAACAGGATCTAATGGATTGCATAATCTCATTGCATTTGAAAAAGCAAATTCAAACGCTTGCAAACTAATTGGAAAATTTAGTTCATTTCCGTTTTTGAAATGCGGCACTATTTTCAAAGTCCGGGAATGAGGTTTGGGAGCAGGAACATGAGTGTTTTTCTTATTCAACACGTTCAAGCTTTATATAGTGGGATTCAAAAAAAAAAAAAATATTGTAGATGTAGACTAAGGGTGGGTCCAGGGATCATAGCTCACTGCACGTCTCTCTCGATTTGGACGTGCAAACACACAGATTTATATGTTAACTCGTCTGTGCTACGTGCAGTTTCCTATCCCTGGGTGGGGTAAGAGTTCCAGTGGTGTCCCAAGGGGTCGGTAATAAAACGATCAAAAATACTTTTATGGACAGGATGCTGTGAACCTATGCTCGATCGGAATGATTTTCTATGTCCAGTACTTTGTCTTTTTTCTCTTTTATCTACAAAATCTGCCTGGAATCTCGGTAGATTTAATCTGAGATCTTGGCAACATTTTCCAGTCTGCGAAACATTTGTTTTATGTTGATGAGATTTTGAGAATTTGAATGAAATATATGTCCGGAATTTTAGATGTTTTTTTTAGTTTAGGAACTTCATGATAGCGGTCATTGAATTTTAGGATTTTAATTCGAGATCTAATAAAAAAATCTTTGTCCGAAAATTCATTGAAAATTACATGCTCAATATCATTTCGGTACCTTGCATGTTATATTTAAATTCATGTTTGAGATTTTGTAGAATTTACAACTTTAGCGTCAAGATATTTTATATGCTTCCAAAGTCCGATACATTGATCATTTTTATGAGCTAAAAATTATGAGAATATTGAAGTTAACCGTTCCGTACCCAATCTTTTTCACCTAAAGAAATAGATATATCTCCGATTTCGCCATTAATGGACCGAATTTGATAAAACAACTTTCAATTGATCAAGCATTGGCTTTTGTTTTTAATTTTCTATCAGCTGGGCATAATTTGTGTTTTGCGTGGGGTTAAAACATTTTTTCTGATATTACAAGTCGAAATCATTCAATCTTTCGCTTACAGCGGGACTTTTCAAAAGAGGCTTTTGGGATCTTTTTTCTCTCAATTTGCATTACGCGCGCATTTTGGTTTGCGCGGTGGTCGTTACGTTGTTGCGTTAGTGGCGTTTTCAATTGAAAAGTAGAGTCATGTTGTAAGCTACTGATTTAATGGTTCAGACTACTTTTACGATTTTTTTTGTAGTTTTAAGCTTATATTGCTCTATTGGTTTAGGTGCAATGTGAACACCGTCAACACATCTCAAGCTACCTTTAGGTTCAATTGGCTAAACTTGGTGAATTCGTTCCTTTTTGTTCATTTTATCTTTTCAATCAAGTAAAGCTCATAGATCATCTATTCGTGTTGTGTTACTGGAATAAGATTTTTCACCGAACCCTAGTCCTGAATAGGAGGGGAACAGGAGTTTTCAGTGAGCAGATGAACACATTTCAGACCTTGTTATTTTTTATGGCTTGTTAATAGTGCCAAGACTCGAGTAGTTGTTGGTGCTGCCATGGTGATTGTATTTGGTGGGCTTGTTCCAGTTAAAAACAATCAGTTTGTTTCCTGCTGGGATAACCTCGATCGCGCGTGATCAGTTTGCGGTTTTAGTTAGAACATAAGAAAAGCGGTACTGTCGACGAGGTGTGCACGCGAGTGCAAGAACATAGTTTAGTCGTGTGGCGGAAAAGACGTTATGATTTATCCCAGGCTACTATTGTAGAAAATCGTAATTGATAGATATTCGGCGGAACGCGACAGAATGGGAAAACATAGAGCGCACGCTTGATCCAGTTTGAGATACATTGTTGACTGTTTTCGGGAATGTGATTTCATTTGAATAGCTTGTTTAACCAATAGCTTGTTAAACTATCGTCACGTCGGTCATAGCTTGTTGTGATAGCCTGAACAATACGTAAATAGCAAATCGAAACATTGAACGACGCGTGAATGTGGAACTTAATGAAGATTTAAGTGCTTTTTCGTAGTTTTAAGTTTTCGGATTAGAAAGATCGTCGGTTCCAGTGGGTTGCTTACTGAGCAGAAAAACGTGGTCCCAGGTCCATTCATATTAACGAGATTTTTGATCAAATCGCTTTTTTATCGTGTACTTTGCGAAACTTGTCATCGTCGTCATTGCCGGGTTTGAATGGTTACAAGAACTCGGGTAACGGTATGATGTGATATGAGGGGCTCGGTGGCCTTAGAGCGACCGTTTTTGTTTACTGAGCAGAACATTATGAGTCTAGTCTCAAGCCCCTCCACATTCAAGATTCGTTAATCGTTTTATTTCTTAATATGACTGCATGGTAATAAGAACAACTCGATGATTAAGAAGGAGTCGTTTGCCTAGCGGCAAGCGTTTTTGCTTACTGAGCAGAAGATCGTGGGTTCAATCCCAAGCTACTTCGCGCGTTACGATCGTAAGGACATCAATTCAGCTTTTATCCAACATCCCGTGATTTCTCGTGGAAGTGCAGAGGTGTTCTCGGCTTCCAATAAAGCGAGTGTCACGTCAACACACTCCTTCTTGACCTGCGTTCGGGCGCTAGTGTTCACACAGTGTTTTACACATTGAGGATGAATTCTAGTCCCAAGAATCGTCTATTGGTTCTCTGTGTAATTACAGCTGATCTGGCAATAACAGAATAGCAACCGTGGGCGGTCAATCATGCTCATGGTCATGCTATATTGCTCTATTGGTTTATGGTTTAGATTAACGTTTTTTTCAGCTTTCGTTTAGGCTGGGTTTATTGATTTATTTTGTCAGCCCCTTAATGATGAAAATCTGTAAATTTAAATAATAATGATTCACATTTTTTCAACCTTCGTTCAGGTTGGGTTTATCAAATAAAATCTAAGTTCTTCGATGATAGAACTTCTTTAGATTTCTATTATACACTCCTAATCTCCTTGAGGCCTAATCGCGATTTGAGGGGCTGGTGCCTTGAAATATTTATTCGCGTTTATCTCTTTGATTAAGGCTCCAATCGCGATTTGAGGGGTGTTTGGGTGTTCAAAATCTTCAATAGCGCTTATCTCCTTAATTAAGGTCTATTGCGATTTTTACATCGAGTCGACTAAGGGTGGAAGTTATTGCGCGTAAATTTTCGATATCATAGTTCAGGTGTTTATTTATATAGAAATAACGATGCGATAAAGTTAACTTTTTTATATGATTTTAAGCTTATGAGACATGGAGGGTGGTTAATTACAGATCATTTAAATCAGATCTTTTCCAGTTATTTGTTTAGATTTAATTAAATCTTTACCAACGTCTCAAAACATAATTGAAGAGCTCAGCCAGCAACTTTTGCTTATTGTATAGGTAACTGTAATCAGTTCAATTTTGTTTGCTAACCTGGTTAAAATGTCATATTTAATCATCTTAAAGATAAATCGTCCAGCTCAAACCTTGGTAGGGGTGAGAGGTGGGACCATCATCATTTTATAATAGAAGATCTTCTGTTTAAGACGTGTTGATCCTTCTCAAGAGCATTTGTTATCGTCGTCTGTTAGGTCGCCGTCGGGACCGAAATCTAGTAACAGCAAGTTGAATGGGACCTTGATCGTATTTTTTGTGATATAAGGAGCTCGGTGGCCTAGTGGCGACCGATTTTGTTTATTTAGTAGAAAATTTTGGGTTTAATCTCAAGCTACTTCACATTATAGAGTTTTAGTGTGAATCGGATTTATTTTTAATATAAGATAAAACGTATTGAAATTCGGTTAGAGGAACAAGTACGTAAAAGAAATAAAATTCGAAAATTTATAACAAATCCTTCTCAAGAATTGTTTCTATCGTAGTACCAGCAATTGAACAGGGACAGCTTGGTCATATTTTTTTTTGTGGAATAAGGAGCTCGGTGGCGTTGTGGCAACCAATTTTGCTTACTGAGCAGGGGGCAACCCCGGTGTAGTGGTTAGCATTCATACCTCTCACGCCAAAGTCACGAGTTCAAATCTCACCCCCGGACAAGTCACGAATGACCCAAGAGCGTTAAAGTTATTATAATAATAATAATAAAAAAAAAACAAAAAAACAAACAGCCTACTGAGCAGAAAATCATGGGTTCAATTTCAAGCTCCTTCGCATTATAGAATTATAATTTAAATCGGCTAAAAGAAGTAATATTTGAGTTTCAATGTTAGACACTCTATATAAGTCTCCAGGGGTATCTAAATCATGTCTGGGTTTGAGGGAATGAATAAATAGGAATATTAGTGTACAAGTTGAAGGCAAATTACAGAAGGAAAACAACTTGAAAATTTTCCGATGTCACAAATTGTCCTGCTAATGCACTGCTCTTAAATTGCATATAAATGCTATCAAAAGTTCATGCTTTGCTCCATAAATTACGTGTACATGGTGTTGGGAGTTTACCTACCCACATGACTCTTATAAGGCTTGTTTACATTCTTCCTGCAGCAGTTCGTTCAGGTTCGTTCGTTCGTTGTATTCTTTACTTTCGAGTGCTATGATTTCTCTTCAGTCAATTCAATGCTTCTGAAAATGTTTATATTGCATCGTAAGCTCGTGCCAATCTAAATGCTCTGTTCCATCATTGTAGAAATATACTACTTAATTCACGACCCACTAATAAAGCGTGTAATGAATGTCTTTCAATGTGCACAACCCGAGTTCCTTTTGATTTGGAAATCAGCCGCTATACTATTTTGCTACAAAAATCAACAGACAGTCTACGTGATTATCCTTCAGAACAAATCTTCTATTACTATGTGACGTTGGACTACTGTTATACCCCGTACAGACTATGACTTATATCATGTAATATAGGCTGTCTTTCAATGAGCACTCATACATCTAGTTTTATCCTATGTATGAGTCACTGTGCTCATTGCAAGACAGCCTATATCACATGATATAAGCCATAATCTGTACGGGGTGTTATACACAGCTGAGAGAAGATGGCATTGCATTTTCTTTTCCTTTCCAAGTAATGTTACCAAACTGCCAGAAATTGAAGAACTTTCTTATAAAATCGTTGATACAACACAGATTAAACGCGGAAAAAGTATGGAAAATGCGAAAAACTTTACACGATAGTCGAAGCATGTTTATTTGAATGTGATTAATAAATATTATGTACTGTTAATACCAAAGTGTAAATAATATTTTTCTTTTTAAACAAAGAGATTGCTTAAGAACAGTAACACTTTTAGCAGCTTTCGATCGTTGGATTCTTTTTGACAGCACCAGTTGGATTCTTTTTGAAAGCCATTTCAGGTTTAAACTAAAAATTAACTTTTTGTGTCATTAAAGTTCTCATCATCATTTTTTTTTTGACGAAAATTTGTGATTTTTTTCTGAAAAGGTAATCTAGTTTCCTACAACTTTGTCTCAGGCGTCATTTTGATAAAATGAGCTTTCGTGTTATGCTTTATTGAAAAATATCGAACTCACAATTCGGATAACTAAGGCGAGAAATGAAATAATGAGAATTCTGAGAGGTAATATCTGAAATTCTTATATATTTTCGATATTTGACGTGAATTCTCTCAGTTCAAAATTTCCAAATTTTGTCTAAGCATGAAATAATTTTTTTTTTTTTTTAAATTATAGTCATTTTAACGCTCTTGGGTCATTTGTGACTTGTCCGGGGCTGAGATTTGAACTCGTGACTTTGGTGTGAGAGGTATGGATGCTAACCGCTACGCCGGGGTCACCCCAGCATGAAATTATGAGAAAATTGAAGTTAACCTTTCCGTACCCATATTTTGTTATTTTTTTTATGAATGAAACATCTTTCAATCGATCTGGAATTGGGTTCTTTAACGGTTTGAGGTGAATGCATATTGATTCGTAAACTGCAGTAAAAATGGAACCGTAATCCAAAATATCATGAATTTTGGTATACTGGAACTTTTTAATAAATAAGGTCTAGTACATTGGCAAAAATCACCATCTTAGTGCCCCTCAGTGGGACTTTGTACGGGAGCAAGATGCCAATCTGTTAGTTCCTTGAGTTAAAGTCTAAAATATACTTGGGTTATACGTGCAATGTTTTTAGGTACCAGCCTCTTTATGAATTGTGATATTATTTATGATTGGAAATTTACTGCCAGCATAAGCATCTGGCATTATTATTTTACCAGAAACATTTGTAGAAATTGACTCAATGATCATTTGTCAAAAACACTTGAAACGCTAGCTAGATGTTTCATAGTTCATTTTGGAGATATTTTCAATACTTACACCGCTTTTAGAACGCGTAGCTTTTCCGTGTGGCATGCTCGCTGATCTCATACACGCTTGTAGGGCAGAACAGCATCATAGAGAGCGGTATCTAAAAAACGTGACGTTGGGAGGTAACCACGAAAGCCTAATCCTGATTACTTCCAAAGTAGGGTAACAGGATTTTTCTGTAATCAAAGGAACACATCTTAGTCCTTGTTACTTCTTTGTTAATAGTGACAAGTCTCGGGTTGATCGACTGTGGATGATCTTGAAACATGGAAAAATGAGTAAGTTATCCTTCATCTTCATCAATGTAATCTTTTATACGTTGACCAGTCCCAGGTCAAATAGGAAAAACAAATGTTGGACTTGACTTTCTCCGATTTGCATGAAAATTTTCATAATTTTATGTTATGGGCTGTCATTCACATTTTTGCAAACATTCGGCCAATAACAAGATCTAAAATGGTAGATTTTTTTGAAAAAATGTGAATTAGTTCGCAAAACACGCAATTTTCATGCAACTCGGAGAAGGTTGAGTTTTCTCTAGTTGGAAGTGGTTAAGACTAGGGTTCTGATGCATGGTCAATATCAGTGTCATTGCTTGATTTTGTTGCTAAGGAATCCGGTTTTGACTGACAAAGGATGCTCTAACTCTTCGAAGGGTTAATGTAAATAGAAAGTCCTTTCAATTAGAATCGGTTCCTTGCGGTGAAGGCAAGACTGACAACTGTATCAAAACCGGTTTCATTTCGATCATCTTTTCTCAATATTGTTGAAGTAATACGACATGCATTATACTAAAGATACGGGATATACTACAATAGATTCAATTACTGATCTCACAGCGGATAACCATAAGAAAGTTAAATATGGTAATCAATTTATCTACTAGAAAGTCGTGTTGCACAGTGTTAGTAGTGATTATTCTATCCATGCTAAGTCGTTTTCGACTGTGTATCGATTTGCACCAGGTCAAAAGCGTTTAATAGATAAATCATTGCGAAATTAGTAAAACTAGAAACTACAATAATTAGTCCAATTGATTCTATCACTGAGCTAAAAACGACTCAATCGCTGATTTTAGGTCTTTCCCGTTGAATCATGGGTCTACACTTCTTTCAGTTTCTCTACAGTTTACGGGATCACTTGCTTGGAAGAATGCACATTTGTTCAGCAAGCTCTAAGCTTAAGAAATTTGGAAGTCCTACATATAGAAAATATTATCTGTCCATCTTAATACATGCTTATGAAAAAAGTTCTAAATCGTTTTTACCAATATAGGACGTGATTTATTAGTGGAGACATATTTGCAATCGAATTGAAACTTTGGTTTTATGTCCTGAACATTTTCAAAGTGCGGAATAAATGATAAACCCTCGATCTGAACCCAATACTGCAAATCTTGAATCCTTAAATAATCCTATCCGCAGTTGCTTGATTATGAAGTTTCCATGTTTATCTGCGAAGTTCTTAAATTATGTGTGCCTAATGGCTTGCGATTAAAAGTTGCTTAAATGTTAACACCAAGTAGGTACAGTCAACGATTCCACACTGTGTACATTGCTCGAGTATTTGTTTCATGCAGGAAATCATTTATCCACAGTATTATCCAGAAATGAAACCCCCGAAACCCGTCCTATTAAAGTCGAGACCATTCCTGAAATTTGCTCCTTCCAGCAATTGAGATGACGGTGTAATGTGCAGCATCATCTCGACTAAAAGTGGTTTCAATCCCCTGCCTCACCACACATACAACGCAGTCAAGCTCTTAATTTCAATATTCATGAAGTTTTTCCGGTGCTGCTGCTAAATGCTAGTCCCGTAGTAGGTGCCTTCTACTTACCAAGGAGTCGTGGAAAACTCGTTTTTATCTTTGAATAGATGCTGCTGCTGTTGTGCTGTGTGCAGATCTGGAGCTCTTTGGCTGTGGATCCCAAGCATACAACACCTATTATGATCCAATTTTTACTGGTTCACCTCGATCAGCTCACACGGGTTGATCGGTGTATGCCTACAGTATACTCCTCTGCAGTATCCAGATCAGCGCGCTCGCATGCTGGGCGGGATGCTGCCAAGGAGAAAAATATACTGAAAAGTAATAATAAACACAACGCGGCGCGGCTAGCAGAACGATCGATTGCACGCGTGCGAGTGAGTGTTTGTGTGCTGTGCGAGCTGTGGTAATTGATCTGAATCAATAAATTTAAAAGTGCATTTTGTATACAGGTGCCCTGGGGGAAGAATGGCCGTCTTGCGAAAGAGGGTTGCTATAAGAAGCTGTGACGCATGGGGTTTTTTTTTATAGAACTTGTGGTCGATGAAACAATCTTTTCGATACCGTAATGGACCTGAATGAGGCTTTGTATCACAGTCATCAGTTGGATTACGTGATGAATTATCAACCTAGAAGTAGGACCTGACGTAACAATGTTCAACTGGTTCCACTGAAGAATCGAAGATACGATCTATGCTTACTGCAACGGTGCTTGGATCGCATACAAAATTTAAAGCACCTTGAAACAATGAGTGTTTGGAAAATTCGACCGCTACTGTTGGTCCCCGTCAAAAATCGGCGCAAAAGAAACAAAGATTTAATTACGCGTCCGGGGAGCAGCAGCAGCAGCAGTGAGCGTGGCGTGGTAAAAGGAGATTTTCTGATCTTGCTTGGTCACGATCCAATTTTTAATGGTTCTTGTGCTCCAATGAAATCGAAAAGTAAGCAATGTACCTTTACGTCCAACCCGTATACGATCGATCTCGTTCGGGATTTAGTGGGCAAGTTTGTTGTACTGTGTGGCCTTGAAATGTGCTTTCTCGGCTTGTCGTGGACTGTACTTTTTGTTACGAATGCGACGGCTTCAGGAAGGTGCCCATTTTCCGGGTATTCACTTCCAATAGGTGAATGAGTCAAGAGATTTCCTGGAGCTGTGTCGTGGAATTGGGGCTCAACGAAAGCTATGACTAATGCTTCCAGCTTCAGTCAAAACCGCTGGAGCTGTAAGAGGAAGGCAAATACTTCCTTAAAACCCTTTCGTGCATAACTTTTCACAAACATTTTTTTATGAAGCATTTATATGGTGATTCAGCTCTAGACGGTGACTGATTCGGTGATGAATTGTAGCAGCAAATGTTTTTTTTTAATTTTAAACTACGAGTTTAATATGGCTCAAAAGTCGTTTGTCGTAACACACCCTCTTCAATTTACCAAGCATCAAACATACCAAAAGTTTATAAAATTTTCCAGACACGGTTTGAGTTGGATAATTTTGGCAGGCAAGCTAAATGTTGACTTTATTGTCGTTATTGTCGGATCAGCTCTTATTACAGATGTCGCTGCAGAATAGCATCGATTCTCAATGTGTAAATACCGGTGATGTCATATGCACAAACATTACACTTAAAGAAATGAATGGTAGACAATTGAATATTCCTATTTTTTTGGTGAAATGTGATGTTTGTTTTCTATACAGGCTGTAAAAAAATCAGAGGGGTCAGAGACGATTGGTTATCATTCAATAATTCGGCAGTGATCTTTTATACGAGTTGATGTAACAAGCGTACACAATAACTCTATACCATATAATTGGTGACTTAAGTGGATAGATTAGCACTGTTTCTTTAGAAATGGATCCTAATTGTCACCCACGATGTCCCTCCGCATGGGTGTTACGGACATTGTTAACCTGGGTTTCCACCTAGAGACTTTACGTGTTCTGCTTAAACCAACAATCACGGCAGAACAGTGTTTACTAGAAAGTATTGAAGAGTTTATCAGAGTTGAGTTTGATGGTTTTAGCAGGCATTTGATTGATCGCCTATTGTTGATATTCCGTTATTGTCGGATCAGCTGTTATTACACATATAACCAACAAGTGTCACTGCAGACTAGCATCCAATGTGTAAATACCAGTGATGTCATGTGCACAAACATTATACTTAAAGAAATGAATGGTAGACAAAAAAGACAATTTGTTTTTTAAAATGTGGTTTTTGTTTTCTATACGTTCTGTAAAAAAAAAACAATCAGAGGGATCAGAGACGATTGGTTATCATTCAATAATTCGACAGTGATATTTCGTACGACTTGATGTAACAAACGTACACAATAACTCTATATCATGTAATTGGTGACTTAAGTGGATAGATTAGCACTGTTTCTTTAAAAAGGATCCTATTTGTCATCCACGATGTCCCTCCGCAAATATTATGAGAGTTACGGACATTGTTAACCTGGGTTTCAACCCAGAGAATTTACGTGTTTTGCTCAAACCAAGGTCACGGAAGAACATTGATCTGAACCCTTTACTAGAAAGTACTAAAGAGTTTATCAAAATGAGGCTGTGAAAAGTCCTCAGTCAGTTTTCCTGCTGTTCAAAGGCTTCAGCTGCAGTGTTCCATGATCAATAAACGGAGTTCGATCGTTGATATTCGACGTAAGCGGGTGTATAGCGATAGGACTTCCAACAACATACTCTTTGCTCCAAATACCTCTAACGCTCTAAAAAAATGCTGATAAGAAGACCCCCTATGAAGATTAACTTTAGCAATAATTGCTTCACAAAAAACATGAGGTTTAGCTGTGGTCTTAACGCGACCTTGCTACATTACCCTAGGCGACTAAAAATCTTCAAAAGAGTTTATTGAAAAGAGAGGCCTATGAAGAGTCTTCTGAACTTGACCATTTCTTCAAAGGCCTGAAATACTTAAACAAAAATCATTGGATTTTTTTTTAAGAAAAAGGATTGATATTGCTCCGCAAAAAACATGGGGCTTAACAGTGGCCTTAACGCGTGTCACAGGGACCTTGCTACAAGACCCTACACACTAAGGTTTTGTTTAAGTGTTCGGTAAATTTTACCGAAATCAGAACAGCTGAACGTTCGCTAAAACTTTGACCTTCATTTTAAAGGCTATTGAATTTGAAAATAATTTGAAAATATGTTCAACGTTGTTTACACGCTCAAATCTTGTCATTTTAGTGGAGATTTAGTTTCAAAGTAGCTGAAAAGCAATTGAATTGAGTTGCATAAATTTTACCGAACAGTTCAGCGGTTCAGATTTCGGTAAAATTTATCGAAGTTGGCGATAATTTCTAAGTGTGTCGGCGACTAAAAACCTTTAAAAGAGTTTATTGAAAAGAGAGGCCTATGAAGAGTTTTCTGAACTTGACCATTACTTCAAAGGTCTGAAATCCTTCAACAAAAATCTTTTTTTAAGAAAAAGGATTATTGGTAAACTTTCAAGAATAAAAGACCCCAGATCAAAATACCAAATAAGTATCAAATACATACCCTGAAAAAGAACCGAGCAAAACGCTTTGGTGACATCTAATTGAGTTATGGGGTAAATGATAAGGAGGATCATATGTAGAGTTCCGTAATGATCCCCGAAGCCAAAAGCCATTGAAGATTCAAGATTTCGAATATAACTGTTCATAGTTACTTCTTCTTCTTCTTCTTCTAGGCTTTTTACGCTTCTGTAGCGAGTGTTTTACCGGCTCTAAACCTCGCTCTAAACTTAGTGTCCTAAATTCACTTTCACAGTTATTGATTGAGAGCTTTCTATGCCAACAAATGCATGAATTTGTATATTGTATAGCAACCACAATGATACTCTATGCCCAGGGAAGTTGAGCATATTTCGAACCCTAAAGATTCCCTCGACCTGACAGGGAATTAAACCCACTGCATCCTGCTTGACAATACCGTACCTTTACTGACTAGACTATCTGAGGCCTATTTGTCTCATTTCTAGAGCTCCTAAATAAATTATAGTGGTGGTTTTCATTGATAGGATCTTGATGAAAAAATGAGTAAATACTTTAAGGAATATTCTGGCAGGGTTCTCAACATTGGCCCTGGATTCTTAACAGGGTCCAAAAACCCATCAACCGAAATTCAGATTTTTCAGCATTTGATTTTGAAGAACGCTTACCAGAGTCCCCTTCAGCTGGGGTTCCAGAAGAGCTTCAAAATTATCCTAAAACCCTCACGATGATCCTATCGAAATTATGAATAGCTTTTAACCTCGAACAAAGACTTGGGAGAAATCTCAACGAGTGTAAATGGAGATAGTGGATCTTAACTCTAGACTGAAATGCTGAGATTTTCGACGCTCCCAATGCGATTGATTTTTTCATTCGGAGATAATAGTTTTTCCAACAGACACCTAAAGGGTCCTTGGTGAATGTTATCGAGGAATCATACCGACAGCTTCCACCTTTTTAGCAATACGAAATCTGTAATTTTTCAGTTTAACCTTTGAAAGCTACTCTGGTCCGACTCCAGTCGTTGACCTTATTGGGTCTTACACTATTCAGAAGAGCTCCTGATATTGCATTTCAGTTTATTAATAATCACAAGCTACAAATGCTTCTTTGAAATGAGATTGCTGGTAAGCTTTGGAAGAAGTATTGAAAGGTCCCACAAAACATTATGAAACCTTCTTGAATAGTGCCTTCAGGCAGGGGCCTTGACAAGTTTCCTGAATTCTCCTGAAGCCTTATTGAATCTTAAACAGAGGAAACTTTAACAAAACCACCCTATGGCTTCTTACGCAGTCCTGGCTCAATATCTATCCCAAGCTTTAGATGCTAAGTGAAATTCGTTAGACTTTCGTCTTGAGGTTAACCTTTTAAATTAGCACCCGGTCTGACCGTAGTCGTTTCGATGAGGACTTTTTTTTTATTTATCACAAGCTTCAGAAAACTTCTTGAAATGGGTTCTTTTGCCATTGGTATTGTAAGGTCTTCAGTGGATTCCTGGAGCATTTAATGTATGTACAATCCAACTTGGCAGTGGCATTGTGGATATAATCTACTTGCAACCAGTGTCTGGTTTTATCATTTATATTTTAGATGAATTGCGTTCGTTTTGAATATGTTTACTGTGTGAAGCACGAGTGAAACGAACAAATGAGTTCATTATACATCAACGAATACGCGTTTGTTGATATTCACCACTACTTGATTATCCAACCCTAAATTGTAAAAATCAGAAGCGATCCTCAAAAGTAAAATAATCAAATTCATTTTGGGCAACATGATTATTTTGAATACTGTCGACTCAAGAGCCTAAAACCTTGATATTATCATCAATTCAGCACGAGGCATTAATCTTCCATCAATTTGTGTGTAAAAACCAACACAACACATTCTACAGCGCTATATTTGTGTAATATGAAAATAATCATTTTCCATTTGATCCTCAAAATCATCCCCACCAAGATGATGATGAATATTGATATTTACAACAACACAGGCCATAATAAACGTCCAGCCACGAAAGAACAAAAACAAATGTTGACTTCGATACTCAAAGGTTGCCTTCATCAAGAGAATGTGTTTATGTCAAAATTAAAATTCATTCAAATTAGTTGGTCCATCTGTTAAAGTTGTCTTTATTTTCAGCTAAGTTGAGTGTAGAAGGGTTGATTTTTATCAGCACTGCTTGCAACCATTTTTTATGGCTGCAATTATGTACTTTCAACTAAACAGTAGTGCCAGATTTGATTGGGGCGTATTTTAAGTTTTTAAATGTAATTTACAGCACAATTACAATGAAAATAAAGGAACGAGCTCACCAAATGAGTTTACAGAAAACAATGGCACTGCTTTTGCAATGAAACTATTTCATTCCAAGCTGATTTCACGATCTCAATCACTATCACGGTCACAACAATACGGAAAAACTTAACTGGAGTATAAATGTGGAAATAATTTAAACGAAACCCGAGCAAAGTCGGTTAACAAAATGAAAGCAAATCGATATTAAAGTTTGCAGTTCCTATCATAATGAAAACTCATTTTGATTTCAATTGTCATGACACTAGTCTGATATCATATTGTGCTGTCATCATGCATTCAAGACTTTTTAAATGAAAGCAACTTTACTTTAAATTCTGCTGTTAACGTTTTGTTTAAAATTTAATGTAATTTAATCTGTCGTTGAACTAATGATTATTGTTTATTTGTTTTGTTTAACACATTTTAGATCATTCGTCACTTGCCCGGGGTGAGATTTGAGCTCAAGTCTTTCGGCGTGAGAAGCAGCGATGCTAACGATTTACGCCAGGCTCGTATTCAGTTAAACATTATGAAGGCAAAATCAGATATCAAATTGATTTCATTGAAAGCAAGATTAGTTTTCCGTTTGATTCAACAGTGTAAAAATTTGCTCTCATTTTTGCTGTGTTAACCGTTAAGTCATCCAAAATGAGATCAACTGTAGTATTCAAAATAAGTTACATCATAACAGAACATTTTGATTTCAATTCGATCTCCAGCTTTGCTCAGGTAGCGCTACCAGCAAAAACGCTTGGTCTAATCGCGACCAAGGCACACTTCGATTTCCTTGGATTCCTGGAGCGTTTAAGCAATTGAACAATTCATCAATTGAAAAGGTAGTATCAACTTTTGTAATCGAAACTTTGATAGTTCTTTCCTTGCCAACCTAACGCAAATTACCAACATCATCGGATAGGGGAAACTTTCTCCTACTCGATGATGGTGTTGGTGTGCGTATGCGAGCCTTGAGTCACGAGAAAAGGGTTTTCAATGTTTTCTTTGCAAAAGTTGATGTGCTCTTTTCTGTTGTTGGTCGTGATATGCTCGATAGGTTTCGCTATTTGATATCTCAAATGGTACGCGAGATTCTATACGCCAGACTATAAATCTGGCGACTATAGTTTAATTCTGTAAAAATATTATGAAAACGATTGAGAACCTGCTCGAATAGAAAATAGATAGAAGGTGCAAAGAGGTGTAGGAGACTGTCAAATACGAACAATCGTTGCCTACCTCGCATAATTGGTTCCAAATGACAACAAGCCATAAGCAACGATGGTTTGTTGATGTTTGGAACCAAATTCACTAATAGAAAATCAATGAGCGTAAACATGAATGGGGTCGATTATGATCCGAAAAAAATGAATGAGATTTTTTTCCTGATTGGAAATCATAGTTGTGCGTTCAGAGGAGGTCATTTAATTTTGTGTGAATTATATGGTAATATTATAGGAGGATCGTTGGCTTAGTGTCACTCGTTTTTCTTCTTGAGCTGAAGATCATAGATTCAATCTCAGATTTTCTAACGATCGTCCATCGTAAATATATTTTGTTGTTATATGAGGAGCTCGGCGGCCTTGTAGCAACCGTTTTTGTTAGAGATTTTTTTGTAAAAGAGCGTAGAAGTTGACTACTGATTGAACTAGGTCGAAACAGTGTGGGAGAAAAAATTGTGTTCTCAGTCAAAAATAACGTAAGTTTTATCCGGGTTCGAAAACATAGTTAAGTCCTGTCACCGGGCTTGAGTAATCGTTGCTATTAATGGTTTGATGTGATGTAAGGGTCTCCGATACCGTTTTTGCCTACTACGTAGAAGAGTTTGGGTGTTAATTCAGGCCTCTGTACATTACTGAGATTCTCTTAGGTCTTATATAATCTATAATCTTATTCGCGTAAATTTCGGAAAACTATACATTTTATGATTAATTATCACTTATTAAGGTGAATCCTCACTGATTAGATTTTAATTCTAGTTTTATCCCGAGTTTTTTTGATAATCTATATAACAATTAATTTCCATCAAACCGCAGATCTAATAGCTTTAGAGCTACGTTTCGATCCTCTGTTTGCATTTTTGTTTTCAATTCATTGTCTAACTATGTACGATTCTTCCGGGTTGAAAGGGTTAGCTTGGTTGCGTGCTTCTGTGTGTATGTATTTGTTGAGCAACACTTCAATCGGAGCACTTCTGGAAGCGCTTAAGCTTTTCGCATGATCTGTTTCGGACTCGTCGTCGTCGGTCGATGATGAGTAAGCATTCAACCAGCGTGATCTGGTTTCTATATGCAAAAATCAACGAGGCTAGTGCTGATCGTGAGATGGATTTCCACGAGTTGACTTTTCTACGATGCGCCCATAAAAGGTGCGCGGTACGGTAAGTGTGCTTGTTTGAACGGAAGACACGAGTCACGTTTGGTACCCTAGAATCGCAGCTTACTTTCTCTTCTCATGAAGAGACGCTCATTGAGCCACCAGTTGAAGGTTCTCATTACGACGACGACGACGATCGAAAGTTGATTCAAATGCTGCGATAAATCTGAGTTTTCGTGCAAAAAATATAACATGGATTTTGAAGTTTGCTTTTCGTTTTCGTCTTTTTTTTTGCAGGTTAGTCCAAGGACCGATAGATCGCCTATACCTACTGAATGAACAACGATGACGTACTGGTCCGTGGACACGCGAGAAAACGCGTTGGTTGACTGACGTCGAGGTGAGAATATAGGTAGTTTGCAAATAAGAACCTGTTTACGTGTGGGATTCGGTTGCCTTTTTTGCGTTTTGTGCTCATGCACAACGGACCGTGGCAAATCAAGTTTTATAGTTGGTCGTTTTTTTGCTCCCAAACACCATCAAACTCGCACCCGCCACCCTACCAAAACGAAGGTGCAACAGGTAGTTTGCTATTTTCGACGATCGTGACCATAATCAACAGCCCGGTCGGTTTTTGTTCGATTCGAGGCAGTTTCCTTTACGCTTTGAGCCCAATCCAATCAATGATTAATGGACCCAAGTTTGCTCACATTTCAACGCGACTGCTCAAACTTGTTATCACAAAATATATCGGTTTTGAATACAGGTAACACTTTCGCTTTAGCTTGAACCCTATGGCGAAAGGGGGCTGCTTAGCATAACAATTCGGGCGCATCGTTAGTCGATGTAAATTCCTCTGTTTTCATAGCCATGCGTTTCAATAACCGGAATAGGCGCTCAACTGGAAGGGAACGAGAAAGCGATAATGATATTTTTGATGGTTTCGAACCTTCAACCTATGATTTAAGTGCTGCCAACCGGTAGCAAGAGGTTTCAGTTGTTTCCGGACGAATGCTATTGGCAGATGATGCGTAATTTATTGGAAATGGTTTGGAAAATTAGTATAATTAATGCAATTTCGGGTTTGAACAGTTTACCATAAAGCCATGCTGTGAGATACACGATTCCGTTCATCGATTAGAAACAGGTTTAAAACTTTGCGTTTCAATCTATATCTATCTTCCCGTTTACCTTCGTCACAAATTAACGCGTAGAAAATTGCTAAAGTGGTTACCATTTAGTCGCCTAAATTCCATGAAATATGACTAAAAACTAATTCCAGTGTCGTCACACATACATCGCCTGTTAGTCGAGACATTTTCAGATCTTGATAGTTGATATTTTTTAACCTCAACATCAGACACGCTACCGTCATCATCATTCAAATCTTGCCCGTTCTGCTTTGCTTCGTACTTTGGAGAGCTATTCTCGAGTAAGATGACATCTGCCATTCTATCATGTGTGTGTCTTTTGAGAAGATTCCAATCCACCATTATTGTCGTCTCTCCGAAGATGAAGCATTTTCTTTCGATTCCCAAAAACCCAATTGTCCAGTCCTATTAGCCGGACATTAAATGTTACATAAACAAAGCTTGGCGGTATCTCATGTTCACGTTGCTTCTTCGCGTTAGCAAGCTAGGGTCAGGTAGAAAGTGAAAAGAAAAATTCAAAAACCTGCCAAAATTGGTGTTTTGTGGTAACCTCGCTCGAACTGACTATGCAATGTGTGACAATGGCTGACGATGGACATAACATACGGACGGACGTGTTCGCTCACATGTGTGCTGACTCTACAACTTGGCACCGACTAGTCCGGGTCATATGTGCGCTGTAAAGTGCTGATTTGGCAACTAGCAACCACGAGAAAAGCCACTTTGTTATTGTTGCTGTTGCCGTCCACCAGGGGTCCACTCTATGGGTCACCACACCACGGACTGACGACTGATTTTGGCCGGTAGTTGGAAAATATGTGTTGATGCAAACTACCACAATGGGTCACGATGCCTGCAGGCATGATGCAACAGATGGTTCTGTGAGTGATAAAGCATGCGTGTTTTTTTTTCTTCTTCTTCTCCATCAAGAGTGGCATATTTTGTAAAACCGTAATTAACGATATGGATAATTTTTGAGAGGTAGCGAAGGGATTGTTGGTATATGCTAGGTTTTTTTTTGCTTTCTCAATGAGGTAAGCTGAGTACTACTGAGAAGAGGTAAGTTGGTGATTAAATTAATTTACGTTATGCTTCTTGTCTGCATTATGTAGCATAACGGTCTGCAGTCTATGAACCACTAAAAGTATCTGAATAGAATGCACAAGTTGTTGTCTGATTGTGTATATCTTATATTTAACCATTGTTATGAAATTGCAGAGTTTATATGATGCACTTAAACAAAGCATACAACAAACCTGTTCAAGATTGATGATAAAATACCTTGATAATTCCCCCATAAATTTGTCAAAGGATTCCTTTTGAATTTCCTCAACATTTATTTTTTAAATTCTCCCAATATTAGTCTTGAAATGCTCTGAAGACTACTCCGGAATTCTCTCCTGAAAACTCGTTGAATTCGCTCTACAATTCTTTTCAAAGTGTGAATAACTAACTCTATTACATATTTAGTTTAAATTCAAGGGACATGTCATCAAAATTCCCTTGGAATAGGCCTCCGAATTTTCTTGGTACACCCACCAGAATAACCTTCAATTTCTATGGAAATTCATCTCAGAATTGCAGTGGAATTTTGCTCAGTATAATAAAGAATCTAAGAAATCTCCACAGATTACTTTAAGAAATTTTCTTGAAATATACCTCAACATTCTATTGAGAGAATACTCCAAAGTTCCAGTTGCACTTATATTTTTTTTAAAGAATCCTCTTTTTTTGTAATTGTCGCTGGGTAACAAGCTTTTTGAATAATCAGGGTGACCAGTGAACAGGAAAATCGGTAAAACCAGGAAAAAAGCCGGGATTAACCTCACCTCATTCTAACAGTTTTCGCCACTCGAACTTCGGAATAAAATAATACTTCAAGTTTTTTTCTTCTAGAATCACGAGTGTGTGCTTTTCATAAGAAATAGTAATTCGTTGGTTCAGTTTTGTGAAATCGCTGGTAGAAAGTCACGTCAAAACTACTTGACAAAGTAATCCATTTTAAATCACCGGGAAAATCACTTGGATTTCGACAAAAAATCGAGAAAAAATAAACTTCGTCCTCTTTAAAAAAAATAGGACCTTAAAAAATACCTTTCAACTGATTTTTAGAATTTTTATCCTATTATTTTCGAATGAAATTTAGAGAAAGGAAGAACTCCAAGAGAGTTTTGACTAGAAGTCCAAGAGAGTGTTACTAGAACTCCAAGTTAATTGTGGGAGTTCAATGTAAAACTTTTAAGTATCTCAGTGGAAAATTCCATGAAGATTGCGAAGAGGATTCCAGGATTCGTGGAAAATATAATGGGAAGATTTTCAAGCGCATCTCGAAAAAAAATGGAGAAGAGAATTTTAATGAAAATCCCAAGTGAATGTTCAGAATAATTTAGAGGAGAACTCCAATATGATTCTGAGCAAAATTTTAAGTCCATTCTCGACGGTTGAATTTCCCCTACCTGATGGTGTTGTTGTTTTGCATAGGTGATTATTGTTCACAAAAGGCTCTTTTCCGTTAAAACAGCAAAAAAGGTTATCTTCCATTTAATTCCACATTATTATTTTTTCTATCCATGACAGATACGTATTTCGACTACAATGTGCAGTCTTCATCAGTGTCATTCCCACTAAAGACTGATCAAATACCTTACTCCCTTAAGTACTCATCCCTTAGGTTAAAATGTCAAGATTATTATTATTGAGCATTCCGCTAACAACTTAATTTCATTACGTCATCTTTTCCATTGTTGGTCGAGAATTTTGAACTGAATTGCATGAAAATTCTAAGGAAAATTCATGCGATTTATAAAAAAATTGAAGTTGCAGTGAATTCATATAAAAGTTTAAGACTCTTAGCGAGAATTTCGAATAAATTTTGAAAAAAAAACAAACTGTGAAGGGAAACGATTCTAAAGAAAATGCTTGAGAACAATCATTTTTGTTCCAGCTTTAGGATTAATTAAATATTTGTATCGTAAACCACATTTCAAACTTCCTTCTCCCTGTTGTTGTTTTGCATAGGATTATTGTTCACAAAAGGATATTTTCCATTGTTAATCGAGCATTTTGAAAATTCATGCGATTTATAAAAAAAATTGAAGCTGAAGTGAATTCATGAAAACATTTAAGACTCTCAGCGAGAATTTCATATTTATTTTCCAAGAATTCTGAAAAAAAAACTCTGTGAATGATGAATGATTCTGAGGAAAATGCTTGAGAACAATCATTTTTGTAAGGTTTTGATCGAATTTTCATAGACATGTTGTGAAGACTTAGAACGTGTCGCAGAACCAAATTCAAGACCTAGGAAACATGCTGCTGTTTTAGTAATGACCCATTTTACCTTGTGATCTCATCGGCTAAATCACACATCCGGGAAAATTTCGAAAATTCCGGAAAAACCGATAAATTACTGATCGCAATTTGTTAGTCACCATGAATCTTCCTCTAAACACATTTGGAATTCTCATTTTATGTCTGAAATTCCCAAGAATATACATTAGGGCGGTTTAAAATTTCGGTTTTGCTCTATCAAGTTTAATCGACTTTAAATAAGGTCCTGGTCATTCTCCCAAACTTTGAGCTCGTTAGGTTACAATCTCCTTTGGCGCCCCTTTGAAGATTTTATGCGAATTACTATGGGAAAAGTAATCCTAATCGTCCTAGCCTTTCATCAAAATAATTTACGTAAGCTCTCAGAATTCCATGAAACTGTATAATTGTTCGCCATGGGCAACACATCGAATTTGTTCAAGGAATTCTACCATTTTAATTCACGCCCAATTTTTCAAAATGGCGTATTCGATATTTTTCAATAAATCGTATCACGAAAACGGCTCTTCTAATCGAAATGACATCTGAGACAAAGTTATTGGAATCTTCAACTGCAAAAAAGGGCGTTTTTATGATTACTTATAAAAAATGTTAACTTTTTTGATATTGGACACAACTGATGACTGGTCCGTTAATGATATAACGTAATTTTAGCACTCACATATGACACGTCGAAAAATCTCGATTTTTGCACGATCGGGATTTTCGCAAAAAAAAAAATTGTATAAGCTTAAATTAGAGCAAATGTAGGCAAAATAGCAAAAAAAAAATTTTTTTAGGCTCGACTTTCTCTGATTTGCATGAACATTTAAATCATTGTTTGTTATGGGCAATTATTCAAATTTTTGCAAAAAATTCGATCATTTTGGAGCGTGTTTTTTTTTCAAACACTAGGACAATAGTTACACTCACTTGAGACGTTTTGAGTGTTGTAAAAGTGATTTTAAACAATTTTGATCAATTCTATCGACTCGAATGGATAAAGCAGCAGGCAGTAGCTGAATATAAACAACCAAGCACGGTAAATGTATGCATTATATAAAGAAAAAAAAAATAGTAGCATGGATGCTGCTTAGATTGCCGAGAATACGTAAATTCCCTTACTCAAATATCTCAAAATATCTATGTTTAATTATTTTATTTTATTTTATTAAAGCTCATGAAAAATGCATACTTTTAGAATATCTTGTTCGTGCAGACGACTACTACTGCCTCTACCCTTAACATAAAGTAGCTACTGTACCTACCAATAGTTGTCACCACTTGTCCCCGTATCATTGTCCGCCATGTCGACGGTCAAATAATAGTTCTCGTTTCATTTAATTATTACACAACGTACAAATTGGGTCCTATCCATGCGCGATCATAATGGTGCCATGACCAGTTGCGCGAACCGTTGTGAAAGTGACCGATCGCAAAATATCGAACACTTGTTGCGATTTAATACCAGTGCTATCGAGGATTCCACTACGCTGTCGGCTACGATGGTGTGGCTTTACAGTAGCCATCTGGAAGAGCATCTCGCACCGGGTCTAGCTCACCCTATGGTACTGCTGCAGACGACACAGTATTTGGCTAGCAGCAGCAACAGATAACAGCAAATTCACTGTCGAAATCACCAAGTCAAATAAAAAAAGTAAGAGGTTGTATCCAAAACACGACCGTAGATTTGACATAGTATTACGTGTTCGGTATCAATATTCGGTCACTGTTTTAGGGAAAGCGCTTTTTGCAGGCAATCGGTGATAATTTTGATCATCATTACAACAGTTGGACATTTGTGTTATCTTCAATAGTGACCTTTTGAAAATTAATAAGGTTTCCATTATATTAGCTTCGTTGAAAAATTTCAAAAAGATTGGTTTGTTTAGAATAAAAATCCATCCGCTATTAACAAAGTTATAAATGGTCAAAACCTGACCACTTTTCGTGACGATCGATTTTGGTTTTTTTTTTAAATTGCACCTCCAATATGTTGCCAAAAGACGCAATCCTACGTCAAAAAAACTTGTTCGGGGGAGGGGAGTATGTTCGTGCAGACGACTACTACTGCCTCTAGCCTTATCATAAAGTAGCTACTGTACCATGATGTCATCACCACTTGTGTCGTATCATTGTCATTGCTTGTTTTGTAGTTTCCTTGTTATGTTATAATAAATAAACGCTTATAGTTTTCATACCTCCGCCATGGCAGGACGGTCAAATAATAGTTACCGTTTCATTTAATTATCACACAACGTACAAATCGGGTCCTAGCCATGCACAATCATATCTAAAACCATGCATATTTCAAAATTTACTGGAAACTTTTCGGTTCTCACGAAGCAGTTTAATCTATGAAATTCCGCGTTGGAAACTTTCTCGGCTTTTATGGAGTATCATTCAGCTTGCCACAAAATAATTAAATTTATGCAGTTTATCAACAAAATAAACAATTCAACGAGAATCATGTCTTATAAGCATCTTTACGTGGTCTCAGATGTGTTCTTCAAAGTGCAATACTTGATTTTATCAATTTTGAAGAGATTTTCTTGAAATCAAGCCGTATGTGTGAGTGGTTCATAAATTTGGTAAATCCAATAAACACTTTTTGGTGAGTTATATTTTTGTCGTGTTTAATCTCTAATAAAAATAACCATAAAAGAGAGCTTAACGACGTATTCGCGGTATCATCCAAACCATTCGTGTGATAGTTCACTTATCCGGGATACAGTTCGTTTAGAGTACTTGTTTATTTGGGATACGGCTTCGTAATTTTTTTTCTTTTAAATAGTTCGAATTTGAGAGCTTGAATTTATTCACTTTTATAATAATGGAAGAGTCATCAAAAATAAATCTTATAAAATTCAGAAAATATGCACGGAAATCTTCATACTCAAATTTGACTTTCTCCCTAGATTCCCCTCACCAAACCTACTGCAAATTATCCTTAAACATATTCAATTCCAATTGTGCTGAGTTCTAGCTGTCAGTGGCTTAACTAGCTTCAGAATGTTAAATGTTTTCTTCAATTGTCTGATTAAATTTTGATACAAAAGAGATAAGAATATTCAATTCTTTCAATAACACACTCATTTTAAAATTATAGCTCCATCAATGTAAGTTCTTTAATTTTGAAAAATGTATCTGAAAGAGATAATTTTTGTGAGCACACTAATATTTGTATTATTCGTCCCCATACACTTTTATCTCGAATTTAAAATAAGGAAATAAAATGCTTGAATTATGTTATTTTATTAACCATTTAAATTAGACAGCTCATCCCATTCGAAAGCACCAGGTGGTTTTTCCACTGTAATCACACTTTGTAAAGCAGTTCACGAATATGCAGTAACATAAATACTCATAAGAACCCAATTAAACTAGCGATTTCTTCATGCAAAAGCTATGATATATTTTTCATTTCCTCTAACCGATTTTTTTAAATAGGGGAAATGCAGGTAATGTCGGCCTAAATGTCCCTAATTTGGGCCCATACATAAATTCAGCAATCGACTAAATTTTCAATAGCCACAAAAATATCCATTAGTAACGTCCCAATAACGCCTTCATCTAGATAAAATTGATAAGTAGCAGATTTTTACGTCATTAAAATTTGTCCCCCTTCAAGGGCTCAAACTTTAAAAAAAATGTTAATCACATTTGCGTTTAAAATTTTCTTTAAAAGCCGGGATTTGAACACTACACATGAGAACGCTACAAAATGTCATGACTATTTTAAGGTACAAAATATAAGTCCTAATTGCTAAATTTCATTATACATCACAACAGTTTAAGTAGGACACTACATTCAATAATGTGTGCATTTGAGCCCATTCCATGTGGTATATTTAGTCTATGAATTACCCAAGAATCGTCTAAAATATCGCCTCTGGTCTGATGCAGCAAGAAAAATCGTACATCACCGTGTGTGTCCGTTCTCATAATCATCCCAACCAGGCAACTTTCTCGCGGTTCAACGTGGCCGGCTTCTTCTAGGTACAACACAATAACACACACTCACGCGGTATATATGTGACTTTTATGGGATAATCAGATGTGACGAGACGCGCTTCGGAATACGCCTACTACCTCGGCTGGGAGATCATCTTCCAAGGGTAGGCAAGCAACAATCGCTGCCGCCGTGGCTAGCGACCGGCGCCAGTATTTCTCGATCAACTGTAGTGTTCCTCCTACGGACGACTTTAAATGAAACTGACTCAGTCAGCACACAAACTGTCCACTATATAGCATTTAAATGTTGAATTTAAACCGGGACTGCTGTTGACTTTCCCGCTCAATTTTGTTTGACTGACAGACTGCCAGAGTGGTCGGCAATGGCAGCAACATCTCATAAAGAACTTTGAATTATCGTCGAGTCTCTGGGCTGATCAGAGCTCGATTTTCTAGCCACAAGGCGCACCGCGCCACAATAAATTAGATAAGATTGACGATTATTACCGTCAGACAGAAAACCTAATAACAATTAGCAGAAAGCTATGCTGCGCAGGAGTGTCCTTATTGGGAATATCTCAAGACAAACAAAAAAAAAAAAAATAACCGCAACAGTTGGCGGCAAATGTGGGAACAAACGGAACGCTAGAATCCATAAAATCGAAACCGCCCAAGATGCTAGAGGAGGCTAGATCAATCGGGAGCCCTTTTGTCGGCACTTGTCTGCTTAATAGACAGCGCACCCTGACGAGCGGAGAAATGGCAAAATCGGAGATATATATTACCATTACACCCTATCTTTTATTGTTTGATAATCGGGTCCTCAATCACTTGTCTTCCGCTGTTTCTCCGGTCCCATGTGTGCTTATTTATTGTTCCAGCTAACACGTTCCAATTTGACGTAATTTACAATATCCTGCTTGCGGGGCACGTCTCGTAGTAAAGCGTATATATGGAACCTTGTACATCAAACATCATGCTCATATCGGTTCCATTCAAGACGTCGTCGTCACCTTTGTATACGGGATGATGCTACCGTATGTCAATGTGCACTTGACCCGAAAGCAATGGGTAAAGGAACAAATAAAATAAATAAAACAAAAGCGATTATCAGAGCTCCCGGTAAACTCTGGACCGTCCCGTCGACGCTGTATCTGATCGTCTATACCTACTAAAGCAAAGAGTAAACGAATGCGGAGATTGATGCATAATTTATGAAGGCTTTCTCGGTTGTTTTTTCCCCTGATGAGCGACGTTCGGTGGTGACAGTTTAGCCAAATGGCATGACTTCCTTGGACCTTCCATTACGGTTGACTTCCCTACAAAACAAAGCAAACTGGGATTGCTAGAACGAGTGACGGTCAAACAGAGCAGACGCGATTATGCAAACCGCAGTACAGAAGCGGTAGTATTTCCGCGAATGAGTCATGTTCACCCCAAACGGTAACGTTGAGGGGATACAAATGCTACCAAGAATCTGATCTAGTCATAGCAAAAAACAACCAAACTGAGCTTCCAATCATTGACCAATTAACATAATTAACCTACGCCAGGTTCATAAATCATTCGGCAGGTTGATTGTGTACTCGTTCGTTCCAAGTTCAACGTTTGAAGTTTGGAAAACAGAACCACTGATCGACCTACACACCTCCGTCGCGTCGACTCATAAAACATTCATAGTTATCGTGGGGTTGGACGTAAATACAATGAATCCCACACAATACGCGCGACTCTGCCGACGACGACGACCACTACTGTCGTCTTTGTCGTCGTCGCCGGTCGTTTTCTTCGATTAACTACGAAAGTTCTTACCACCGACCGCGCACACCTCATCCACGCTTCATTAACCGTATCTTAATTTCATTCATAGTTTATCATTTTCATTCACTAAATTATTCATTCGGAACTACATAGAGCACTGTTTTTCTTTCTGCGCTGCTCCCATAGAGCCGAATGGAACGAGTGGCAATTTGCCATGCCTCCAGCAGCCGCCGCCAGTGGAGCTTCCTGGGAAAACATTCGTTTAATGAATCATGATAATTTGAGCTCATCGCTCGGCCGGCCGGTGTGGGTCTGTAGTTCTGCGGATCTACGTGGAACGGAACGGAACACGCGCCGCCGTTCGGTTTTGATAATTTCGTCGATATGAATGATGAGTAACGGAGAGAACAGCAACTTTGTGGAGTATAACAGCGTGTCTAAAACAGTTCGCAGGAATTTCCAGCCGGCCAAGGTGCGAAATAAAGCAGATTTTTACTTGCCTTGCTAAACGGTTTGTTTATCGGACGTGTTGAACCGGTACAAAAAGCATGTGCGATGAGTTTTAATTCGCCGCGAATTAAGCCGAACTAGAATTGCGTGGGTGAATCACCAGCCGGGCACTGATTTAATCACCGTAAGAGATGTGTGGTTAGGAATTGGGTCGCTTCGCGTCACGAAAGACGAGATCATTTCCGAACCGACTCCCAACAAGACCTCAGTTGTTTCCCTCTCGGTGTGGGGTCACAAATAATGGTGTGTGTGTGTGTGTGGTTTTTGTGGTTGGTTTCATTTGAATGGATTCAAAATATTTTTTTGTTTTGCAATAACTAATCGCTCTGCTGCGGCGACACACGATTGCTGAAAATACTGGAGGTAGGTGTGTGTGAAACCGTAATTTCACACACAGCAATGCGTGACTAATTGATTTTCGGGGGTAATTCGGCTGGGTTTAATAAACAACGTTGGACGAAAGAACATAATTTCGATGGCTTGGATCATTTGTTTGGGGACTGTTTTTTTGGCAGTGCAAGATATGTGCGGACAGCGTGACTAATCTCGCCCTTGAGGTTGTCGGTTGCTTTATATGAAGCAATCCAATTTGTGTTATCGGATATCCAAATGTGTCAGTACTTTGATAGGTACCTACATAGTTGCTACATTTGAACGATACGTGAGGCTCTAAAATGATCTAATCGTTGACTGTTTATTTGTCATTTATGTTTCAACATACACAATTTGGGTGAGATAGTGAAAGGTTAACTTTAACGGTCTGTGGGAGTGAGGAAAAGTGCAGTCAATTACTTCGGTTATCACAGTTCATCATTATCATTTTAATCCGATCCAATAATGAAACTTCCCACGCCAATTATCACTTAGTCGAGCAGTTGTGGGACGACTTCCTACAAGAGATTTGAAAATCGAGGAATGAGGCGGTTATTGTCTTATTTCTCAAAATATTTCTCCGTGGTAAAGTTCGAGTTGCATGCATTTCTATTTTAAACTGCTCCACAGTGGGGTGAGAGCGGACAAAATTACAGTTTTGTTCAAGTAGTTTAGATTTTTTTTATTATTTCCATTTTACTTGTCAATTTTTACTAAGAAAATTCGAATTTTTTTTTAGGATTTTAAATTTCAAACTGTGAAAAATGTTTGTGAAATATAAGTTTTCACAGGCACGTTTTATCTAAAACTGATGTATTGCTTCTTAACCATGTTTAGTTGAGTTAGTTTGTTAACATTCTTTAGTTTCGGAAATTTTCGTAAGTAAGCGAAAAACTGTATCTATTGATATCAAATCCGATAAACTGCAAACAACGGTTCGATGGAAAGACAAGCGTTGTGTTGTATCAAAGAAGGCTATGGCCAAAGTAGGATATTAACATCGGTAACTAAATTTGTCAACAAATAAAACAATCACAATGAGGTGTTTGTTTGATCGGTCGCAGCTTTTTGAAATAGACTTGAACTACTTCGAAAGGATATAAACGAGGATTGAAACTAAGTTCTTCAGTGCGCGGTTTATTTAAGCGGTAGTTTCTGGATGTTTGGAGCAGTGTTACACGGCCAATGAGATCAACCCAAAATTGAGTTCAGTTTACTCATACATCGCATAAACTACGGGAACTCAGCGATGAGTAAATTTGCCTCATGTTTCTCTAGGGTTTTCCGGGTTTTTTTCAGGAAAAAAAAATCTAGAAAATAAAGATTGGATTCTCTCAGTCTATTGGTACTACTCCTAGGCTGAGTAAAATTTTCCTAAATTTTCCTCATTTGTGGCAGATTTTTGAGGTTTCCATAGGCAAATTTACCCATCGCTGCACTTTTTGCGATTATGAGTAAACTAATATCAAATTTGGGATGATCTCATTGGCCGTGTATGCTATAGATTCGGAAACAAACAGCATCCATCGATAGAGGCGTTGCTGCTCTTATGTATCAGCTGCTTACAAAACGACGAGCCAGCGATTTGGACCATGCCATTTTTGAGACATCGGTGAGATCATTCCATATTTTGTGGACAATTTCAGTTTATATTTGATAACAAGTTGATAACAATTGTGTGTTAGACATTGCTGTTGTGTATGCAAATACACAAGCTTGCTTCTTTCATTCTTTACTTTCCTTTTTCTTTCAGAAAGCAAGTAATGTCGCTATAACCGAGGAGGGCATCACATCTAAATCTCAATTCTAGGTGCTCGAAAAATCTCCCACTAGCAAATTAATCTACAAAAAATCTTCTTTAATTTCTCGCATCTACCTGCATCGTACGTAATCTTTTTGCAGGAAATCTTCAGAATCGCCATCAATCTTCTTTCTATCTACTCAGCGTGCGCGCAGCTAACCACATCAAAACAAAATCTTTCCTGCATCGTAGATAGAGTCGTCTCCCTCGGCTATAGCCATAAGCCATAGAATGAAAGTGAATGCTCATGTCCCATCCACCAGAAGAAAATGGAGCATTGCTTAACCTTTTTAGACTAGATGATCTCAACGACCAATTATTTATAAATTACATAAGAACGAAACGTACGGTACGAGATAGAATATTGGATTCTAAAGCATCGTGTTTAGATATTAGATTTAAACAGACCCAATGTTTATGAGTCATCTTGCCTCTTAAATACCGTACAGTGGGCCAGCCGTTTTGATATGTGTTGTGAATTCCTAATGAGTAGCATATATCAAATAGACAATAAAAATTATGTAGGTATATCCATCATTTTCCTGGATGCTTTCAAGAACTGGCTGTGTTGGTGTTACATTAGATTAGATTGGAAATAACAACAATCAAAATGACGCATGCTAAATTTTGGTCACATCTTTGGAAGTACCGGTTGCGGTACCATTTCCGAATATGGTCAATACCTTTGGTAGCTTTTCTCATGGCTTTTCAGAATTTTGTCAAGTCGTCTCACTGTGTACTCAAATGACGTGATTAATTGTAGAGATGCGGAGGTAAATATGGTCTCTAGTAGTAACCACGACGAATTAATTATCCTATTTATTTACAAATGACCGTAAGGACGTGGTCAGTGTCGTTTAGAGATGGGCAAAACGGATCACTTGAACGGCTCTTAACCGGTTCATCCATACAGATGATGCGGATCCGAATTACAGCGTTTCATCGGATCACTTAAATCTAGTGCAATTTGGAATTGTATGAAGATTCTCTGTTTAACTCTGAATAATTTCATAACCAGCTCATTGTGATCACATATTCTTTGGCTTCGTTTCACGGATAAAATGACTCACAACGTAATACTAGTAGTTCATTAATATGCGCCCGATTTTAAATGGAATCCAAATTTGACGTCACAATCTCTGTTACATAAGAAGTAAGAAGATTGTTAGAATAAAAGGCATCAACTCCGAACGTTACTTTCCCGATCGCCATTAAGTGCCCCGAATAAGATTCTATCTTCCTTTGAATGCTGATCGTTCTTTTCAAATTCGGGGTAAATATGGGGTTGATGTATACAGATGCATATGTAAATATTCATGAGAATGTTCATATTGTTATACTTGGCTGATTTTGGTAGTGGATGCGGATCCTGCACATTCCAGATCAGAATGTGACTTCCAGGTTTTTCCAAGGCTCCAGATGGTCCAGGTTTACAGCCAGGACAACATTAAGTCATATTCAAGTTTTCAGGTGTCTGTCCTCTCATCGTTGTCCCAACCAAAGCCCCTTTTTTGTGAATCGATACAGTTTTGCAATCAACCATCTGTCTAGAGAGATCCGAAACACTTTCCAGTCACCGCAGTGCATCTCCCTCGGTCAATCGTAACGAGAATTTGCACCCCCCCTCCTTATACTAACTTTAGTTTTATGAAGCATTGTATAAAGTATAATCACGAAGCTTCTAAAAACAAATAACTGATGAAGCTGCTAATGGAAGCGTCTTGCAAAAAGCTGGTAGAAAATGCTTATAATAGAAGCTTCACGAAAAAGCTTTTAAAGGAGAGAAGCCTCAAATAGAAGTTTTGTTAAGAGAACCTTCCTGTAAAAGTTTTTAGAAGAATGTTTTATAAGAAGCTTCTAGAAGGAAATTTAAAAAAGCAGCTTCTAAAAGATGATTCCAAAAGATCCTTTTGATGAAGTTTCTAACAGAAGCGTCTACAAAAAGCTTCTAATAGAAGCTTCAGAAAATATTTCTAAAAGAAGCTAGATAGATGTTTATAAGAGAATTTTCTAGAAGCAGCTTTTAAAAGAAGTTTTTTAAAAAAGCTTGTGGAAGCAACTTTTAAAAGAAGTTTTTAAAAAAAGCTTGTGGAAGCAACTTTTAGAAGAAGCTTATATAAGCAGTTTCTATATGACAATTCTATAAGAAGTTTTTAGAATAAGCTTCTAGAAAAAGAATCTGAAGTAAAGCTTCTACAATAAGCTTCTAAAAGAAGCTTATAGAAGCTAGAATAAGCTTCTGAAAAATACTAGAACAAGCTTCTAAAATAAGTTTCTTGAATAAACTTCTATAAGAAGTTGGTTAAAGAAACTTCTGAGGCAGTTTCTAGAAAAAGCTTCTAAAATAAGTTTCTTAAATATGCTATTTACTTAATATACAAGAGATTGGTTCAAGAAAATTCTGAAGCAGTTTATAGAAAATGCTTTTAAAATAAGTTCCTCATTAGCTTCCCTAATAGCTTCTAACAAGCTTCTAAATTTTTTCTAGAAAAAAAAATCCAAAAGAAAATTCTAGAAAAAGTTTCTTGATGAAGTCTCTTCAAGAAGCTTCAAAGTCATTTATACGCGAAGATTCATAAAGGGTAAACGTCGAATTTGGCCGACATTGACTGCTGTCGGCAACCAAAATTGAATCGTTGTATTCTAAGCTTCTATAATAAGTTGGTTAAAGAAACTTCTGTAGCAGTTTCTAGAAAAAGCTTCTAAAATAGTTTTCTTAAATAATCTATTTAAGATGCTATTTATTTAATATAGAAGAAGTTGGTTAAAGAATCTTCTGAAGCAGTTTCTAGCGAAAGCTGCTAAAATATGTTTCTAGAAGAAGCTTCTGAAAAGCTTCTAAATTAAAAAGCTTCCAAAAGAAAATTCTAGAAAAAGCTTCTAGACGAAGTCTCTACAAGAAGCTTCAAAGATAATTTATATGCAGAGATTCGTATAGGGTAAATGTCGGATTCGGCAGTCATTGACTCGTTAAATTCACTGGATGTTTTCACCCAAACACTTCGCTGAATGTATTCAAACGATTCCTTAGTCTTTCAGCTTCAATCGGATACAATTTTTACACACTACAAAATGCGGCTGATTTGGGGCTACCTAAAATAGCACAGGTGGTTAGCACGCAGTTCGAAGAAAAACACGCTTCCGACAGTAGTCACACTAACCTGAGAAGTTTGGAGCGTTGTAAAAACGCCTCAAAACAGTTTTAGACAATTCTGTCAGTAGAAATAAATAGAGCAGCAGGCAGCAAATAAATGTAAACAAACAAACACTGCATATGTGTGCGTAACGCTGAGAAAATACTCATGGAAGCGCGGACGCTGCTTAGATTGACGAGAATACGTAAATTACTCTCTCCAGATTCCATGGCTTACTCTTCTATGCAGATTCGGACTTTTTCCATCGGCAATCCAAAGACGAGACTACTTATTATTTAAACGCACAGATTCATACAAGAAGCTCCACTCATTTGCTGTGACACGCGCATTTCCGGAGTGATTTGAGATCAGGGCGCAACTGTGTGTGTAAACAATGTTGTCAATCATTGATTTCTTGTGAATTAACGCTCATCCTAGCAAATAAGCTATACCAGTTTATAGAGGAATCATTCCCCGACCTGATTGTGTTGATTGTGCTCAACCGTACAGAGCATTTAAGCGAAAACATCATATCAAGAAGACTGGCAACTTTGCCAGAATCCAAGCGACAGATACAATAGCGCTGCGCTTGAGTGAAGGTGAAAGCAACGCATAGAAAAATGAGCAAATACACAAACCCTTTGCTATCAAATTCGTTCGAAGCATTTGCCTTTGAGCGACAGATGACGCGATTGTACCTGTCTCATAGCGTTCGTATGAGAAAATGGAAGAGTTGCCAGTCTTCTTGATTTGTTGTCTTCGATTTAAGGTAAATTCAGACATGAGCGTGCATGAGACAAAACAACTCATACCAACGCAAATCCCGCTCCACTTCGGTCATGTCTAAAGACACCTTTATCCACGATAAATTTGCAATTGAAGTAAATGTTTACAAAATCTGTTGTTCCCTAGTCTCAAATCACTCCGGATTAAACATTAAATCACTGATTAAATGTATGTTAGTGTTGATGTTTTGGAGCTATTCCACACCAAATGACGAATCGATCTGAGCGACCTTCAGTGATTTGCATGAAATTTTACATACTTGTTTGTTATGGTCAATCATTCCCATTTGAGCTAAAACTCGTCAATTTTGAATCTCGCAAAAATTTTCAAAATGACGTACAGGGTAAAACTCTAAAACGTCACTTCCAATTGAAATGACGTCTGATACAAAGGGGTTGGAAAGATGAATTCCTTTTCAGAGAAAATCTGCACGGTAACTTTGAGCTAAAAATTCTCAAAAGTCAACCAAATGTCTCAACCTAAAGAACAAAAAAATGAAATATTTAACAATTTTGTTTTGAATATTTTTTATTATAAGCTTATTTTATTAAAATGCTGTTGTAAGAGAAAATTACAAAATTAACACTTAAAAATAAACTTAACTCATAGAACAATAACTTATGGACAATTGTGTGAACTTTTTTTTAATTTTTTTTTTTTGTAAATTTTGCTTCATTTTTTAGGCAATCAATATTATTTTGTAAGCAAAATTTTTCAACAACTTGAAATTTCCACAAAAGAATTTTTAGGCTTTTAATGTTCTTCTTCTTCTTCTTCGCATTTCAAGCTTTTGCATATCGCATATTAGCTTATTGCGTGCTCTCAACTAAGTGTTCTAGAGACACTTCCACAGTTATTAATTGAGAGCTTTCGATGCCTGTACCATTTTTGCATTAGTATAATTGTGTGGCAAGTCCAATCATACTTCTATGCCCAGGGAAGTCGAGAATTTTCCAACCCGAAAAATTCCTAGACCGGACCGGGAATCGAACCCAGCCACCTCCAGCATGGTCTTGCTTTGTAGCTGCGCCTTTACCGACTGAGCTAAGGGAGGCTTTTAATGTAAGCTTTTTAAATTTTTTAATGGATAATCATCACAAAATATTGAAGAGGGTTTTTTTTTTGTTTATGTAAGTTTTGAACACTTTTTTGGATTTTATTTCAAAACTATTGGATTTTTTTCCGCGTAGATTTTCCCTGAAAAGGAATAACGTTTTCCTACAACTTTGTCTCAGACGTCATTTCGGTTGGAAGTAACGTTTACAAGTTATGATTTCTTGAAAAATATCGACTGTGCCATTTTGAAGTTTTTTTTTTTGCGAGATTCAAATAGGTCGAATAAGCGGCGCCGGTGGTGTAGTGGTAAGCGTGATCACCTCTCACCCCAGCAGGCCTGGGTTCAATCCCAGTCGGCGCCGCCGGGATGTTCTGAGGCATAACATCTCTGATCACGCCTTCCTTCGGAAGGGAAGTAAAGCCGTTGGTCCCCGGTTCATGAGTTGATGGGTCGACAGGTAGGGTCCAGGTGTGGGAGCTGCCTTCCTGGCGTCGGTAGCATTGGTGCTCAGCACGGAAAACATGATCGACGGAAAACAAACCAAGGAAAAAAAAAGGTCGAATTTTAGCTAAGATATGAATGATTGACCATAATAAACAATAATGCAATGTTTTATGGAAATCAGAGAAGTTCGAGTCTGGAATTATTTTTTTTTTTGCTGGCTGGGTATCTGGAATTGAAATCCGTGTTGGGGATTTGCCATCGTGCACACTCGATAGTCAAGGTAATCATGGAAATATGGTCAATTTTTAATAACAATCATAACCTGTTCATAATCAATTAAAATTTGAATACCAAACAAATCTTACATCGAATCTGATTCAAATCGTAAATTGACATTGTAAATCCATCCACAAATGACCATGTTATAAGCACTTAAAACCTAACATTATTTCGCTGCTGCGATGAAATGCGTACCTTCAACAAAGACGTAGTCCTAAGTCAAGAAAAGCTCTAGAGCGAAAAAAAAAGGTTCAGGTGATTGTAACCCTATGTCTATCATCTGGAAAGTCTTAGTCGCCTGAACAACCAATACAGTTGGTCACACAACATGACAATTTTCTTCTGCTAATTGGAAAAAAACATTTTTGCTTTATCAAGTCAAAGCTATTAATATAAATGACATAATAATTGCTTTCCATTCAACAATGCATTCCGGAAAACAAAAGGTTATCCTCCTTGCTACAATAAAGCTTAATTCCCCCGTTCTTTGAAAGTGAAAATGGCAAACAGTTTCGAGCAATTATTACTGCCATTACCTCGGTCAATCACTCCAATAGTTGCTCAACGCTGTTATTGTGTGTCAGCTGGAAATTATATCAACCTTCTTCTTTCGCAAGAAACCCATCGCCGTCGTCCGTTGCTGTACATTGTGTCGCGGAAAGTCGTTACCAACGAAAATTTCCTATTTATTGCCATCAGCTGTTGTGCAAATTTCATTTCACACCGCCATCAAGGAAAGTGTTAGCAGCGTGCAATTTGGCGACACACATACAAGAGCGCTAACGGTACAACTAGGTACTCCGATCTAGAAGCGAATTGTCTCGCTTTTCTCATTGCAATTGTCCACGCCGCTGCTACTGCCGCCAATAAGAAATAGGCCGCTTCCTCTCTTACTTAATTCCAATTTTATGCTTTATATAAACACTGTCTTTACGACTTCCGTACAACCTCATTATTATCGTCATGTCTCTGCCTGTGACTTCCAGAGAAGAGCTTCGGCTATCGAGTACTACGTAAGCACTATCCTAGGCGGGACAACAAGATCTCTATCTCCAGTGCAGCAGTCGCCGGGAGAAAAACGGAAATGACCAAAAACGAGCTAGCAGTGTAAAGTGCATTTGCGTATAGACCGTAAAGTAAACACGTACTTGAGGTGCAGTTCCAGCTTGTTATGGCTCCGCTTACTCATCGTGTCTGTTGTTCTTATCTCTTCTGGAGCAATAACAATCGAGTTGGCAAGGTAGGTAACGACCACGACCAACCTCTTCCACTGGATAAAGTTCACTTGATTAGGGCCGATCCTTGATCATGTCTTCCGGTTTTCTTTTTTCGATGGAAAAAAGAAAACAGAAAGATTCGTGACTATTCTTGAGCTCGGATCGGTGAGAAAATGTTCAATGTTATAGCTGTCGATGACAGAGCTAATCGTTTTTCCAAGCGCAATGGACGGGTAAAAGGGAGCTTGATTTATAAACGTAAATACCGTGTCCTTCGATGATCGTACGTGCGACAGACAGACGGTAGACTAAACACGCAGGAATGCGTAGGGAATGGGCTGAGGTTTCGTCCGAAGAGTGGCCGCAGAAGCAGGTACGCAAAAAAGAACGAACTTACGTGATCAGGTAGAAGAATTTTAATTTATTTCTGTTCTCTGACAGCCATCTCATCCAGCAGGAACGTAGATGGCTGCTGTGAAGAATTTTCTTTTGTAATCTAGTTACCTGTGCGCCATTCTTCTCTCGCCTGCTTCGCCTACGAGATGTGGCCTGGCACATTCATCTGGCAAGTTCAATGGAATGAAATCGAATGGTTGCTTTGTTAATGACATCAACACAGTGTACAACTCAGCACTGCTGATTTGTGTCGGTTCTAAATCACTAAAGCCATATCTCCAAGGTGACCCGACTTTCGAACACGTACAGGCGAAGCGTGAATGAATTTCTGTTCCTTTTTTCAAGAATACAGATAAATAATTAAACCGTTTACCGCCCCGCGCGTATAAACATACCTTCCGCTCGTGCACTGGGAAACTCTGCATTGTTCAATATAGCGAACCCGGCGATAATCTCCGGTCGTCGCTAATTCGTGCGTCCGTTCCGTTCGAGTCATGGGAAATGCTCGATCTTCTAAAATTGGACAATGTGGGAAACTAGTTCCATTCCAAATCCGAGATCCTGGTGTTCTACAAGATCGGACCAAAAGCGAACGTAAATCATATTGATGATTATCCAAAACTCCTACGTTGCGCCCAAGTGTTATGCTTTGTTTTATCTGGCAGTTCCTATCCAGTTTTACGATCGAAAAGATGAGTTTATGACTGGGTAAGGTGCCGCTTAGAATTGCGAATTCAGGTTTAAATTTTTATGGCACCGAATGTTGCGGAAGTGGGACGATCGTGAAAAATATGCAAAATTATGAAAACGAACTGTCGGTTGAGTCCATCAAAACATGATATTTTATGTGCGCTATTATCGCCGTTAATTTATCATCTCGATTTCTCACCTTTTTACACCGAATAGTGGTCTGATTCACCTTCACATGAATCTTCTACTAGTCTTGTGGTCTCCAAGTGACTCACGGAAATAAACCGGCTACCGCGATCAGGTTTCGTTTCATGACATGCTTCTTTACTATAATCTGGAAGCAACCGAAAAAAAGAGGTGCTCTGCAATTTCGTTCCCACTTAGGTAAATTGAAGCCAAATTAGAGACTGACTTTTATTTACAAAATATTTTCCACTCTGCATGAAGTATAGCTGATGGCAAAATGGCAAATGGCGTGATGGCATTATTTCTACTATCGTGTGCGACGGTCAAACACATCCTATGTTTCGTCGTGGTTGGTTTGGCTTTAACAAAAACAAACTCAGTTGGTCTTAGTCACACGCATGCGACGGAAAATAATTATGTTATTATACGAGAAAAAAAAGGAAACAGTTTTTTGCATGAAATTTTCTGTACATAGTTCCTCGACAGGGGAGCTTGTCACCAAGCGTTTAGGTAGGTTTTTTTTGCTCCGCTGTTGTGGGGTGTAAAAATGTGTGATCCGTTGTACGTGATACAAGAATGGCTAGCGCATGTGTCATTTGAAGTTGATTCCGTATCGATAGGATAAGTTTGACATTAGTTATCCATTCATCACGCCCATCATGATCTCCGGTCACGTTTACATTTCGAGCGGAAATATTAGTTCAATTCAACGTGCCACAGTTGGGATTATAGATCTTCTGACAATGCTGTGGAATGATGCTGTGTGGCACGTTTCTGCTCGGTAAAATGACTCTTTCCATTGTTATGTTCAATTTTCTAAGAGTTGGTTATCATGCTAGAGAGTGCCTTTTAGAATACTAGATTTCTACTACAGTTACTCTCCCTAACTCGATTTTATTCTCATTTCGATGGAAATCGAGAGTACTGCTATCACTTTCATATACAAACTTCTTAAATAAATTGTCGCCCCTAACTCGACATCCTCTTTTATTTGAATGGATCCAATATCGAATGAGCGATAATTGTCAACTTATAGCTGCAAAACAAAGCTTATAATTTTCTTCTTCTTCTTCTTAGAACTCCAAGCTTATTGCATATCGCATATCAGATTATTGCGTGCTCTAAACTTAGTGTTCTAGATGTACTTCCACAGTTATTAAATGAGAGCTTTCGATGCCTGTACCATTTTTGCATTAGTATAATTGTGTAGCAAGTACAATCATTCTCTATGCCCAGGGAAGTCGAGAAATTTTCCAACCCGAAACATTCCTAGACCGGACCGGGAATCGAACCCAGCCACCTCCAGCATGGTCTAGCTTTGTAGCTGTGCATTTACCGACTGAAGTAAGGGATGCCCCAAAGATAATAAAACGACTATATTACTCATTTGATGGCTTCTACACAACCAACCACTCTTCCTGAGTAACATAAACATCAAAAGTGCTTTTTCAACAACTAAACAACCTGTACTCAGCTAATAAATGCTACTTTGGAAGCTTTTTTCCTTTACAAAGCTTAATTAACTAGTCGAGAAAAGTGATTTATGTACACTCTTATAAAACCACTACTCAGCGATCTTGTTGTAGAAGGGCATGTAGATTTTTTACATTAGATCAAAATGTTTGAGTAGCTAAGTTGGTAGTGTGAAGTTTTGTCGAGTTCGATTCCAGGTTCCGGTACAGGGTAAATAATTTGGTGGTGTACTTATATAACTAATTTCGATAAATTTGATTCGCAGTAACTTAATTTGATAGGCCTCTCCAACAAAAAAAGTGTAAACAACATTCAAGCCGGCTTCAAGAGAAAGCTGTGTAGCGATTATTTGATAACCGGGATAAGGTTGAAGAAGCGCCTTTCAAGTTTACACACGACTAAACAGCAGTATAACAGCTGTATAAAAGCGTACATCTTCTTCTTCTTGTTCGCATTTCAAGCTTATTGCATATCGCATATTAGCTTATTGCGTGCTCTCAACTTAGTGTTCTAGATGCACTTCCACAGTTATTAATTGAGAGCTTTAGATGCCTGTACCATTTTTGCATTGATATGATTGTGTGGCAAGTCCAATCTTACTTCTATGCCCAGGGAAGTCGAGAAATTTTCCAACCCGAAAAATTCCTAGACCAGACCGGGAATCGAACCCAGCCACCTCCAGCATGGTCTTGCTTTGTAGCTGCGCCTTTACCGACTGAGCTAAGGGAGGCGTACATGGATATGCAATAAGAGCTTGTCCCAACCGTCCCAATAGCCATAAGTAGCTGACTAAGTTTGCCAGATTTGCTTCTATAGAGGTTGAGTAAAGGTTTCCTCATTCCTTTCCTTTATTTAACGTCGGTCTCTGTTTTGCAATCTAGTGCCAATCACCGACGGAAATCGATTGCCATCCAAATATTGTTATGATTTGCATAATCTCTATCATATGCTCTGTATATACATACAATATGAGTAGATTGAAAAAATGTGAAATTTAAGAGTCGGTAAAGGTGCAGCAAAGCAAGACCATGCTGGAGGCGGTTGGGTCTGATTCCCGGTCTGGTTAAGGATTTTTTTGGTTAGAAAATTGGTCGACTAACCCCGGCATAAAGTGTGATTGTACTAGCCACACAATAATACTAATGCAAAAATGTTACAGACTTAGGATGCTCTCAATTAGCAACTGTGCAATTGCTTAAAATGAACACTAAGTTGAGAGTATGTGTGTGTGTGTATTCCCCATAACTCCCACTGGCCGGCAGTGTTATTATGGAAGAACTCTCTCTACAAATTCGTATTTATGGTCATTGTAGACAGCTTTAGTCCGGGAGTTAGGAAATGATAGCTCTAGTGCAGATCCTGCAACCCATTTCAGAATATCTGGAGAGTCTTTCGAGGTTACTTTCACTTACAATAAGCCCCGCATGTATGCATCACCGTTATCAAATGGATATTGGTATTACATACACGCTTCCAGTTCGAAAATATTCTTTTCAAACCTGGCACGTATTTAGTTTATGTTTTTTTTTTAAATTGTGAAATATTTTTGGACTGGTCTCACCATGTTAATTTGATCCTCCAATCGATGGTTTCCGTAATTTTGATTTTCTCTAAGCTTTGCATCGTAATACTTCCTTTAGCAAACACAAATTTTCTTGCATTGCCATGGTCATCTGGGAGAAGGTTCGCGTCTAGTGCTTTCCCCAGGAACAGTTCGCGACCACCACCTGCCACCCGTCCTGTCTTGGGCGTATCCAGCGAGGCATCTTTCACATTGCTCACAATCTCCGACACCGGCGAGAGAACAGCAGTTGAGCACTTGCTGATTCACGACAACGTCGGCCACCGAATCCTCACCAAAACTCGCCACGGACACATTATCAATACGTTCCCGGGCTAATTCATCAACCGGGCCGATGTCTTAATAGAACTACACGCCGAAAGTGTAGCATCCGAACTCGGAGAACCGGGCACCCGGGAGGCAATGAAAATCGACACCGAACAATAGAACTGAATCTGCGTTGTATATGTTGAAGGTCAACCGAGCCACTCAAGGCAAACACAGGCAAAACACGCTATATCACTAAATAATAACTTTAAAAACACTTGAAAATAAATTTCAGCACACAAATTAACAAATTGTGTTTCATTCGCTTACGAAAAATAGGCTGCAAAAGAATAACACGTCAGCTTTCAAGCGCGGCCTACTGCGATCCTTCAGAATGAACACTAAGTTGAGAGTCGGCGTAAAGTCCCAGTAGGGACGTAATACAGCCAAAGAAGAAGATTATAGAGCCATTTAGAAGACTACTTGGACCCAATACAATCCCACTTACCCTAGTGATTCAGATTGCTGGAAAAAATAGCATTACTTCAGCAAAAATTTCTTAATTGCTGCTTAAAGAGCTGATGTTATAGCTGATTCAGTGACCTAAATATAGAAAGAATTTACATTTCCCAGTAATTTTGATGTGCGTAGATCGGATAGATCAATACCCATCGAGTGTTCAGATCAGTCAATCATTCCGTGCATCACTGTCACTTTTTAAACTAAAGGGTGAACACGAAATTAATGTCACACACATACACAGCTGTAACTTTTAACCACGATACCAAATTACTTGTTAGTGATAATTCTTCAGTCCATATTGCATACACGTTGTTGTTATGACTATCTAGGAGATTTTTTTTTTATCTAATGTTGCATTTGAGTGATCAGACCGCTCTAAAAAAAATTTAAATACAAATAGAGGGAGAGAGAAAAGGATTAGTAATTTTCATTTATTTCCACTACCTTATCCTTGACAGATGCGCGTATTCCGTATAAAATATGCAGACTTCTCGCGTAACATCTGAAAAGAGCCTATCCTCGATGATCGATTCTCTTCATCGACTTTCTCTTTAGTTTACCACGGCAACATTAAAAATTTCTCGCTAAGCTCGCAGCACAGTTCGACAGAAGATGATGTTAGTTTGCGCCAGAAGCAACACGCATCATCTGCAGTCGGGTTATTCGCGAAAGAGAAAATCGATGAAGAGAATCGATCAACAATGATAGGCCCTTTTCTCGTGTTTATTCAGTGTCTTGTACTAATACTCAACTCTCTAATCCTTCTCTCTCTCTTTCTCTCTTTATACAGGTATTCCACAAAGACGCCCACATCCATCAGGATTAAAGGACATTTTTTGATCATTTTTTAGACGAATAAAGTCAGCAGTTGGTCAGATATAACTCTTCAAAATTTCGGCTTATTTTGACGCAAAACAGCACATCCCAAGTAACCAAAAGTTCCGATAAAAGGCTATTTGTGGCTTAGGCAGCATGGTTGAAGAATTCTAAGCAGCCTCATTTTTAAGTCGTTATAAGAACTTGAAAGTTCCGGTACCATAATTGAAGAGCATTCCAAGCAGCCTCTGGTGGAACTTGAACTGAACTTTTAGAAAATAAATTAAAAAAGGTTTTTTGTTCTCTACACCAATTCTATATTTAGTTCGCACTTTTATAAAAGATATTTCTAAAGGCATGTATTAATGTGTATTGATTTATCAGCATTAGTAGTAGAATTGCAGCTGTTTGAAGAATTAAACTCCGTCCTTCTGCGTGAGAGCCCCAGCACGAACCGCTACGTCATCTGAGATATATTAAAGTGAGCTGTTGTCCCGCCTACTGTTGGTGTTTTCAGTGCCAGCTGACTGACTTGAATACGAAACACAACACTTTGATGAATTTTAAATTGGTGTTTGCCCGCATGGTATTCCAACACACTTGTGGCCACAATGTGGTTTGCAATCGTAGATCGCATGCCGAATAAATGGGTTCGAATCCAGGAAATTACCCTTTAATTTTTTATGTTTGTATAGAATGTTGCATAAATATAAGAATTATGATTTATTCGGGCCACTGATCATTTTGTATTTACGTACATTAAATTTTGTTACTAATAAAGACTTGTGCGGATTGCTTCATGTGGCTTGAATGTTCTGTCGGAACTTTATTTGAACTTTATGGAACTTGAAAGTTCTGTCAGAACTTTATTCGAACTTTATGGAACTTGAAAGTTCTGTCGGAACTTTATTTGAACTTTATGGAACTTGAAAGTTCTATCGGAACTTTATTTGAACTTTATGGGACTTGAAGGTTCGGTCGGAACTTTATTTGAACTTTATGGAACTTGGAAGTGATTTTAATCGTAGAATGCGGAACTTTTGGTTACTTGGGATGACTGCTCAACCTATTTAAACCAAACTAGAGCAGTAATTTATCTCACATTTTAAAGTTTTATAATCTGTACATAAGATGAACAAAGCATAGATCAAATCAGTAAAGTAGCTAAATGTAGGGGAATTAACGTATTCGCAGCGTTCACACTTCTATTAGCAATTTCTCAGCGTCACGTACAGATATGACGGGTTTGTTTGTTTACATTTACCTGCTGATTTCTGTGTTTACAACGCTCCAAACTTCTCAGGTAAGTGTGACTATTGTCGGCAGCCTATTTTTTTTTCGGCAACCTTTCCATTTGAACTGCGTGTTAACCAGCTGTTCTATTATCAGCAACTTTAAATCATATGTATTTTATAGTCGGTATATTTCATTTGAAGAAAAACCAGACATAACAGGTTTTCTCTGTCCAAGGGGTAGGTCACTCCGCACACCAATCTTGGGTCATATTTTATGTCAGTATGTCGCAAGTGTGCCGATTGTGCCGGTCATAGAGCAAGCTGCGATTGTTTGTAAAATACCCATCCCGGCTACCCGGTACTTCTGACACCTTGAATGTTTTGGTTTGAAATCGCAAGGATAAACTGGATTGAGGATGACGTGGCAAGTGGTGGGTGTGAGAAATTTTGATGTTTTGTGTTCCATAGGCTTATAATAGTCATGTGTTTTAGTGTTTTATAATGCCCTCAAAGGCAGACCAGAAATCTAGCTTTTCGTGATGTGAAAAGTACCGGTAAATCAAATGTAACTGTTCAAGGCCCATCGATCCGTTAAATCAGATCCTCAGATAGGAGAAGTGCATCAGCTATGGCACTATTAAAAAAATACCAGTTTGTGGTCCATGGAATTTAAATGGGGTAGATCTAAAATCATTGCATCCCTTGTTTTGAGGAGCGAAATCACTATTGCCTTGTTTGTCTATGGCAATAGGATTGTAACACTTGTAAAATCCCATTGTCTGTTGAAAACAGAAACCATTTGCATTCTTAAATGTTCAATGAAGTGTCCTCCAAGTTCCTTCAATCCGTTACAACATAACGTGTCGCAATGTACCAGCAACTGGTCGATCCCAGCCGACATGTGTGTGGTGCAAGTAATACAATAATTGTCCAAGCCCTCAATTAAGTCGTTTCTTAAACAAATCTGACACAATTGCAAACATTATCTCATTTTGGATCAATATTCAAATTACAGCACCTTCGAAGGTCTGAAATGCTGCCCTCCTCTCCATTAATGTCTGCACTCAGGGGTTGTCGTCACATTCGAACTTAACTCTATTCCGCTGGAGCCGATGGAGCGAACAATAGCTATTGAGCATTTCCATAAATTAATAACGTTTAAACATCGTTTAAGGAGCCCATAGGAATAGAAATTAGAGTATTTTTATAACACTCATGAACCAAACCTTGCACGGGGCAATTCAGTCGCTATTTTTGCGGAGCGTTACTGCAGTGATGAAGCAAATATAGGTGATCTGAGCGAAGGGGAACGAAGCGTCACCGTCGTCGAGCAGTCAGTTCAATGCCAGAGGTAGTAAAAAAAAGACCTACCAAAATAATAATAAGCAACTGGCGGTGATTGTTGTGAACTCTTCGTGATCGAGCAAAAGAAGACGAAGAAAAAAACTAGATCGAGCGAATCGAGCGTACCCGTGCGGGTGCAAGGTATTAATGAAAAACTGGCTCTACTAGCCGTTGTTCGGTGGTTTTTTTTTCGGTTGTCCGACGAGGCCCAAGTGAGGGAATTATTTCATTAAATGAGAGCAATTGGCACCATGGGCTAGTTCCGAGCCACACGATCAACAGCAGTGAGGAAGTTGGATCAATTATTCCGATACTCCAATGTGCGATCGTGCGCGTTCGTTTTGATCGCGGGCACACCACAACCACACGGATGGATCTGAAAATTGGTAGGTTCAAGACTTGCAGCTACTGATTGTGATAGACATTTTCAGTGGTAACCCGGCGAAGTTCTGTACCGCAAGACAGCGGAAACACAACAGCAGGGGTGCGGATTTTGAACCATGGTGGAATGCGCTTCAGGGACACGGGTTGATCTTTATCTGGTTTATCCTTCTCGTTGTTCTCAGGCGTCCAATCGTCAGGTTTTTGGGTACGGCTCTGTACATCTAATCCATTTAAAATATATGACAATGCCCATATTTGAAGGCTTCCTAGACACAAACATCTATTGTTGGCGTTTGGTTCGAGATGCCACAGTGGCATTAATATTAGATACAACATCAGTCAAACGATAGAGACTGAAATCAAATGATCACCTACGATCAACATCAGACAGGGACGTCCGTCTGGTTTCCCACACGGGCCTATTAGGTTGGCTAATGGAAGATTGCACAACGGTCGGTAGCTCGATGTGTTACGAAACAATCCGCCCAAAATGACCCTCCTTTCGGATTTCGGACCGATGCTGCAGCGTAACCTAAGTATAACGGAGCAGCAGTGTACTTTTAACGGAGTTATCCATTGCGCCACCATGCACTGAGAGCAGCCATTAAGGCCGTGTGCCGGTTTGCTGCAATTTCTCCGAGCTGCGCCGGTGCGCCGATTCCAATGTCATTCATTAGTTTAAAAGCTTTTTCTCGATCGCAGCATCAATTTTACTTGAACCGCCTGTGCAACATGGATTCACTTTCTGCAAGGCTTCGTCAATCTTCGATATGGTACATTTTAACACGGCGCCGTATTCTGCCGATATGAGTCATCAACGTGTGTCTATGTCTGTCTGCGTTTGTCGTCGATTCCGCGGTTTTTCAATCAAACGCTTTCGCTTTACATTGCAATCGCCATGGGCCGTACGACGACGGACGGGCAATGCTCCTTTTGGTTGTGCAAATCTCAGCTGGATTAACAACAGAAGAAAGAAAAAAAAAAAAACTAACGAACCACCAAACACGTGGGCCGGATTTGCGGGCGCCTGGGAAACGCGTGGTGCAGTCCCAAAAGGGGAGGGGTAGGCACGCCGAGAGAGTTATTACTGCAGCAGAAATGGAAAAACAATTTCAAAGCAACAAATACAGCCACCACCATCATGAAGTTGAAGACCCATGGTCTTTTTGTTGTTGTTGTTGTTGTTGTTGGTGGTGGTGGTGCTGTAGTCTACAACCACACTACTGTGCCGAGGGCATGACGCGAAAGAGTTTTTCCTCAATGCAATGTTTATTTGTTTTCTTTGTTTCATATTCCTTTCGCTTCGCGCACACGTTCCTTCTGCCCGGTCTACGACAGTGTGGACGGATGGATTGAGGTAGGTTCTGGCGTCTTGAGGCAATAGTCACGGGGTAAATGGCACATAATGTCTTCCTTGTAGCAAAATGACCGGCGAGAATTTCCTGAACTGGGTCGTAATGCGGCCGTCGGAAGACTTTTAAATAAATTTAGCAAAATTAACTGTCGGTCATCTTAAGTTAAATAGCAGGAGAAATTCAGCCACAGTAAATTGCACCTTAATGTTTGGTTATTTGATGGTTCATTTGTTGATTTCTACTAATGCCTTTAATACTCGTTCGCTAAAGTCTGTTGTAGGTTCTACCATTATAATTCATTCGATTTAACATTGCACGTTTTACAGAAGTTTAAAAGCATTTTGCAAGTCTAACCTTCATAACACCAAAATCGTTACTAGGGATTTCGCGTAAAAAAAAAGTACAAAGGATATAAGATATCTACATATACATACTTTATTTCTCTTGAAGTTTTACACGAGTTTTCCATGCGCACTTACACCACCGACAACCCGACGTGTCACTCAGTTTCCAATTTTCGCGAAACAGTGAGTCAATTACAATTCGTCTCATTCCTCTGAAAGTAATTGTAGTATCTTGATATTGCGGAGCACGTGTGAATCCGTTCTGCTCGCACTCGTTCGATTATATGACGCAATGGTGTGTGTGTGTAATAATCTTACCGTGCCGCTCGCACGTATACTCATACGAAAAACGTAAACAAGCAGTAAGATGTGTACACAATCGAATAGGTGGAGCTAGTGATGAAAAGGAGAATGTATCACCAGTTTTTTTTTTTTGGAACATCACTATAGGCAGCCATGTCGGTTTGTCGGTGCTCAACTAGCTAATATATTATATGAGTGAAAACGATGCCACCTGTAAAATAAGAAACGACAATAGCAATTTATCAACAGTTTTTAAATCTATAGACACCGAATAAATTTTTAAAGTATTTAGTTTCACACAGCGCCAATGGATTTGAAATTCGTCAATAAATGGCTGAGCCATAATTTTTCAAACATTGCAAGTTTGCCGTTACACATTTTACCGGAGGCATCGTATTCTGAGTATTAACAATATGATCCACTCTTTTGCTTAGCTGGCGATCCGAATTTTTAATGATGAAAGCGCATCTGTGGCCGAAAAAGCTACCACTGTATTTGTCTATCTTCACGAGGGGTAAACCAAACGAAAATTGGTATAATATTTTAAATGTATGTATTTCAGCTTATTATTTTATTTGTTGACAACAGTGACACGTCAGACAAATTTGCAAGTTAATTTACAAAATGTAATTAATATTAATAATTTGACTTTCATTTTTGTAATAAGTGCTTTATTTTCACCCCTTGATTGTAATTGAATGATTGGTGCTGACCTTTTTCAACGCTCGATGGTGCGTGATGCAATATTAGGGTCGCCGTATGGAAAAGGCATGTATGGATCATATTGTTAATATGATATATTTGCTGCAACTAAACCAAAAAAGTTCTTTCTGCCACTAGCTCCTAGTGTTTGCTTCACTTGTTGAATATGGCGAGGGGCGCGCATTTTAAATGTATGTATGTATGTATGTAAGGTAGCCACCATCCCTTCAAAGATCTTGTCTTGTATGCAGCTACACTTAATAGCAAGATCAATTTGGGCTACCGATCTGAATTCACAATATCGCTGTATGAAGGGCCAAAAACGGAGGGGTGGACCCGTAAGCAGAGACACTTACGCGAAATCCACGGGAATTTAAGAATCTCCTTCCAACGATACGATTCAACAAATCGAATAACGCAATTCGCAATACTTATTAAGCTTCCTACAGGATGGTTTGTTAAGAAGGGCGCGTCAATCTCACTGAAACTGTTGAAGTAGAATTCACACCACCACAATCGAATCGGTAGGATAAAGAAAATGATAGTGTTTATTCCCTCCTAGACTCCGGTTGTCATACCACTCCATCGTCCAGTCCCAGGTCAAATGATACCCTGATGCTCCCTCCCAACCCAGTATTTATTTATATAATGAAAATATATGTTGTGGAGAAATGAAATATATCAAACCATTAAATATAAAATAAAATGAATATAAATTTATATAGGTTAAATAGTTGATATTCTGCAATGAAAATAATAATTATTTTACATAAAATAAGATGCAGCTCTATGTTTCCTCAGCTCACAATATCAAGTGGATGTAACACTGAAATGTTATGGTTATATTAAGCAAATATATATTTTTATCTCTAATTACTAATAATGTAAGGATGTAAATGTAAAGTGTAAAGTGTGATGTATAATTAACATGACTAACAAAAAAAAATGGGATTACGAGAAAAATATAGGAAAGATCTCATCCGATATGTTGCAAAGGAATCCATGACATCACGATGATTTCGAAGAGCTCCAATAGATACGAGGGGCGCGCATTTTAAATGCCATTAAAAGTACTTTATGTAATTAAAACATGTTAAAGCTGTAATGAAAGTAATTAAAGTTAATTTTCCGTACTTAATGTACTCAAAATGTAATTAATGGTACCAGGATGGTCAGTGATCTGGGAAAACCGTGAAAACCGAGAAATATTCGGGAATTTGAAAAGTAACCCGGAAAACCGGGAATACAACAGGAGAACCGGCATAAATCAATAAACCTTACATATGATTTTTTACGCTAGAGTTTCATAATCAACTAGAAAAGTTTTTACCATAAAAAATTGCTCTTTTTGCTTTTTGAAAATTATTTATGGTGTCGAAAATTGAAAACAAAACTGTGCAAGCTAAATCTTAACTAAAAACTATCAGGGAATTTTTCAAGGTTCGAGATCAAAAGTACAATGGAATTCTTTTCAGTTTTCCCATAGTATTGATCCCAGAGCGGCCTTGGATTTCTGCTAAGAAACTTTCCTCGTTATTACCTTCGAATTTGCCTTGGAATTCCCTTGAAACGCCCCTAAGAATATTTTTGGATTTTTATTAAGAAACCTTAGAAACAGTGTTCGGAAAATCATTGTCAAATCTCATTCATTGAGCCTCCCTGAGAGAATAATCTCACAATGCCAAAAAATCATTACAGCCTAAAACTCACAAAAAACGTCAAACGTCAATTGGGCTCTTTAATTTTGAAAAATATATCGGTATATATCATCTGAAAGAGCTTCGTTTTCTGAGCAAAGCGATATTTTTTTTCGAACCCACAAACTTTCATCTCGATTTTTAAATCAAGATTTAAAGCAAAATAACAACTTCACTGTTTGACACTAAACTGACAAACTGACAGCTCGCTCCCATACAAAGTGACACCGAGGGGCGCTAATGAGGTGATTTTTGCAAATGTAATCGTTCTTATTTAAAATAGTTCCAGTGTACCAAAATTGATGAAATTTTGGGTTTGGGTTCCATTTTTAATGCAGATTACGAATATGCATTTACCTCAATACCCTTAAAGAACCCAATTGATAGCTACTCATGCAAGTTTTGCTAATTTTTCATCAACTGAAGCAAAAGCAACAAATTTGATACAATGTATTTTTAACCTGAAAACTCGCATGGCAAAACTCATAAGGCAAGTATACTCATGTATGAGATTTGAGTTTTTGAGTTTTTCAGAACACTGAACTAGTTTACTTTCAAAATATTTTCAATATTTCTTTGAACTCTAGCCAAATTCCTAGAATTCGTAATTCTCCTCAGAAATCCCTTACAGTTTTCCTCATAAATCGTTGGAATGCGTTTCTTGAAACATTCCTAGGAATTTGTACTAAACTGTCCATTCTCAGAATACGATTCCTTTGGAATTTGTTTCTTAATTCCCTTGATGTTCTCTTATGAATCTTCCTCAGTATTCCATTGCATTTATTTTGTGAACATTCTTTAAATTCGGTTTGTAATTCTTTTCGAATTCTCAGCAGAACACTCGGAATGTTCATGCTATTCTGCTCACGATCCCCATACAATTCTTCTCAGAATCAGCTAGAAATTCTCCCTGAGGGTCTCCTCACAACTCACTTGGAATTTTTCTAAGAATATCCTAGGAATTCTATTCAGAACAAGGAGTATTCAACTCTGCTCACCTTAATCTGGTGCCGAGAGTATTAGCTGTGCCGAAAGTTGTGCCGAAAGTTGTGTCGAAAGCTGTACCGAAAGCTGTACCGAAAGCTGTGCCGAAAGATGTGTCAAAGCTGTGCCGAAAGCTGTGTCGAAAGCTGTACCGAGTGCTATGCCGAACGTGCCGAAGTGTGCCAATCATGGTGTCAATATCCTATGAATTTGGCAACCCTGAAGTTATAACGACATTGAAGTTACAACGTAACTGCAAGATTCCCGAGCAAAGTCTGAGATCAAATTGAAATCTAAATTTGATGTTGTGATTTCGCTGATAATGATTACTCAGGTTGCTGTCGTTTTGGTTGTTTTAATGGTTAAAATATAAAAATTGAGAGCAAACAAATCTTCCCGTGACATCATATTGAAAACTATTTCTGCTATCAGTGAGAGCAAACCGAAAACTCAATTTGGTATCGATTTTTTCTGCTGATAACAAAACAAGTATTCAATTTGATGTTATGCTAAGGCAATGAAAACAAACCCGCAACAACATATTTTTGAAGAGCAAATGTACAGCAAAATGAAAACAAAATTTGGTATCTAATTTGTCAATTGCGAAAACTGAAATCAAATTATGATTTCAGTTTGATGTTGATATCAAAACTTGATTTCAATTTGTTGTCATTTTGATGCCGGACTTTGCACGGGTTATGACTTGATATCAATTTGAATTGATGATTCCTTGCAGGTGTGCAGAAATGAAGTCGTAACCTGATCGATGGAGGAAGAAATGGCACCAGCATCTTTTGAAATCCGGAAATATGTGTCTTGCTCAATTATTACTACTGCCTGCTTGTCCATAATTTGGTCAATAATCTATAGTGTTAATGTTGCAAGTGGTTTATATTGCAAATGTATTCATATATTTAAAGCGCTATTCAGATATGCTTTGCATCTGCAGTTGAACTGTACTCAAATAACCAAAAGTTCTGATAAAAGGCTATTTGTGGCTTAAGCAGCTTGGTTGAAGGTGGTCTATATAATTCTAAGCAGCGTCATTTTAAAGTCGTTATAAGAACTTGAATGTTCCGGTACCATAATTGAACAGCATTCTAAGCAGCTTCTGGCGGAACTTGAACGGAAAGTAAAAAAAAAAGGTTTTTGTCCTCTACACCAATTCACCAATTCTATATTTAGTTCGCACTTATATGAAAGTTAATCCAAAAGTCAGGTCCTAATGAAAGTTATTTCTAAAAGCAGGTACTAATGTGCGTTAATTTATCAGCATTAGCAGTAAAATTGGAGCTGTTTGAAGTATTAAACCCAGTCCTTCTGCGTGAGAGCCCCAGCGGGAGCCGCTACGTCATCTGAGATATATTAAAATGAGTTGTTGTTCAGCCTTCTGTTGGAGTGTTCAATGCCAGCTGACTGACTTGAATACGAAACACAACACCTTGATGAATTTTAAGTTGATGTTTGCCCGCATGATATTCCAACACACTTGTGGCGCAGTGGTTAGCGTTCGTAGGTCGCATGCCGAATACACGGGTTCAAATCCAGGAAATTTCACTTTATTTTTTATGTTTGTATAGAATTTGGATGCACTGCATAAACATAAGAATTATGTCTTATCAGTGGCTCAGATCATTTCATATTTACGTACATTAAATTTGTTACTTGTGGGCTATGTGGGCTATGACGGACCTTTTTAGAAACTTTCAAGTTGCCAAGAAGTTCCGCTGGGAACTTTTAAGATACTTTAAAGTTGCTAAGAAGTACTGCTGGGAACTTGTTCGGAGCTTTGTTGGGGGCATGTTTTCAGCGTTGCCTGAAGTTCCTAAAAAGTGCATAGGGATGCTTTTTGGAACTTTTTTGAACTTCAAGTTGCTAGGAGTACGCATCGTAAACGCCTGAAGTTCCTCGTGTGCTTTCTATAGATTCTAAAGTAGCCAGAATGTTGTGTTGGAACTTTATATACACTTTATGAAACATGAAAGTAGATTTTATCGTTGAATTCGGAACTTTTGGTTGCTTGGGAAGAAAATACTGTCGGAACTTTATTTGAACGTGATGGAACTTGAAAGTTCTGTCAGAATTTTATTTGAACTTTATGGAACTTGAAAGTTCTGTTAGCACTTTATTTGAACTTTATGAAACTTGAAGACTCTGTCAGAACTTTATTTGAACATTATGGAACTTGGGAGTGAGTTTTATCGTTGAATGCGGAACTTTTGGTTACTTGGGTAGGCAGCACCATGTGGTTGTAGTCAGGTCAGGCTGCCTTCCATTCATTTTGGCTAAAAAAAAATGTTTTATGAAATTATGGAATAATAAGATATCATGATAATATTTTGTTTGTATAAGCAACAAGAAAAGATTGTGAAGTTTGTGTTTGACACATAACACCTGCCAATTTAGCTAGATTAGTGTAGCAATAAGCGATTTTGTCATTTATCTCACCCACTCTTCACTCTTCACTCTTCGCGAAGAAGTGATCAGAAAATCGCTCATTGTGACTCTGTTAAAGCTGAATTTTCTTGTTACTTACACATACAAAACATCATCATATCCAAGTAACCACGAAGCCCGATAATAGCCCGATAATAGCCGAATAAGGGCCTTTTTTTGCAATATAAGGATAATACAAGGCCTCTATCGGGCTTGTAGGTAACTTGGGTAATATCTTATCATTCCATAATTTCATAAAACATTTTTTTTTAGCAAAAATGAATGGAAGGCACCCTGGTTGTATTGTAGTTGGTTTATCTGCATGCCTATCGGCCTGAAGCTCTTGCTAAACAGAAAATTGTTTATAGTCGTCAAACAGAAACTTCTGAGCTCACCGAAACTCACTCACATGCAGTGCGTCAAATTTTCTAAATTCAGCAAGAACCGATCGGTAGGCCACCCATAGCACTCATAGCAGCGAAGCCTCTTGCAATGAACAAACGAACAAATTGAACTAATGAGGTAACAAAATTCACGTCGTGTGAGGTGATTCTCCGTGAAAATCAAATGGAGAGTCCCCCCACTCGAGGTGACTACTGTCAACTCACTAGTGACAGGGAGACACGATTCGCAGAATAGTGAATACAGATTTACAATGGAGTAAACAAAATCCTTAGCAACGAGTGGCAAAACGTCAACGCTCAACAGTGATCAGGCCAGTGACAAGGCCTATACCAACAGCAACATTTGACAGAAGGCAGCATGTCCCGTGCTCAAATAAATTATTTTGCTGTGCTGGGCCCGCTGTCACGGTATAACATGTTGCCTACGCGACTGCCACTGGGCTGATAGTGATGCCATTCCATTTACAGTCAACTTTCGCTCGTTGGGCTAAACCTATAGCCCACTTAGTGAAAGGGTAAGCTGTCAAGCTGAAAATTGGTTGAGGGATACACCGATTGTATATTATCACCACAATCCTTTAGCAACTATCCAAATTGTTTATACATGAGCCCTCGAAAAAGAAATAGCACTGTCAAAAATGACGCTTGACTTCGATTTACAGCCCAACTAACGGGAGCCCAACTAAAGCGTAGCCCACATAGCCCAACGAGCAATATTTTACTGTATATATATTTTGTTCTTGTTAACGTGTGCCCTAACGTGCCCAACAGTGTGCTATGCTGTGTTTCGGCACACTGTGTAGAGTTGATTACCCCTTGATTCAGAAGTTTTTTTTTCTTCTTCCCAGAAATCTGTTGGAATTTATGCAAAAATTCCTTAGGACTTTATCTCAGTATTGTCTTGTAATTCTGGTCAGAGGTCCTTAAAATTACGATTCCTTTTGAGCACTTAAATTCTCTTTGAACCCTCTTAAAAATTCCATAGTCTCAAATCCAGGCGAACATGTAAAAAGGACTAACAGTGGCATCTGGAAGAGGAATTTTGCTCTATCAGATAGTGTTTTTAGTGTTCGTGGATCTGTTGTCATTCGTGAGAAATAGACGTTTAAAGTTATTGTTTATATAATTGACCCATTGCTCTTTTTTTCATGTTCGTCTATAAATCTCGAAAAAATGCCATAGACTCTTAGCAAACGTTGAGAATCTTTCCATCGGGATTGTTTTTCAAACTGAGTACCAATGCTACCAACGCCAGGAAGGCAGCTCCCACAGCTGGACCCTGTGAGAGGCAATCATGCTGACCACTACACCAACGGCGTCACTGTGTAAATTTTATAACAATTATCAAGCTCTGAGATCTCCAACTATTTTCACTAGATCTCATTTGCACCAAGTTCAAGATATCTTAAAACCTCTCTTAGTTCAATCCCTTACTATTACAAAAACGTTCTCACGTTTTTAAAACATGTAATCATTGATCACTTTCATTTTCTGCTAAGCATTAACCTGGACATTTTTAGATTTCTCCCGGGAATTTAATCATGAAAATTCACTGAACTCCCTGACTGGTACTGAAAGTGTATTTAACGGACTTAAATTACCAAAGTACTACTGTAATCAATGGACTTGATAAGTAGTTAACGGAGTGCAGCGTATTTTAAGTAATTAAAACTGTAATTAATGGATTTAATTAAATTACCTGCATCGGACTTAAAGGTTATTGCGTGCTTCTAGGGATACGAAGATCCGTTTGTGCATCGATGCGATCTGAGTATAAGAAGTAGATCCAAATGTGTTAATATTGCGCGGATAATGTTTACCAAGAACGCAGCACTGTGGAGCCGCTTTAGTTATATGTTGTGACAAAGTGACAGTAAAGTCTGTTGTCGAACTTTCAGATTTTCACCAACGGATTCAATGTGCGTGGGCCTTCATTCGAGATAATTATCTCACCTTCTTCCGCTGAAAGGTAGAAACTCCTAACGAATGGGTTTCAGCATTGCCAGTCTTCTCGGTTTGTTGTCTTCGCTACGACAAACCACTGCTTTCATAGCGTATTTCACGGAAATTACAGAACACCGGATGGCGGCACTGTTCCCGAAATTGAATCCTTGCCCCGTGTAGGTTTTAATGCTTTCTAAAATGTGCGGTGTTAAGTTTATCACCGCATGCAGGCCCCATATATCATGCGATACGATATTGTGCCATTACACGCATCGTGGAGCGTAACGGGCAGCTTCGCAGTCATTGACCACCATCCGTGTGGTGCATACTGTTTGCATGTATTACAAGTCGGTGGACTTCTTTGGTACCTTTTGGGTACTACATATCGAGTGTGGTGAATGGCCATCGTCGTCGGCTGGGAATAAGCTCTAGTCTTTCTCCTCCTTCGCCACCGGTAGACCACGCATTTAATGCTAATCAGCACGAAAAAGGTGAAAACTATTTAGCCGTAGAAATGGAATCAAAAACACAAAGCACACGCTATTCATGCATATCGTATCGCTGTTGTCGGTTGTGGCGCCGCACCGCGCCGAGTCCAATATAAGGTACTGGGTATGTGTTTTGTTTAGGCCAAACGGGCGTTGAATGGTGCGCCGGCTGCGGCCTAATGGGTGATGGTATACCACTATAAATGATGTTTTCAAGCGTATCGGATGCGGCAGGCAGCTACCGCGATTAAAACTGATCAATAGCCTCTTCGTGCTGCATAGCGTATCGATTGTTGACCACGGCGCTATTGTGCGACGATGGGAAGTTGAAGATTAATCTTCGTCTCATCTGCTTCGGTGCGGAGTCTGAATAGCCTCTATCACTCACTAAACGGTCCAATTTTGAACTTTGTTACACTTTGTATGTGACGATAAATAGCTCGCATTCCTGCGGCGAACCAGATTGACGTAAATTAGTCTATTATAGAGTGATTATGTTTTGTTCAGGCGAGCATCCTGGGGCGCGGGAACCTTAAGTTGCTGTCTTGCAGTCATACGTATGTGGATCCAGGCCGGTGCATTACGAAACAGTTCCAGTCGGCCCCACATTCGCCGCCATTTGCACACCTAAATCATATGTTTGACATAGCAGCCGATTGTCTCTGGAGGCCGGCTTCTTTCGCACTTCATTTTTCATGTGGCCCAAGTCGGCAATATGCAGAAAATGACCCGTTGACATTTGTGTGTGGCTTTAGTAGGACGTGCCATGAAGTTGCTGGCACGCGGAGATTGCATAAGTCGATGGCCCGCTTTGATGGGTGATGCGCATCTTCTTCTTCTCCTTCGTCATGACTCTTGAACGGGAAGGGTCTTGAGTGTGAACTTGCTTTAAGTCGTGCTTAGTGATTCGTATAGATTTCGTTAACAAATTTCAATCAATCTAATAACAGTGCTGGCACCAGATACAGAAGGTCGCTAGTGCTGTAGCATACGTTAGAAGATGAATGAATCTATGGTGTCGTCGACGTCGCGCTGTCGGTCGAAGAGAGATGAATCAATTTGTGCCCCGTCGTTCGTTGTGTCGTACGCTGTACACACACATGATGATGATGATGTCTCTAAACTATTTATGGTGCATTCCTGCAGCTTATCTGCTGGCGACTACACAGACGGCTATTTATGCTGCGACACTTGAAGCATGTGGACAACACATGAGGTAATTTTATTAATGCTTACCACCTTTGACATTAATTACGGCGTCACATCGACAGCGTGCTGGTGCCATTTTAAGGGTGTTTTGGTGTGGGATACATAAATATGTCTGCCAATTACCATCGGGAAGATGGGTAAAAGCGATGCGCAGTGGGTGAAGCATGTCGGATGGGAATTTCACTTTCGGGTACCACCACCTGAAACACCAATGAAGCACCAAATGCCAGTGACATTACGACTGTCGGGGGGCTATGCGATGAGATTAATGATCCTATGGGGACGGAGATCTTGTGTTTGTGGTGGAAATTTCATGCTTGAACAAGTAAATCTCATTTAGGAATTGTACCACCAGCAAAAGATGGTGTTTGTTAGCGTTAGCATTTGATTGCAATTCGTAATGCTTATGTTGGTATTTAGCTGATCTCTAATGTATCGACGATGTCTGAGATTTGTCGTTGGAAATGTTAAAAATGAAAGCGTCATCAGTCTTAGTGGCAGAGTGTCTTTATTAAAACAAGCTACACGATTAATTTTTGATGCGTATTATTTGCTTTCCACTGTTAACCGTCGATTAGCTGCTGTAAGTTCGTTGGTTTGCCCTGAGTCTTAAATTTGTGTTTTTGTTTTACCAGAACGTATTTATCAGCGATTTCTATGGAAACTTTCATTTTTTTTATTGGCACATTTCATATTTTTATGGAACCATTTCAGTACATTGAGGGACGCTTGCCCGTCGCTCCGCTCTTTTAACTGAACAAAACATGGGTGGGATAGTAAATTTACGCATCAAAAAAATGAAATGTCCTTAACAGCCATTTAAAAATTCAACTTCATAAACAGGTTTAGCAGGTCTGGTCTACTGTACAAAAGGTTGAAATGGACAACCCGTCGAATGGACAAAAGGTCAAATTATTTTTAAAGGGACAATAGGACAAAATGAACAAAAGGTCGAATGTATAAAACGTCGAATGAACTTTAAAAAGACAAAAGGTCTTAAATGTGAAAAGGTTGAATCTCTTATAATGGATAAAAAAATAAAAAGAATAAAATGACAGAAAAGACTGCTAAGATTAAATTTAAAGTAAACAAATGCTCGAACGTAACTTCTCACTCTTGAGCAGTTACAGGAAAAATAGGATACAGGAATTGAGTTAAAATTTAGCCATTTTTACTTTTTTAAATTTTTCAAAATGACTTCGTTGAAATTAAAAAAAAGTAGGATGGAGAGACGCTTTAGAGAAAGTTTGTAGTTGTAATTGTAGTAATGTATCTCTGGAAAAAAAATAAGCATAGTGTGTTTTTTATTATTATATTAATTAAACATTCAGAAACATTTTAAGAACCGAAACATCCTAAAATGTTCTAGCCGATTTTTGAAAAGAAAAAAGAAAAATGTATGTGAAATATTTTTTTTTATTGGAATGCTAACATGTTGCCCTCCAACTGGGAAATCCAAAAAAAAAAAACGGATTTCGGATTTGTAATGAAAAAACCGGGAAAACTCAAGTCAAGGGGAATCATCAAATATACTAATCCTAAGTAACAATTTTGGTTTTAATATAGTCTTGTTGTTCATAATTTGGTTTTCAAGAATCCTTTAAACCTTTATAACAATGATACTTGAAATCAATAAATGTTATATCATATACATAATTATATTCTCTTGTTTACACATCTGTCTACAGCTTTCATATTAAGTATCAAAAATCTCCAAAATTACAAAAAAAAACTCTATTCATTTCTTTCACTTGCCATCTGTAGGGAAACAAGCTAAACGGCGATTTTTAGAGTTGAACTTAAGGTTATCATCAATAATCACGCCTCATCATCAACTACAACAGAGACGGTCTCATTAAATCAATTTCACAGAATTACTATCAATTTAGGTTTACTTGTATTCAATTTCAACTGCTTTTACTTCAAACATCTACTTAGTGAACGCAAATGTTCTTCCAAATGTGAAACTGCAACTTCATTAATAAATAACACAGTATCATCTGCGAGAAGATTATTGTGACAAAATTGCAAAACACGTCGTTAATATACATAGTAAATAAAACAGACCCTAATACACTCCCCTGGGGTACTCCACGGTTATTGCCCACGGGACTGGAAACAAAATCATTTAAACAGTCCGTTGAGTTCTGTCAGACAAATAGCTTTCTAACCATTTATATGCAGAACTCGTAACAAGTGTTGGGAAAATAAAAAAAATCAAATCTCTACAATACCCAAGATCACAAAAATTAACAAGCAAGCAACTGCGGATGATATTAATAGTAGTGATATCGTTGCTACGAATATCAAGCTAACAAAACTCACCAGCTACAATTCGAACCAACCCGTGGTGCGTTTTAGTTCCATGATGTTTGCTGTACGTCCTAATGCGACCCGAAACTGCCGTCTGTGCTGGCAGCAGTAGCTTCGTGTCTGCCATCGGTGAAAAGTAAAGAGAGATAGCACACTATACTTTCTCTTTCAAAGCAAACAACGTGCAATGGAATCATTTGTGTGTCTAGTCAAATCCCAGCTTCATTTTAAAATGTTGTAAATAGTCTCGCAATATCAAAGGAGCTTGTAAAATCAATATCAAGCATGATATTTTATTCCAATATCACACGTGAGAGAGCGAAAAAATATCATTTGATTGATGATTTTTCCAACACTGCCCGTAATTCTAAAGCACTTAATTGATCGTAACAATAAGGACCTAGAAATTGTTGGAAAAGCGCGTTTTAGGTTAAAAAAAACGCAAACAATCGTATATTTAGACAATATTGAATGAACCAATACAAACAATCAAATGCTCCATAAACTTCATCGATTTCTATGGAATATTCATCTTTTTTAATGGCACATTGCACATTTTTGATTGGTTCATTTAATATTTTTTTATGAAAAATTTCAGTACTTTTATATTCATCGTAACTGTCATTTAAAAATTCAAGGCCATAAAAATGTTGGGAAGGTCCGGTCTAATGGACAAAAGGTTGAAATGGACAAAACGTCAAATGGACAGAAGTTAAAATTAATTTTAAAACTACAGGATAAAATGGACAAATGGTTGTATGTATAAATCGTGGAATGCAATTTAAAAGGGTAAAAGTTCAAAACGAATAAAAGGTCGAAACAGTTAAAAAGTTGAATCACTTTTAGTGGATAAAAAAATCAAAAAATAATTGAGCAGTTCCAGGCAAAATTGAAATTTTGATTAAATCAAATGTTCATACTTAGAAATTTTTGCCGACTTCGGTAATTTCTATCAAAATCGCAACAACTGAACTGTTAGACAAAAGCTATTGAACACTCCAACTGAACATGCTCCATAATATATTCCTACTCTTTTAGTTGACTCTTTCTTTATAATACAGTTCTTTGGCTAATTAAAGGTTAGGTTACTTTATTTAAGAGACTTTCAGCCATTGGCTGGCGGCAAATTTAAGCTTTTGAACATTCCAGATGAAAATTATTGAAAGTTATTGGTCGATCTCGAAGATGACTTCTTATATATAACTTGAGCAGTTCTATGATATGTAGATCCGAAGTGACATTACAAGTGTTATCGAGAATTTAAACCATTCTACAAACTCTCATAAAACCAAAATTATTACTTGGGATCAGAGTTCTGCATTTTCGAAACTATGAAAAGAAAATGAACTCTTCGCAGAATCGCTTCATTACGAGCAATATCATTTTCGTGCAAGTCATTGTGTTTCTTGTTATCAAGTCACGATGAACATTCCTCCTGTCAAACAAGACTTGGCTGTCGCTTGTTTCGTTCGTCAAGTTCAGCAGTTTATTTTATTCGAAGCAAAGACTTGTTTCAATTGACGGAATGAATGACTCGAAAACTGCTTCCTTCGTTATTCCACTTTCACTTCAATTCAGGGCTCATTCGACTTGTCACGCGTCGCGTCGACAGGCATCAACATATAGTATCCGGATAGTATCCGCACAATATCGGTTGCCGATAGGGATGGCATCCAGATGATATGTAGTAATAACATGTTATTTTATATTAAACGAATTGACGAGGCCATTCTGTAGTCCAAGATGGCGGCCGTCGGGCTCAGAAAGGTCTCAAATACCCTAAAATATAGGTATTTTTGGAACGGGGACGACACGAAGGTGCCAAAAAACGATGTCCGACGCCATTTGGAATCCAATATGGCGGCCAATTGGCGTAAAATACTCTAAGATATGGAGAACGTGAACAAGGCGTAGATGCCGGAAATTGATATTCTACACCATTTTTCAATCCAAGATGGCGGCCGTCGGTTTTCAGAAAACGTGTCAAATAACCTAAGATATTGGTAGTTTCGGAACAACACGACGCATAGATGCCCAAAATCGACATAAGACGCCATTTTGGAATCCAAGATGGCGGCCATCGGGTTTCAGAAAAAAGTAAGATATGGGTATTTTCGGAACGGGAACAAGGCGTAGATACGTAAAATCGATATCCGACGCTATTCTGAAATCCAAGATAGTGGTCACTACCGGCCTCTAGATGTTACCCAGATTCCAAAAATACCCACATTGATCGATATTTGACAGTATTTCACACTTTTAAAATGCCGTCAAACATCGGTTCCGAACCTCTAGACGTTACTTGGATTTCGAAAATATCCACATTGACAGTATTTTCCCCTTTTTCTGAGACCGGAATTAGATTTCAAGATTGCGTCTGTTATCGATTTTCGGCAACCTCGTGTCAACCAGCTTCTGAAAATACCAATATTTTAGGATATTTGACACTTTCCTTAAAATAAAATTAGAAGCCGCCGTCTTGGATTTCAAAATAGCGTCGGAGATCGATTTCTGGCTTGTAGACGTTACCTTGATTCTAAAAAAACCGTATGTATGTACCCCACTTTTTCTTAAACCGGAAGCCGCCATCATGGATTTCAAAATGGTGTCGGATATCGATTTTCATTCTCTAGACGTCACCCCGATTCCAAAAATACCCATATTGATGGGTATTTGACAGTATTTTCAACTTTTTCTGAAATCAGAAGTCACCATATTGGATTTCAAAAAGGCGTCGAATATCGATTTTTATTCTCTAGACGTCACCCGATTCAAAAAATACCCATTGCAGTATTAGCAGCATCACTTTTTATCACCTTTTCTTTTTCTGAAATTGGAAGGAGTCATATTCGATTTCAAATTGTCGTCGCATATCGATTTTGGATCCTTCATCCCAATTTCAAAAATACTTATATTGAACCATCCGACAATCAGGCTTGATTAAGCCTCGCTCGCGAGTTTGAAATGAGCCGAGCGTAGCATTTTTCTGAGGAGTAGAATGTTTACTGCCAAATCATTCCACTGAGCTTCAGAGCTTGTGAGCGAAGGTGGATAAAATGAGAGTGAGGTTTGCTGCCATTCATGTTCATGTTTTCTAACACAACTCTTACTCTCACTATGGGTGAACTCTGAGCTCCTTGCGTCGAACAAAAAAGTCATCCGGAGTCTCGAAAAGCGCAAATCAGCATCTCGCTGAAGTTCGCTCTCCCTATCTCTAGAGGAGTTTTTGTTTACTTCTACCATATTCCTGCCGCCACTCACTCGAGGTGAGGGCTGGCTAAACTCGAAGGACAAGAGTGTTTTAAAACCCCCAGTGAGTTTGAGGAGTTTCAGCAAGCCTGCCGACAATGCTAAATTTTACATCCACGTGCTATGCGCATGCGCTGAAATGAACCGAGTCAACAATCAACAAAAGTCAGAAAAACTGTTCGAATTTGGATCGAACAGCTTCGCTTCAATGCGAAAGTAAGTTCATTTGACAATCAAAGAAGAAATGAACGCGAGTCAAGCCAAAACAAACAGCATGAAAACTGATCAAAAGTGGTTCTGTTGATGTTGAAGGGGATCTGCTCGAAGAGAAGACACAATGACTTTCAATTGAAAGTGATGGTTGGCAGCTTCGTCGTCGCTTTACGATTTTCGATTGAAATTGAATTTTTTGGGCCCTGATTGGGATAAAATCTATTGAACATTCCATCCGACCGTTTGTTCATTCGATCTTTTATCCATTCGGCTTTTTGAACCTCTAAATTTCATTCGACCTGTTATTCACTATCCGTTTTGTCCATTCGCCTACGACCAATGGTAGATTCCAACATTTTCCGAGACTCAGCTATATAGGTGCCAAGTTAGGTGAGGGGGCATGGAACTTTTGCCTCCGAATAATTTTCAACAGAAGCAAAGTATCATTTACACCCCCTCCCTCCAATTATCATACACAGCTGAGCCTGTCTGCGGAAGTTGCATTTCCAATGTAAAATTGTCAATCCAACTGTCAATCCAAATTCAATTTTGATCGTTTTGTCTTTCAATCGTGAGAAACCAGGAAATAATCGAGAATTCTATTGAATCCGTATTATATTTTGTAATTTTCAATCTTTTCTATTCCATTTTTTATATTCTGGTGTCTTCAATATTTATCGAACCTTCAGAGTCCTGTTAATTTGGTTAAGTTTGAAATCCTTCCATTTTTTCTTCTCGTGTCTTGCAATTGTTTCTAAATTCAGGATCTGCAATTCTCTAAATTGGTTTAAAAACGGTATTTAATTTAAACATTTTTCCATATTCTACAATCTAGAATCGAAGTCCACAGGCTAGAATAATTTTCTATCCTCGAGATTTCACCAATTTTCTGTCGTCACGATACCTTGATTTTGTGTATGTCCAGTATTGTTTTCCTAATTAGTTCTGTTACATAGTGATACGTTGAAAAAAAAAATAGAGTTTTTTTTTGGAAAACGCACCAATGCAAATGACAGCTTAAACATGTAAAACTTATTTCCTGTACTTTTAGTTGAAAGGTAATATCCTGGAAATTTCCTACACTTAATATCCATCATGCCTCAGAACATGAATAGAATGTTTGATTTTCCCATAATAACTTCCATATACTTACTTGGACTTACTTGGATACTTACTCCATATACTCCATATACATACTTTAAATTGTTTGAGCAATGTCAGTTTTGGAAATACTATCAGGATTTAAATTAAAACTGTTTATTCATTCTTAATCAAAAATGTCAAAATTTACTTCAGTCTGGTTAACCGTTAATGAATGATTTGATTTTGTAAACCGATCAAAAGTTAAACTGTTGCGCATAGTCTATTATTTTGACAAGCCGAGCGTTTACTTGAACCATGGCAAACCTTCACAGCTATTCATACTGGGATCATTCTTCTACTGATGCATACATTGTAAAGTAACACGGACAGCCGTCCATTTACGTTAATTGGGAAAAACGTACACAAGAAAGACTCCGTTCGATCGGAACTTTGTTTCTCAAAAAGCAACGATGCATGGCGGGCTATACTACTAACTATTAAACGTTGTTTAGAATGTAATAACAATGTTTGACAGAGTAGACGACGGCTTTATACACAATAGTAGGTACAGCACACGGCACGGCTAGGCGATCTTACGCAATACCCCTTTGTAGAGCAAACTCTCGCCGAGTGAAAACATAGTGGGTGTATGCGGATTCAAACATCTGCTGGCTCTGGCTGGAATGTGGAACGTAATTTCAAACAATGAAAAGTAATTTCACTCGCTCTAGCATTATTATGGTTGCCTTTGCTAAGTGAAGGTGGGACGAAAGAGATCATTTCAATTTCGTTTGGCTGCTTGATTATTATCACGATCACGACACACAAGACCGTACGTACTAACTTTTGAGTGGTATCATTTAAGACGACACAGGTTTAAGACATTTAAATTTCTGCTTAATAACGGTAATCAGAGCAACCTGTCATAATCGGACCCCGCAAGCCAAGGCCCACCACTTAACCATGTATGGAATCTTCCATTAACGGTAATGTAGAGGTCCTTTCAAAAACCTGCTGCGAAATTTTACGCAACATATGTCCATCATGGACGTGCTACTTTTCGCCGTTGACATACAGCACTGCACCGCGACGGGTCTTGCGGTCCAAGTCAATCTGTGTGTTTCAGAGAATCAATTTTCGGATACCTCGGCTAGCCATCAAATTATCTTGAAATTAAAAACAATTGACTGGTACGAAATTTTCGTGTGCAACGCTCGCTTTCCATAGGTACATAAACGAGAAGCTATTTTTGGGCCCAGTTCGAGGTCTTCCAGTGCAGTAGTTGCCATTATAAAAAGTCGTTTTCATATATGTTAACGATACGTGTATAAAATGTCTATTTATATTATTACGTAAACCAATGAGGCCCATTTTCATTGGACATATTAGACCTCTTAGATTGGCAGAGCGTGCATGGCGGACGGACTTCATTCACTTGTCGTATTCGTTGCACCACCACCAGCGCTCGATGTAGTTCCATAGCTTCATTCATCGTGTGTTTTTCATTCATTCTTCCAATTTGTCCAGAGTGGCCCCGAGGCAGCTCTCGGCTAGTCCAAATTGGGCAGCAAAATACACATCTACTTTGTGTTCACAGTGTATTAACGTCACTAGCACATTTAATAAATATGCTACATGTGAACTAGTCGGCAATGAGGCGTCTCGCATAAATGATACCACCGTTTCTCCCATTTTCCCGTCACACAGCTTACGAAGATCGAATGGATTTGCCTCACTGGCTGGCAATGCAATGCTACATATTTCCATGTAGTTTCCTGCCATCTTATTGCGCTAATAATACTTCTCTGTGATGCCAGCGGCAATGAAAGGGACCATTGTTGCTGCATTCGGCATTAAACAAAAGTAAGAGTATTTACGTGTAATTTTTCAGTACTTGCCTTATAATGTCTTGTGACACAATGATGGTAAGTACTTTACCTCAACAATGACACTTTGATTGCTATATTTCAACCTCAACCTTTTTGACGGGTGCACCCATCCAAATGCCGCTCTGTGTATGTTTAAGTTTTTGGGATTATTGTTGACATACACTTTTTGAATACGTCGGCCAAGCGCTTATGGCCGAATGTGTTTATTTAATCCGTTCAGTGTAAATAATTATCCGGCTGTTCTTCATCACTGCAACTTCAAAACATCAACGCGCTGCAGTAGTAGCAGCAGCTGGCGAAATCACACCATCCTTGGGTCTAATTGAGGCAAACGTTTTAAGAAATGTGCTTTTAACACGCAGTAATCAGTGCCCTCCTTGGCTGCCTGATGCTTTCTAAGAGAATATCCAAGCCAGCAACCAAAAACCACCCACCGACACACGACGACGACGACGACAGAGCGAACGGACGAACGATGATGATACGGCTCAACGGTAAAGTTGCTCAGGCTTGCGGCCAAATTTGCATGCACGGCAGCCTCAACGAGTGTAATAAGATGCTGTCGCTTACCGGCGCGGTTGATTGAGGCTGCCCGATTACGAGTATAGTTGACTTAAAAAGCATCTTCTCTTGGTGGTTTTTTTTTTTTATAAACTAGGAAAAGGTGATTCTGGTTGATGTTCAAACTACTGGCTGAACTTTATTTATATGCCCGGAATGTGACTTTATGAATGTATTCACATTTTTGGTTGGTTAAAATGTGCTTTGACAAATTTGGTATTCTACGTTTCGAGGTTTTGATTCTGATCTTCTTCTTCTAAGATGAAGTTTACATGAACACGTGAAAGTAACCCGGACTAAGTTTTATTTTATTTACAACAATCTAAAAACTTTATTTCAGTCATTTTGGAACACGTTATGAAAATATACGGGTGAAAACTTTACCTCTTGACGGTCCTAGAAAAAAAAACTAACTTGTACATCTATGTCGACAGTTATACAAAAGTTACGTTATTTAATGAATATAATTGCGACGCTATTTATACTCACCAAATAACGTAACTTTTGTATAACTGTCGACATAGATGTACAAGTTATATTTTTTTCTAGGACCGTCAGGATGTAAAGTTTTGACCCGTAGACAACTGTTTAACAAGATGCAAGAAGCTGGTGTTTTGTCTTTTGAAGAAAAACTTGATAATTTAGAAGATTTTCTGGTGAATTTCGATAATTATGTAGGAGAGCAAAAGCAAGAGTTTGAGTTTTACGTAGTATTATGTCACACAAATCATGCTACGTGCTTCAGGAAGGAGAGACGTTGCCCTAGTATTAAAGGTAATGTTTTCGCCAAAGCGAGCCACAAAGTACAAAAGGCGTTTTATAGTACAGTACACAAATAACGTATTCTAAGTTGACGCCTCTTGCTACACTTGCTATATTTGTGGAAGCAAATCTTTCACGGAAACAGTATGATGTTATTAGAAACACCAATAAAAAACATTATCCATGTTACAGTGTGATACAACAGGTGAAACAAAATTGCTATCCACATAGACTCTTTCTTGGTAACCGCAACGCATGTAGAAACAAAACTGCTTGTTTGATAGTTTTGTAGACCTTGGATGAAGAAGAAAGGAGTTCTTTAGTTCTTGTTTCTAATCGGATCGTACTAGTCACAGTATAATCAGAAGTTTGCGAGTGGTTCCGTTTCAGATGCACATATGTTCCAAAGCTCGTTTGTTCCACTTCAATTGATATCTCATCGAACAAATAAGATAATATGGCAAAATGTAGTCCCTTCTTCGCCCTGCTATTGTCGGCCTATTTGGATTAGGTTGGTTAATGTTATGTTAATGTTTCTGTAGCATTATTCACCATTGGCTGGAACCAAATGTTCCACTCAAAAGGCGCCCTATTTACCCATCTTGGAGTACTTCTCAGCTTAGAGTGCTGAAACGTGAGCGTAACGCAGCCCAGCGAAAACTACGTCGTCACAGAACAGCTGATACGAAGCGTGATGTCAAGCGTGCCAGTACCGCTAACAGTAAACTTAACAGTGCCTTGTATAAATCTCACGTCCTCAGAGTCCAGTGGAATTTGCGGCGTAACCCCCGACATTTCTGGAGCTTCGTCAACACCAAAAGGAAAGATTCGAGTATACCATTCAACATGCTACTCGATGTGAAAGGGTCGACTTCTCCTAGAGAAGCGTGTGAGATGTTTGCGAAACACTTTGCTTCTATCTTCGATAAAAATACGACGAGTGCTGCTTCTGACACCCCTACTGACTTAGTGGAACTGAGCACATTCGAAGTAACTCGGGATATGGTACTTTTGGCCGCAAGGATAGTGAAAACGTCACTCTCTCCTGGTCCAGCTGGAATTCCGGCAGTGGTGTTCTACCTTAGCAAAACCTTTAGCAACCATATTTAGTGCATCCTTTGAGCAAGGAAAATTCCCAGCATTGTTTAAGCAGTTGTATATGTTTCCTGTTTTCAAAGCTGGCAATAAACGAGATATCAAGAACTATCGAGGAATCACCAGTCTTTCGGCAGCGTCCAAACTGTTTGAGATCATCTTGAGCGAATTTGTCTTGAATCACTCGAATAACTACATCTCAACTGACCAGCATGGGTTTATTCCCGGTAGATCGGTAGCTACTAACCTTTTGTATTTCATATATACTGATCTGAAAGCCGCATTCGATAAGATCGACCAGACGGTATTGTTATTTAAGCTTTTCAGACTAGGAGCGTCTGAGCAGCTTAGGTCATGGTTACATTCGTACTTGACCAGATGAACTCTTCGAGTACGACTAGGATCTTGTGTCTCTTCTACGTTTATCAGCACCTCTGGAGTGCCTCTGGGAGCAGAGATGCCAGATTTTTATTTCGGAAGTCTGTGAATTTCAGAAATGTCTGTAATTTAGTTGCATAAAATTAACATAAGTTTTGCGGGTGACGGGGGGAATCATCTTTTGTCTCGAAATAGTTTGCGAAATTTGAAATTTCAGTAAAAGTCATGTTCGAGCAGAAAATACCTGCTTTTAACGAATTGAACCTAATTGGAGTTGGGAATGCATCCATTAACGCAGTATACGTTAAAAGCAGTTAATAAAAAGATAAATTACGATTACACGACAAATGAGGTCGACTCAAAGTTGCGATTAGTTCACTCATATTCTTGAAATGTAATCAATTCATAGACTTAGTAAAACTTTCCAAGCTTTTACAGGAAAAATTTAATTTGACACATAAGGTTAATGTGATTTTGTGGTGCAATTCCCAATTATGATATCACATGAAAGTAATGTGAAATTCTAATGAATATTTTCCATTGGATATGTGATTTATTCTTTGAGTGTATACTTCTAGAATGAGTGAAATTTTCGTCGATTTTCAACATATTCAAAAAGATTTATTAGGCTCGAAAATTTTACAAAGTCTACAAGTAAACTACGTTTTTAAGAGTTTGAGTAATTTAAACTTAAATTTGAGTCGATCTTATATGCCGTGTAGTGTGGAAATCCGTTAGCTAATTAGTACTGGTCCTTTTGCACGCCAGCAGTGGTGGAACGAGCACATATTAGTGAGATCTTAGTTAGTCCACCACCCAAAAATGGAGAAATCGACAAACAAAAGAGCAATTTATAGGCATATTAATACGATTCTAAACACTTCATGCTCAAAAAGTGTTAATACATCAGGATCAGGGATGCTGAAACTATTCATTATCGCATGATTATCGCAATAAAGATTATCGAGAAATGGAGAGCACTGTACAACGAAGCCAAGTACGATGAATTGGCGCTAAACACTAACACTGTTGTAACGATTTTACAAATTCAGTTTTAAAATCAGATATATCAAGCAACATATTCATTACATTTTGCAAAATAATTACACACATGGGGGAGAAAAACTTGGATAAATATTTCACAATTTGCTGATACCAACCTTTTTGCCTTTCTCGTACACCAAGGTGTACCGAAAGGCTATGATATCTTGAAACATACAATTTCGTTCCAAGACCCGGAGAGACGAATGGCATATACCAATAGACTCATCTCAACGGGATCGGAAAATGTTTCTGTATGTGTGTATATATGTATGTATGTATGTATGTAAGTTCTTATGAGTGTAACTCACTCACTTTCCGCAGATATGGCTGGATCAATTTGAGTGGAACAAATGCCAGAAGATGTGTTTTAGATCTCCATAGATTGCTATTGATTTATTTTTTTGGTCGGAATTATGGTTCCGAAGATATGAACAAAAATGTGAATTCCAGATCCAGCTGGGGAATTCGCATAAGATTGATACAGAGTCTGGGGCCTCCCTTAGCTTAGTCGGTAAAGGCGCAGCTACAAAGCAAGACCATGCTGGAGGTGGCTGAGTTCGATTCCCGGTTCGGTCTAGGAATTTTTCGGGTTGGAAAATTTCTCGACTTCCCTGGGCATCGAAGTATGATTGGACTTGCCACACAATCATATTAATGCAAAAATGGTACAGGCATCGAAAGCTCTCAATTAATAACTGTGTAAGTGCATCTAGAACACTAAGTTGAGAGCACGCAATAAGCTAATATGCGATATGCAATAAGCTTGAAATGCGAAGAAGATGATACAGAGTCTTCCCGTTTTTGGCAACACATGATTTTTGTCTTCTTCACTTTCTAGAAAATCCATCCAACGCTTAATTCCATTTCTGATATCACAAGACCCCTCTTTGGGGATCCTATCTACTTGAAATGTCATGAATTAATCCCCAGAAAGTGCTAGCCCAAATTTGAAGAAAGAATTAGTTGATGAGGTCGTGTTGCCAAAAACTGGAAGGCACTGTATATCAAAAACTCATCATGCGACACCTCAAATCACATTAGAATTTTACTATAAGATCAATGGTGGACATATTCAGACCCAATGATCACAATGGCCTCTTTCACATGTACCGGGTACCGGAAGTGGACAGATTTTGACATACGTAGAAATGCATCGTGCGATTGAGGTATCATGGAACATGGAACTCAACATAATGATAAGTGGAAGTATTTATATTGATTTTCCTTAACCTGATCCTTTGTAAAAGTTTGTATGGGGTTCCCTCTCGGGTTCCCTTTGATTTTTCTTGATTTTTTTTCCACATTTTTAACGACTTTTATTTAGGTACAAAACGACTAAAATAGCTGATTCGTTCAGCACTAAAACCACAGAAAAACAGACATAACACATTGAATATTTCTCACTGTAAAACATCGTCGCTAAAACATTACCGCCATCTGTTGAATACACTGTGGTGGGTAGCAGTGCTGCAAAATCTCGACAGTACACGGTGATATTGACAATTCTGCTTTGGTCACTCATTTGAGCTAACAGTCATAGTCAAGGCAAACCATGTCAATTGTCAATGACAATGCTGTCAGTGACGAACATGTGTAGATTTTTATATTAACTAAATTTGTAACGAAATTAAATGAATTGAGCAAAACAATAACATGGAGCCATTTTAGTGAACAAGCATCTACATCCTGAACTACTTGGATTACAATAATGTGACACATAATGTACTAGATTACACGATTTGTTACCAGGTGAATCTTTGCCATTGACGAAAAAATGAATGAGATTTTGACGAAGGTTTTTTTGAGGATCAAGTCTGTCAGTGACTATGTGACGAACAATTTTGTCAATATCGCGCGAAAGTCTGTCAATGACAAAGACAAATCTCAGCACTGGTGGGTAGTACGCTGAACAGATGGCGGTAATGTGTAAACGTCAAACGCAAGGGAATTGTAAACGTCAAACGCAAGTGTAAACGTCAAACGCAATATGCGCGCTACAGGTGGCGGTACTACCAACTACGATACTTTTAAATTGACCGTTAAATGCTTGTTCGATGAACAACTTGCAAGTTTTGGGTCTGTTTTTCTGTGCTAAAACTGTTCTCGGATAAAAAGATGGAATAGGATGGAAACACACTGTCCGTTTCATTCACTTTTTGACAGTTACTACTATAGACAGTCAAGTTATAGACCGGCCAACGTGAGTTGACGTATCAAAACATCGTATGGAAACTGTTCGATTTGGATACAACATTGCAGCAAATTGACAGGTCTATAACCATAGAGGTAACTCTAAGACCAGAAGGTCCCGAAGAAACGTGCACAACTTTTTGGCTCAGCTCTGGTACTCTCTTCGGTCCCAAGCTAATCGATGCACCCCTCGAAACATAGGAAAATCCACGAACCCCTCATTTTATCTGTCAAACTTTCATAGCGAATCAAAACAAACATAGTGTAGTACTAGAATTTTGACTAAAATGGGGTACGTTAATCGTTTGCTTGGGACCAATAGGCTAGTCAACTAGTGACCAATTTAAAATCAAGTTAGTTTCCACCGGTTGCTATAACTATTACCGTCAGTGACAAATCGTTCGTGTGGTGGATTTGAAAACGCGCGAATTCCTAATGCGTGTTGCAAAATGCATCGCACGTGTAATTTGATTAGAGATGTAAAACAGTGTAACAAAATAAATTTTAAACTTTTCCCTCGATTACAAAAGTCTGTAAAAATCCCCGTCATATACGACTACCACACTGCTAACATTTTGCTTCGCAGAGTAGAACGTATGACTGATCTTGGTGTTCTTTTGGATCCGAAGATAAACTTCAATCTGCACTATTCGTGGATCATCTCTAAGGCAAATCGTCAACTGGGATTTATTTCGAAGATTACACGATATTGCAAAGACCCTTGCTGCTTGAAGGCACTGTATTGCTCTTTAGTTCGACCCATACTTTAGAATGCATCTGTGGTATGGTCTCCTCCATACGAGCTTGTGTGTATTCTTCGAATAGAACGTGTTCAGAAAAGATTTTTGAGGTTGGCTTTGTCGTGGCAGTAGGTAACAAAAATCGATCACTCAAGCAGAATACCGTAGCTAGAACCCGTGCTCGAAAGCTGTATGACAACCTGCTGACCAAGACCGGTGGGTGTATACTTATGGATGATGAAACCTATGTAAAGGCTGACTTCGGACAGCTTCCAGGACCACAATTTTACAAGGCGAAGGCTCGAGGAGGTGTCCCTGGCAGATTAAAATTTGGTTTTGCGGATAAATTCGCTCGCAAATATATGATCTGGCAGGGAATTTGCAGCTGCAGCCAGAAGACAAAGGTTTTGAGCTCGGAGGTTTACAAAACCGAATGTCTCCAGCAGCGAATTCCGCTCTGAATAGCAATTCCAGTTATGAATCCAGTTACAGTTGTCACTACAACCGGGAAGTACAACAATGGTATAATGACAACGGAATTCAGTTTGTTTCGAAAACCCTCAATCCACACAATTGTCCTCAGTTCAGGCCCATTGAAAACTGGGCAATTATGAAGATGAAACTGGAGGTTAAAGGTACAGTCATCAAAACGGCAGCTCCGATGATAAATTGGTGGGATAAAATCGCAAAAAACAGTGGACGAAACCGTTGTGCGCCGCTTGATACGACCCAAAAGTTCGAGAATTCCTTCGAAACCGTGACGAATAATTCGTTTCGTATTTTTTTCTTAAAATATAAAGAATAGTATGCACTTGAGTGAAACCCGTTTTCAAATCCGAAATAGACCCAAATGATGTTGTTCCATTACTAAGTGGACCATGCTTTAGAAATCATCGAGACAAAAGCTGTTATGCCCTAATTCCAGCGCTATCTAGATAAGTTGATTGCTACCCAAAATTACATTTTCCATTCAAAAAATCATGTTTATATAATATGCAAGCATGATAAATACATTTTGAAGCTAGATATCGTGATCTAAAAATGTCTAATTCGGCTTAATAAATCAGCCGTGTTCCATAATTTAACCCAAGAAGCACACTTTCGTTTCGAAAAGTTGCAGCGACTTGATTGTGGAATTGTCAATATTAAAAAATGGTGAATTTAAATTCGTCTCTATTCGTCCAATCGTCCTCATGCCAAACGAGGTGTCATCAAGAGCAACGATTCGCCTATTGTGTAATGATTAACTCATTTTCCTACCCTAGAGAATCTACACCAATACACATGATCGTTGTTAGGAACCATCTTCTGCCCGCCGCACACTCTACCCAAGATTTATGGCCGCATGTACGCCACTTTAAAGAGCCTTACAGCAGCCACGAAGCTCGCTTTCAGAAAAGGTCGTTGGTCTCCGAAGCCATTGCCATTGGTGTGTTACTTCTACGACCATATCACTCGCCACCAAGAGCCAGGGGGACCTATATGTTCATATTGCGGTCGAGTCTCAATGGGACTTCACGGTGAGATCGGTGGTGGCGAATCTTCCTTCGTATGTGCCCTTTTTAGCGCCTCGTTCGGTCGACGCCATACAGTGCTTTTCTCTCGTGCTGCGCTTTTCAGGGTCGGGAACGGTAAATAACGGCATATTACCGCGTGTGCGGATGAACTTTTAGACTGTGTCACCGTATCCCTCGTTGATGACCACAGGCCTCCAATGAAAAGTCAGCTGAAATTAGACACAATAAAATCTTCAATAAATCCTAGTTTTTTATCTTTTCACTGCCTAGGAGTCAATCGACCATGCACCCATCCGAATGTCTTATTTCGGATCGCCATATACTTCACTTCGTGATTCACCAGTTCATCATATGTATAATAAAATCATAAATTTTACTTCACCCATTGAGCCGGAAAGGATTGGAGATTCTTTCCCAATGAGTCTATTTTTTTTTTGTTATTGGAATGCGCCCCAAACCATGGCACTAAATCACAAATCAGATCCAAGCATCTCCTCCCGTTCAGAAAACGAAGGCACCCATTGCATGGCGGATCAACCGATGCTAATTAGCCGACTAATTCACTGCTAATTCAATTATCGTATCCAACGCTATCGGAAGCTGAAAATTAACCGTATTTCTCTTTCTCCTCCCTTTCTTCCGCAGGTAAATCATCGCAGAGACGAACTTTATTCGGTTTTAGTGGCCGAAAAGTAAAGGCGACGATTTGGGAAACTGTGCAGGAAACAATGAGCCATTGTTCTATTGAATGCAAGATCGCCGCGCGTGGCTTTGAACTTTCGGACTTTTCGGCTGATTCCAAACTGATTTCTTCCGGAGGGGACAACAATCCGGGCCAACGGTGGTGGATCCCCGTGACCGTGGCCGGTAGAGGAGATATCAGATTTATTTTCTGTGTCATTTTCACACATCAATTGAAAACAATTGAATGCTTTTACGTGCCATGCCATAAAATCGTCCGCCAAGTTGGGACGGAACTTTGATTTGGTTAGTTTCGCTACTACTAACCCAGTTCCGGAAGCCACTACTGCGTTGGAAACCATTCGCAACGCTCGTTGCTTTTGGCTAATTGTTTTCGGTTTATGAGCGTCACCGGGTGGCTCGTTGGCGTGGTTTTATGGACCGCGCTAGAGAGGTAGCCAGCCCGTGGGTAAGGTCAACGGATGCTGCCCGCCATCCATGATGATCTATGGGCCCCGAGATGATGAAGTTTATTGTAGGAGGCCAAGGAAATGGCCCTCTGTTTGGATCCGAGTTTTAAATGGAAGTACCTTGGCGTATCCCATAAAGCTGCCCATGGCTATTTTGTAGCTTTTATTGACGTTTGTGCCCTATGTGAAAATGTTGCAACTGAAAGGTGAACTTTTCGATAGATAATAACGCGTAGTTGGGATGTTTTGCTATGGGAAGCTATTGAAGATGAGTTTCTGTTAATAGAGTTGGATTAATCGAAAAAAGATCTCCTTGAATTTGATAGTCAAAGCTGTCGTTTTGACCAACAATCTTTGCTTTTGATTTTTTCTGTTAAATTTTACATTCCCAAGTAATAATTTTGGTTGTATGAGGGTTCTGTATACCATGGTTTAGACTTGTAGAATGCTTTAAAACCTCGATAAAACTTACAATGTTATTTGGGTTGTCATTCTTTCCGAACCGTTCTTCAAAATCGCGACATTAGTCCATCTAATCGGGAAATGTTGGATTATTTAACAGTTGTGTGTAAAAGATATGCGATGTGCAAATGTTGTAGGAATACTAGAACTGAATAATTACTCAATTAATTTTGAATGAAGTTTATTTCACTTTGAGCCGTTATTTTTGACGTAGATCTACGTCTTTGTCGACTATACTGGGGGTGCAATTAAAAATATATGTGTGATGACATATTGTTAGGTTTTGAACGCTTGTAACTTTGTCATTTATAGATGTAATTGAAATCCAATTACGCCAATCGATAGAATATTACTTTAAAAATCTGCTGAAATAAACACTGTTCCAGTTTTCCATAAAACAACTTTAGAAAAATGTACAAATGATAATTTTATCACTGTTTTCATGAAATAAACGTTTTTCCCAAACCCAGTCGTCATAATCGAATGCCACTTGGTTGTACATTGTTCTGCTTGAACTTGAAAAGATATAAAACAGTGCTGCTGTCGTGAATCTGCGCATTACCGCTTCGGACGGCGTGGCACTGAGTCCTGCAGCAAGCAGTCAGTTCGTGATTCATCAACAACTGAACTGACTGTAAAACATATCTGGTAACTCTATATATGCAATTTAATTAATATCCAAAGTCCGTCCTTTTTTACAAATTCTGCACAAAAAATACTTTTTAAGTTCCGCCCCTGACAGGATTTCACGCCATCTGTTTTTTAATGGGGCGGGGCAGAGAGTATCTTTAGTGCAGAATATGTAAAAAAAGGATGGATTTCGGATGTTAATCTAATTGCATATATAGAAGTACCAGATATGTTTTACAGTCAGTTGGATGCGAAGGATCGTTAGGTAGATAGTTCTCCGAAACGACCCAGGACGACTCAAGAGAGAGTTCGGTGTTATCAAGCCAACATGAAAGCAGTCAGAGGTCTACTGATTGAGACGCTGGAGAAGGTCCTTCGACTCGAGGTAGGAAATTCAAATAAATTTGCAACAACCTTTTGAACCGCATACGTTCAACACGTAAGGTAGAGTAATGAATTTTTGTAGGACCCATCCAAAAATAAATCTTATTGGACCTATTTTTACCGGTGCTAATTTAGTTCAAGAAAGTCTAAGTAACTTTTTCTAAAAGCTCATAACTATAAAGAAAAATATTTGTTTTAATGATTGACATAATTTCGATTTTATTATGTTTTCAAAAATAGGTCACTTTTAACTAATTTTCTCATCAACATGGCTCACTTTAAAACGTCCACAAGAGGAATGTTAACTTACATTTTCAAAGTTTTTGTGCAGTATAATCACCGACAAACCGACATGAATGACCATAGCAAAAACAACAAAATTTCTGACTAAAGCACACTACTGACATCTGACTCCGTGTTCGCGGAAAATGTTTAGCTAAGCCATGAACCCGCATGTAAAAGTTATGAATTTATTCGTGTCTGATCCATTCTGGACAAGTTATTTATATCTAGATCAAAAAAATTAAAGGGTTGTGTTCTAGACACGACCGCAGTATGACGTAGAACCACACAAAATTGATGTTTTTCATGCATTTTTGACTATTATACTTTATCTTAAAATTTTCAAGTATTTCAATGTTTCGGTTATGGTTCACTCAAAACAATTTAAACATTTTTCTTGACAAATATATTAATGTGAAATTTCACATGATTTTCATTTGACCACACATAAACAGAATCCACTCAGAAGTACACATGAAATTTATACGCAAATGAATAGTATGTGTGGTCACGCATGGTTTTTATATGTACATATATTAAATATGTGGCCGACACATAGATATTGATTTGTTGATCACGTTGCAACAATTCATGTGTGGAACACATACAAACTCCAGAACAAGATCCTTAGGATAAACAGTCCAGGACCCGAAATTCTGAGGTTCACCGCCTGGCTGGTCTTCCGCCTCTCGAAGAGCGACGAACGGTCTCCTTGGAAAGGTTCAGAGACACCCGTCTGAGATCAGATCTTCAGATCATAGGTGATCTGGCACGTTAGTTAAGTTAGACTCGTAGTTAGGTAGGTTATCAAATTTTTCAATTAAAACAAAACACACCCCCAAGGGGTTTTCTGTTAACTAGATGAAATACGCAACTACTAAATTAGAATACCCAATGAACAAAGATGAAGAGCCAGATAGGCAAATCAATTGAAATGTAAAATCAATGTATACACCATAATCAACAGAAATAAACGAAATTTTACTACTACTACTACTTTTACAGTCAGTGGTGTGTAATTCATCAGCATCAAATCATCGAATATGTCTTTCAAGCAATTTTTTTCTCAAATTTGAAAGTTATGATGCGGGAAGAAATTAAGGGAAAAACTCCTGTTTTTACTATTAAGAATTGTGGTTTGTTTAAAATTTATTTCCCGGAAAAAAGTGATCGTCAAAGTCCATGTCTTTTTCGGATTATTGTTGAGGGAGGGGGAGGTTGTTGTGAAGGGGGGCAGGGGGTTTACAAACATTTATTTTCCTCATTGTGTCGCATTCCTCATTGCGGTCACGCCGTGATCCACCTTTAGCCACTGACTTGGTCCTGCTTGCTGCAACCAAACCTGATAGGATTTCCCACCGTTTTTTATGAATGGGGCGGAGCAAAAAGTTTCTTTTGTGCAGAATATGTAAAAAAGGATGGACTTTGGATGTCAATATAATTGCATATATAGAGGTACCAGATATGTTTAACAGTCAGTTATTGGTAATCCATCGAGTGTATGTCCCTGTTAAGCAAATGTTTTTTGAAAATGTTGGCTCTGCATGTAAAAAATAAATTGTTTATACATATTTGTGGTTTGCTTAAAATTTATTTCCCGGAAAACATGATCGTCCAAGTCCATGTCTTTTTCGGGTTATTGTTAAGGGGGGAGGGGGAGAGATTGTTAAGGGGGAGGGGGTTTTACATGCACGTTTTTTCAAGTCTCATTCCTCATTGTGGTGGACACTCCGTGATCCACCTTTAGCCGCTGACTTAGTCCTAGGACCTAGTGTCAGGCCGTCCGAAGCGGTAATGAGCAGAGGCAGGAGAGCAGCGCTGATTTATATCTTTTTATGTTTAAGCAGAATGATGGGCAACCAAGTGGTATTCGTTTATGATGACTGGGTTTGGGAAAAAGGCTTATTTCATGAAAACAGTGATAAAATTATCATTTGTACATTTTCAATAGTTTAATTACAGAAAAATTGGAAAAATGTATATTTCAGCAGGTTCGTATTGTAATATCCTATCGATTGCCGTATTTGGATTTTAATTTCATCTATAAATGACAAAGTTACAAGCGTTCAAAACCTAACACTTCTTCACCACACATATTTTTGATTTGCACCCGAGTATAGTCGACAAAGACGTAGTTCTACGTCAAAAATCCTATGGTTTTGACAGTTCGGATCACTGCACATTTAAATCGGCCGTTTACGATTTTCGGGCAAAAGTCAGAATTAAGTATCATGTTTGTCGGTGGTATAATACTGCTAAAAGATGTAAACTTCACGTAAGCAGACTATTGATGCATTAATTTTACTAAAAAGTTTGAATATTTGACAAAATTCCTAATTGCTATTTGTATCATGGTTGGACCTATTTGTTTCCTGAATTGGCCGTCAAGTGTGCTTCGGTTTGTTTATAATTTCCTTCGCGCGCAGCAACATGATTTTCTGTTTCATAAACAGAGCATAGAGGAAGTAGATAAATTCTCATGTGATTTGAGACATCGCATAATGGATTTTGATCCTAGTCTAAAACTGCTACTTCCCAAGGGGTTTCCGGAAATTAATTGGATCCTGGCTATTCCTAATAATTGCCATTGAACTGGTTGTTGAATTTTAATGTGGCACTTGATCCCCCCAAATCATTACCATTGAACTAGGTTTTTATACGATAGATGAGGGGGAGATGAAAGTATAGAATTGATAGTTCCGTTTAGAGTACGGCAGTGTGAAAATTGCATACAGAGAGTAGACAGCGAGCTAGGACAACTTTTAAGGAAGGTACAAATCGGTTTTATCATCTCTCTTTACCAAACTCCCCCTTTAGAGAGGGATGGTGAGGGGTGTTCCCCCCGCCACCACTGGTAAAAAGAGATTATCGCCGACCGCTCAAGTACCAACGATGTGTTTGAAACAGTTCTACCGATTTTTAACGCACTCCAGTTGTTATTTGAAGGAAGGCATCCAGTCGTAGGTTTGGAAATTGCAGCTATTGTTACCCCTGCCACGGTATGTGCTCCTGTCATCCCCACATTTGAATTTTAATAATTTATTACATTCCAGGAAAAATAGTTGAACCATAACCGAAACATTGGAATACTTGAAAAATCTAAAATAAAGTGTTATAGTCAAAAATGCATGACATACATCAATTTTGCGTAGTTCTACATCATACTGCGGTCGTGTCTGAGGCACAATTCTTTAATTTGTTATATTTTTCACCTAAATTTGGATTTTGCCATGGAATTCTTGCTGCTTGTTCGTTAAAACCTCTTTCGTAATAATTACAGCCATTAATTATAATAAACTTATATTTACAATGGACATATTTGTAGTTTGGTTTGTCCGTTAATATCTATGGCAGGAGATGTGGATTTATGCGGGAGGTTTTTGATGATGAGTTGCATAAGCCAGTGCAATTTTTTTTACCGATTAAAAACGACGAACATTTATCTAGCACTAAGAATAGCTACATTTAATCGCAGTGCAGCCTCTTCAAAATAGTATAAACAAACGCACTTCAAAATTTCCATTTAAATTATTGACGCAACAAATGTGTTTATTTATTAGGTATATGATTTCTCCCATCGTATACATTTCCCCCTTAAACCTACATTACCATCGCACGACCCTATTCCTAAACACGTTATTCCACCCAAGAGTCACACGACCGCTTTTTGCCTCCGCCTTCGATTTCGGCCAGCTCTTTCGTTCGGCACCTGTAATGTTTGTATTCGGTACACAGGTGTATTCAAATGTCGTGCCATCTGAGAGGTGCTGTGATTTAGTGGCTCATTTTCGCTCTTTCCACCATCTTCACCGTCATTATCGCCATCTTTGACGACAAGTTTGCTGTTTTTTTTGCTGCAGCTCGAACATCGAAGCGAATACCTGTTTCGCTGTTGACCTGCTTGGCATTTCTCCTCGCGCACAAGCCAACTCTCTTGAACATGTTTCTATCAGTGTCGTCCCCTCGGGCCACACAATCAGCAGCCGTGCCGCAGCAGCAAGCGAGCAATGCCAACAGTGACCCTCGAGGAGATCGTCGGCATCGCAGACAGGAGAGAGTGACCAAGTTTCAACCAACAACGGTCAACTCGTTTTTCACTTTTTAAGTATAGAAGCATCAATTAAATGTAATAAAACATTCATAAAAATATGTCCACGAAGATGAGGTACTCTCGTTCGGACTTATTTTTCTTCTTTTTTTTCGTGTAGCTATGTGTATTTTGCAAGGAACCTGTTTGCGTTTCTGGGAACTGAGGAACACCAAATGAGAAAACAAACTTCTTTCGTTTCATCTGTTTGGTTGTTGATTTTCGGATGTTGAAAGTTCGATTTCTCAAGAAACTCAAGTGAGCAGCATCTGGGGTTTGGAGTAGACGCCAGCAACAGCAGTGATTTTGAAACCAACCATCCCTATATAGTGGGGAACCAATCAGTCGTTAATTGCATAATGGTTGCCGAACCAGATCCATCAACAACACACTGTCAGGTGCACAGATTCAAAATTTTAATGAACATCAACCGAGGGCAGAGGGACTAAGTGGTAACAGCATAAGTTGCAGAAGTTGTATATCTGCCTACATATGACTGCTGCAGGCCAAGCTAAGTACATGGCTCCTGTGTGCTACATTAATATATCCTACACATACCGGTTGACTTAAGCTTCGGTTGGTCGAGCCTCGATTTTTTCATCAATCAACTTTCTAAAATAAAATCAACTTCTGTAAGTAAGTCACTTTTTCCACGCGCTTCTGGATAGTACGTAAACCGGTCAGATGCAGTACTGCTACTGACAAAGGTAGCATAATGCTTTTTCATCAATGACCACACCGTCGTGGATGAAGGTGAAAACTGGATTTTTATCCAGTTCATTCATGCTTGATTGACTGTTATCACTGACGCTCTGACAGATGACGGGTGACGATGCGGCCGGTGGTGGCAGCGTGCCATCGTGGATTTCTAATTTACTTAGGCCCTTCTAGCAAGTTGCAGTCCTTCAGTAGAAAGTGTTTCTGAGTGATCTAGATTAGTGTGGAATAAAATTTAGTGCATGGATGATGGATGCAGACGTTCTTCAGGAGGAAAGGCTAAGGTACTTTTTACACCCTCACTAGTTCTACCTTCCTTCCTTCTTAGCATTTGACACTTTTTATGAGAGCGTTGTGCTGGCCCTCAACTTGTGTTCTTTGAAACACTTCCACAGTTATTAATTGAGAGCTTTCTATGCCAACCCATGCATGAATTTGTATATTCTGTGGAAAGCACAAGGGTACTCTATGCCCAGGGAAGTTGAGAAAATTTCAAACACGACTAGCCTCTATTTCAATACTTCTAATAAGAAGTAAATCATACATTATTCTAATTTCGCCCCTACTGGGACTTTACGCCGGCCCTCAAGCTAAAAATGAGAGCTTTGTTTGTGTATGTGTCTATTCCCTCTAACCCCCACTGGCCGGCAGTGTTATTATGGAAGAACTCTCTCCACAATGTCGGATTTATGGTCATTGTAGACAGCTTTAGTTCGGGAGTTAGAAGGTGATAGCTCTATTGCAGATCCAGTAACCCATTTCAGAATGTCTGGAGCAGGCATGGAAAATCATTTGCATTCATTTTGTGCATTCATTTACATTCATTTGCCTCTAACTTTTTTTTTTTCAACAGTATTCCGCAAAATGATGCATAGAGTTTTTGTAGATTTTATTATTAGCTACAACTTTTGTAAACAAGTCAAATCCATATCTCTTATGCATGACGAAGCAGAGCGAACAGAAGCCACTACTGTTTTTCAGTGAATGTATTTTACATTCACTGAAAAACAGTAACAAGTACTGCCCGCTCTAGTTCGTGATGCATAAGAGATACAGATTTGAGTTATGAGCAAAACTTGTAGTTGATCATAAAACCTACAAAAGCTCTATACATCATTTTGCGGAATTCTGTTGATGAAAAAAAGTTAGAGGCAAATGAATGTAAATGAATGTATGAAATGAATGCCAATGATTTTCCATGCCTGGTCTGGAGAGTCACGCCCATTCCGAGGTTAGTTTCACTCACAATAAGCCACGCATGTAGGCATTAATTTTAATATTTAATTTATAAAGAATAATTGGCCCGGTCTCATCATGTTCCGCTGGTCTGCCGCCATTGATTTATTCTTTTTGAATCCCTTGGACTTTTTCCCTAACGCTTCGTATTTCATTCCGTGCTTCACTGGAAATTTCCTTTCTTAGACCGTCCTTGGCCGGTTCTGACGTGATACCGGGTTTTTCTTGTTTTTCGAGGAAGATAAATCCGCACTAATTTCCGTTCCTGGTTCGATGTTGACTCCTTCATCGCTGGTTGCTGTGGTCGGTTTCATGTCACGTATTGCTGGGACGAGGCTCACGTCAAAAGTCGCTGGGACGAGGCTCACGTCCAAAGACTCGGAATGAGCGCTCCGTACATCATTGTACGAAAAGAGAATTAAAGAAATACGAAAAGGATCAGTTTCAAAAAAGTGACTGTTTCATCAGATTCCCCAACTAACCATACTCAAGCAAAGTAAGTATATACAAGTTATATTGCGACTATATGGTTACTTGGGTACTCATATGACCGTCAGAATGGTTCATCGGTTACGAAGTGAAGTATTTCTGAAAGTGATGCGTTATATTTCTCAATGCTTTCATTTTATCCTGGGTCTGGCGGACTCGTAATGGATTTCGAACCAATTTGAACTGTCAAAATCGAACCATTTTTTACTGTTCTTATAAGAGCTCATATGGAAGAAACAGATAGGGAGTATTGTAATCTGAGTAAAATGTAGTTGTTTTTATTTTTGGAAACATATTCATAGTTTTGATGAACAAACGATTTTTTTTTCTTTGGTTTGTTTATTTCGTCGATATTGTTTTCCGTGCTGAGCACCAATGCTACCGACGTGCCAGGAAGGCAGCTCCCACACCTGGACCCTACCTATCGACCCATCAACTCATGAACCGGGGACCAACGGCTTTACTTCCCATCCGAAGGAAGGCGTGATCAGAGATGTTATGCCTCAGAACATCCCGGCGGCGCCGACTGGGATTGAACCCAGGCCTGCTGGGGTGAGAGGTAATCACGCTTACCACTACACCACCGGCGCCGTTGAAACGAATTTTTTTTTTTTTAATTTATTAAACCAAATATAAACAAATAGAGTACAAAAAAAATTAGCAAGAAAATCTTACAGCATCATAGATTTGCTACTGAATCGTCTCTTCTTCACTTTCATCTTCTGCAAGTTTTTCAAACGATATGTTATAAATGAACGGATACATTTTGATTGAATATCATGGCAGTTAGGCAAGTTAATTGGAATTTGGAGGAGTATGGAGAACATAGCTTTTTTAAAATCCACTTTTTCTTCTTTTACATGCCGAATATAATATGAAAATATTTTGTTCATTGCCAGAAAATACTCATACAGATCGTGATTTATGAAAACGCTTTCTAGTCGGTTTGAACTGTGGAACAATGCAAACTTGGCAAAGCCAGTCTTAGATGGTTTTTCACAAACGCAATGTTCGTAACATTTAGAGCAAATATTGCTTATTTTTTTCAACCGCTTCATCAACATACATGGGACATAATAGATCATGTTTTTCTGAGCATTGTTCAAATTTTCGTCACAAATATCAATTCTGAATTTCTCACCAAACGGAAGACAGAAGGCTGTTTCGTTGTTGATCCTACACAGCAAAAAATTAATTTTAATATTAGATCCAAGAGGATGCACTTCAGTCATGTCGAAAATCTCATGTAATTTTTATGGTCACACAAATAAACAAATGCAGTAAAAGCAACGTAATGTCAGTCTGTGCACTGTATTAATGATAATTTTGTCCTTTTTGGCAAGTAATATTACTCCATATTTTCGACACGATTGAAGTGCATCCACATTGATGTGATATTGAAATTAATTTTTTGCTGTGTAGAGGTTTTTTTCCGAGCAGTACTCTATCAGATGAGATCGATCATCACTCTCGTATGAAGAGCAGCGAACGTCAGACATGTATCCTGAAATTGTGATCTACGAAGGGAGTCCCGAAACTGGACTGCGTTTGGACGTGATTGTTTTGCTCGCACTTGGGAAAACAGATTTTCAATACAGTCTTGGACAAATCGAGACGTTGGAAGAGGCTGTAGGGATAAAAAAATATATTAAGAACATACACAAATATATAAAAAATATGAGGCAGAAACAAACCATTGGAGTATCTAGACTGTCGAACAATCGTGCTTGCAACCAAATAACAGCTTTAGTTCCTATTATCACTGATGATAGCCATGGTTTCCAAGCTCCTTTTTCACCAACCTTCAACCCTTGAAACTGAATCCGAAAAGTTTTCCAACCATTGAATGTTTCCCTCGTACTTCCGGGAATCTGATGGGTCAAGCATATCTGAGGAATTTTCTCGGGAGTTCATGAGTGCATACCAGCGAGCAACCTGCTCGATGAACATTACAGTCGTCAAAAGATCTTTTCGATTTTCTTGATCTGCCATAAATTTTAGGGCATTTGCTACGTCTTGCTTCACATACTTAGACGAATTGACAACTTTCATTCTATCCACATTTGATACGTACAGTGAGAAATCCACATCCTCTTTCGTCAACGTATGAACAGGGTAAACTTGCATCCAAAATTCCCAAGCCACCATTTCGGTCAAATGTGAAATATCTGCGGCATTTGTTTCCAAGTGACGATGTTGGACAAAGGAATCGTCAAAATTAACAATACGGTGCACTTGCAGTGTAGCTGCAAAACTTTGCTTAACATCGCATTTTAACTGCTTAGGAACTTTTATGAAAACCAAATATTATTGATACAGTAGAAAACCGGAAAATTCGACACGCGCCAATCGATTTTACTCTCAATCTGTACATAAAACATAACGTCGGACATAGTGCGCTGTATTTGTACAATGATGCGCCATAATGCACACCATGTCCGACGCTTTGTTGTTGTACAGAACGAGAGTAAAATCGAAAGTCGGGTGTGGGGTTTTCCGGTGTCAAACGCAACCGACAATAACAACGAACTACAACAGACTACAACTACCAATCGATATTTCAAGAGAGTCACTCACAATCTTGCACACATTTGCTTTCACGCTAACCCCGAAGTACCCATTAATGAGTAAAAAAGTACCCATTTCAAAGAAAAGTGGCTTAACTCATGAAATGAGTAAAACCAACTTTACTCATTAATGAGTATTTGACGAGTACTTCATAAAATGGATACTTTTTAATCATCGTGTTTTTCGGTAATGGGCAAAAAGTACCCAATAAAAAAAAAACAAGCCTTTAGGACTCATTACCATCAATAATAAATACGTCAAAATTAATCTTAAAATCATCACACAAAGCTCAACTTAAAATAATCAAACAAATCGTTTTCTTTATTAAAACAATTCCAGCAAAAATCAATGAAATATTTGATCTATAGATTACAGATAGCTGCCGATGCAAGCTCCCAAAGCTTTGCTTTTGTCGGTTTGCTGCGGTAATAGAAGGGATTTTTTATGGGATACTCGTCCATCCTATCCTCCTCCTGCACTTGCTTTACTTCCATCGGCTTAACATCCGGCAAATGGTCATTATCTTGTCCAGCTTTCTGGGGGTGACACTACAGGATGTGGGCCTTAAAAGCTTTAAATGAAAGCTGTATTGAGCCACACCAGCACCGTTATGGAATAGGATTCAGATAACCTGAAACTAACACAGTGCATCCGGAAACAAAACAAGATAATGCTGAATGAATTACAGAAAAATCAAAATAAACGAAAAATATTCTACCTTTCAGTTTTCCGTACTATTCTGGGTTCAGTCTACCATTCCAGTCCTCCAAATGACTACCATTGTACTAGGGGAAATGACGGCTTCGGCGTGACAGACTATTTTCGGCAACCCAAATTGAAACGCTAATTTCACTGGATTTTCTTACGAAAACACTTCGCTGAATGCATGCAAACGATTCTTTATGCTTCCAGCTTCAATTTGACTATATTTTTAGCACTGAAAAAAAGCAATCTAGCAAGGTTTTCTTGAAATGCAACACACGCACTACAAATTGTAGCAGAATTCGAGTTGCCGATAATAGAACAGTAGATTTACATGCAGTTCAAATGGAACGGTTGCCGAAGAAAAACTGGTTGCCGACAATACTCGCTCTCACTAGAGAAGATTGGAGCTTTGTAAAAGCGTTTCAAACCAGTTTTTGACCATTCTTTCGACTGCAATTGTTAGAGCAGCTGGCAGCACAAGATTGTAAACAAACCAATACTGCATATGTGTGCGTTCCTTAGAGAAAAAGGCTACAGAAAGATGGTCGCTGCGTAGGTTGCCGAGAATACGTAAATTCCCCTAGTACACGTAGTATTGTACAATACTACGATCTTCATTCATTTTGAGTCGAGTGCCTAGGACCACATCTTGAGGCTTTATTAAAAAAACGAAACTTTTTGAAAGTGACCAAATCTTCACCTTTTTGTTATGATATGATTACAAGTAGGGTTGGTTTACACTTTACACTTGACACACATTATACGAATGCAAAACTGATATAGAATTATTTAACACAATAAAGCTAAATTTTCCTGACTTCTGAAGCTCGCAACCCCAATGTGAATTGAAGAAGTCACCTTGCTCCTCCAAAATACACGGCCAGCCAGCGCTCAGCTGATGTATTTCAGCGCTTCGTAGTCCGTTTATGTACTAATTATTATAGCGCTTGCGTGACCAACAAGCAATCTCTAAATACAACAAACAAACAAACGGACCATCAACGCCAGCTTTTGACCACCCTGTCACAACACTCATTAATAATTTTCGAGCACACCCACGTTTCCTTTGTTTCGGTTAGCCTTCGTGACACCACTTTAAGCAAATCATTAGAAATCCAATACGACAGCAGCAAATCCGGAGGTTCAATTTGTGTAAACGATGACTTCTTCTGGTAGTGTAGCAACCTTGTTTCAGCGATTGAACCCTGTCGTCATCGTCGTCTACGAAATATCTCGTTGTTGTAGCCCTGCAGGTGACGGTAAACACGCATTTTTTGCATACCACACATTTCGGAACGAACGAATAAATTACACCCATCCACCGAGGAGAGTGAACTTGCTCAACGGCTACCACGAATGTCAAGTGAGCTAGCTGTTTGGGAACTTTGTTCGTCGTGTTTTTGAATACGACACCGAAAAAAAATTGACCATGTTCGAATATGACATGCTACAGAACAGGAATGGTTAAGAAATCACATCCAAGTGTATTCGCATCCAAGCTCGGTAGACCAGACATCCAGTCGTTGAATTTGCTGACGTGCAAGCAGCCAGCGTGATGACATAGATGGATTACGGCCACTAAAATTTTTCATTTTTTCAGCCAACAACAAAACGACCGAACGAACGAGGCAATCCGAGCACCAGATCTACGGATCATGATTTCTCCCTCCTCTCCGACTCGTTGAAAGAAATGGCGTTGATCTACTTGCTGTCAGCTCATAACGAAAGTGGCGATCTAGACAGGGCAAGACATTTCCCAATCTAGAAGCATACAATTACAGTCACCGATGATGACGAGAACAGCGTTGCAAATGGTGTTTTGATAACTTCCGCTTTTGCATGATGAGGAAAAAAGCACTTGGAAGCTGTGAGCTGTGCGATTCGCTTGATTTTACACCTATTATAAAGCAATTACTACCAAACAAAAAAAAATACGATAGGTACTTAATCTTAAGCGATAAATGACTTATGCCAGGGCTATTCCAACCCAGAAGGGCATGTTGTAGCTACATACAGCAGCCTATAAGTGCGAGATGATTCAGGATGGCTTATGGGGATCCGAAAGATCCACGCCATGGGAGAAAAAGTCAAGACGTGTGAAGAAGGTGATTCTCTAAAAGCTGACGTAAAATGGTGTGCTCCTTGACGATGCCGACAGTTTATGAGCTGTTGATGAAATATCGGAGCACTTAACTATGTTGATGAGGTTTTCGGGCGTTTCATGTTTAACCTTTTTCGGCGGCGAACGATATGTAGGTACCAACGTCGTCATTATGAATATGTAAAGCGAATGGAACATGTTCTGCAGGTGATGTTGGAACAAAAGTAGATCAAGTAGAACTTTTTGATGGCGTGTAGAATTTGAACATTACCTTCTTGGAAAGTTGAAACAGATTCGGGAATTTTCTCAGTAAATCATCAGATTCATCATCAGTGGTGAAGATGAATGTATTATAAGATATTTGATAGTTTGATGGAAGCTGGAAAACCCTGCTTTCGATGCTATTGTGTTGCTTTAATGCTTTATCCGGACATGGTACCACCATGATACATATCATAGCACATGAGCATGCAAAACTAGATAACATTGGTCGCATCCCAGCACCTGACTTAAACCGAAACATGCCTTGTGCTTATGAATTATTGGTTATTATTTTCAGTCGGCAGCCTTAGGGCGCTAGCTGAGTGAACGCTGGAAGCCCAGCCAAACCGAACTGACAAAAGATTTAAAGGGATTCTTATTGTTTACTATTATTATTTACTTTGTATTATTCAAAAGCACTTTGGTAATGTGAATTTTTTGTTGTTTTTGTTAACAGTTTGGGAAGTTTATCAAAAGTTCAATTCGGCTTTGAGAAAAAAAAATATAAAATGCTATGTTGATTCCAATTATGTTTACACTATGTTTTGATTTGAAAATTGTGATTTTTTTTTCAAGCGTTCAAGCTATTTCTGTTAAAAAATTTGAAAAGATGTGAAAATTTCCTTCGAGATTGGGGCAAATTTTCGTTTAATTATGTTGAAAGTTGGGATTAATCATTAATCGTTATCGTAGAAAGCTGTGGATTTCGTTAGACATTGTGATCAAGTTCATTAAAAGATGCAACCAATTTCTTTTGCAATTTTGATCAATTTTTAAAAAGTTTGGCATTCCAATACAAACTGTGAGAAATTTTGGATTTTTTTATCAATCTCATAAACAGTTATGATCAATATTTTGGTAAAAAGACATGAACAATTTATTTGAATATTATGATCAGTGCTTACTGAAGCTGTGTCCATTTTTCCGAAATTGGAGAAAAAGTGGGATCAACTTCTTTTTCTTTCTAAATTATAGTATTTTATTCAAAACTGTGATGAACTTAGAATTTGTCAGTATATTTTTCAAGTTGTAACTGATTTAGTTAGAAGTGACGTCAGACTTTGTTATAGATTGACACAACCCTGAAATAAAACCCGCACATAGTAGTCAAATCTCGTATCTCTTGTAGTAATGGAATTAAATTTATTGTAATGACTATAACTCTTCACTCTTTCTCTCTCTTCACAGGTATTTCCATATAGACGCCAACGTTCATCAAAAAACAAAAAATATTGTTCCGGGAAAATTCTATAGTTTGCTTGTTTACGTGTTGTAAGTACTATATTTATATTTTTCGTATAAAGTTAACACAGAGGGTTTATGTAGTTTGCTTTGTAAAGCCTCTACATAGCAAAACCATGCTGGAGGTGGCTGGGTTCGATTCCCGGTCCGGTCTAGAAATTTTTCGGGTTGGAAAGTTTCTCGACTTCCCTGGGCATAGAAGTACACACTTAGAAATACCTAATCTTACACGTGACGGAATCCATCTTTGACATAAAGGAGCAGACGTAAACAAACATTTCATGTAAAATTAGGTGCTCCGAGTCTGAAAAGTTCGAAAGTACGTTTGATTGAGCTGAATTTCGCGTCTATTATGACTCAATTTTATGTCAAAATTGACGCTCGTATATGTCAGTCTCAGAGCACCTAAATTTACATCAAATTTTCTAAGTGTGTATGATTGGACTTGCCACACAATTATACCAATGCAAAAATGGTACAGGCATCGAAAGCTCTGCATTAATAATTGTGGAAGTTCATACGATAAGCAATAAGCTTGAAATGCGCTGAAGTAGAAGATACAGTGTATCGCAAAATTGGAACATTTTTTGAAACATTTATTTTTTAAATCTTGGCTGATGGTGATTAATCGCATTAGTTTTGGACTTTATTGGAAGAACCTGTATGAAGTTAGATTTTTTTTTTGTAGTAAAACGCTCGATTTTCAACTTTTTACCTAATGGACGAATTTTAGTAAAATTAGTGGAATATTAATGATCTTTATTATGACTAAAAATGAGCTAAATTTAAAAAAAAAATTTACTGCATTATATTTCAAGATATTATGATTTTTCAAAGAAAATGCGTTTTTCTCAAATAGATCTTACTTTTAATAAACGCAACCAAATAAGCCCAACACTGTACCAATAATTGATAAATTTATGATGATTCATCAACCAGAACTTCAGAAACGTATCTCATTAAATTGTGCTTTTAAAGCTGTTTTTCTAAAATTTAAGGACAGTTGTACGCTCAATTTTGAGATACACTGTATGTGATTTGCTGAGGTAGAACTGCTGCTGCCGATTTAAACAACACCTGAAAGCGAACTGAACATAACTTTTTGTTTTCTTGATAAAGATACCAGGTTAAAGTTTTTCGTTGAACATTGACATACTTTTTACTTGTTGAATACTCTATAAAGAAGCTTCCTTGAAAATTTCTCTGTTCTCTGGTTTCCAGTGTTGGAAAATCATTTTCAAATCTCATTCATTGAGCTTTCCTGAGAAAATAATCTCGCTTGTGAATATGCAAAACAAATCTTATGAGTAGTTCCACGCAAAATGACGAATCGATCTAACGCGACCTTCTCCGATGAGCATGAAACTTTGCATAATTGTTCAGACATTTTGATGCTTGCAAAAAAAATCAGAATTGTGTGTTCGATATTTTTCAACAATGAATAATCTAATCTAATCTAATCTAATCTGATACAGTCGCTGCCAGTACGAGAAAGCATCATGGAAAATGATTAGGTTAGATGAGGTCTAATCATTTTTCTTGTCCAATTGATGTTTACAGCATGTCTGAGATATGATATAAACATCAATACGGCCATGGGAACATTTCTTCAATCTACAGGGGTGGAAGGATGCGTGGACATACCGTACTAAACGCTCCGAGTTACTATGTGTAGATGTGTGTAATGTGTAAATATTTGTACAATATTGAAGAATCATAAAATAATGCAATGGAAGGATCTTACCTAATTTTTTCCAATGTTGGTAATGATTCTTTTGCGCTTAAAAGTTTAATTGGATGCATCCGCTCCTTGTTTATCACGGGGTTTGGGATGCAGTTCCTCGTCATTGCTCGTAGTTATGTTTAGAGATGTGATGGAGATTATTTCTTTCACTAGAATCTACTACTCCTGGCTGATGCGCCAGCCTTGCATCGAGCTGGAACCGCAAGCAAGCAAATCAATTAACCACTTCATTTGAGCAGTTAAAATGACGTTTACTACCACTCGAACTTTGAAATAAAACATTATTTTGAGATTTTTTTTCTAGAACCATGAGAAAAGTAGCCATTATTTGTGCGTAATTGTAATTGTAATTGTTCAGTGCATAGGCTGTGCCTTCCGCTAAGAAGGCTTATCTAGGGACCAACCCCCTAGTCTATACACCTACTGTCCTTCCCGTTGCACTCGTCAGCTCGTGCGATACTCTAGACACACATGGGTGGTCGTATCCGGGTCCTCCCCTGGGTAGGCTCGTGTCCGTCCAGGTTCTGGTACATTAACTTATCTATATGCATGGTAATTATACTTTTAAAACTCACCTTTTGATTATAATGTCGACAATGCTGAAACTAAATAAAGGTTAGCGATCCATATAAGGTGTGTGCTGCGACGGAGTAGTAATTGAAGGAAATGAGGTTCTGATGTGAAGTATAGGTAATTCTAAAATAGGTAAATCAATTAATCATTAGCTGCTAACAGTTACTAATAAATGGGTACGATAAATCACTCATCAATGAGTATTGCCACTCCCACTGAAAAATGGGCAAAACCTTAATCATAAATGGATATTCGATTCCTACCGTGTATTTAAAGTAAAGTTAGGATCTTATCAAGCAAGCACACACCTTTTACGATTCTTATCCTACTTACGGTTTCCTGCACATACGACTTTTCCTAGATACAAGCTTCGTCCAGTATACATTGGCTGTCTCCAACCGGCATGATCCTTTCTGTCTGCTTCCTCTTGCCGGTGCAAGTTTAATTCTTCTTTTCTTGTTCGAATTTTCTTTTTCTCCTATTAATCGTGTTCCCATTTGTCCTCAGGCAGTGAATATTAGTACATGATAGGAAGAAAGAAAGAAATAGAACAAGTTAAGTGTGAGCCGCATGCATTGGTTACTTATTTGGGTCATGGTGTTGTCTTCCCTATTTATTTGCCTCTATTCGCTCTCATATAGCAACGTTTAACTCTGGATCAACAATAGAAAAGGGCCCATCAGCATTTGTAAACAAACCGCTCCAAAGCCCCCCACTCACAAAGCGAAGGCCACCCACGCAAACCAACACCATCATCGGATAGGGGAAACTTCCACCTACACGAAGATGGTGTCGGTCTGCGTGAGCAGCCTCCGATCTGTGAGGAACGGGCCTTGGACGGTCTGCCCACAAACGCCGATGGCCCCCCTCCATTGTTGATCCAGAACTCACCCCCTTCCCTCACACTATTATGGTCGGAAAAGAGAACCCATATTCAGGAATCTATCGCGAACTGCGATGCAGAAGATATTAATAGCAAACTAATCTGGAACTGGTCTAAGACATATGACCCAGTGAGTATTGACACCTCACACTGTTAATGAGCACGGACGCGAGATTTACTAGAGTATTAAATGCAAAACGCAAATTCAAAATAAAACTTGACAAGTCATCGTCAATCCCCTTATTCTTGGGTAGGGTCTGACGATGTGAATCTGATTTTGATCAGTGAACGGGCCCCATATGGTACATTTTCTCACTATGAACATGTCATTTCCAGCCTATCTGAACTATTTAATAAATGGAAACCATAACATGGGTTACGCTTCCCCTAAGCGGGCCCTCCGCATCCTATCTCTGTCTTATCTCAAATGCCAATTGCTTGAATGTATCAATATATACATTGGAAATGACGTTCAATCAAATAAACCCATACCCCACTCACTTGGCCAGGCTTCAGAATCGTCCAGTGGGCAGTGCGCTCTACACTCCAAGTTCCCTTTCTTTCAAATTCACCCCAAATTTGATATTTTACCCCTTTGAGTGTTGATTAATCACAATGAAACATTGTGACAGAGCACGGACTTGAGGTTACTAGAGTATTAAATAATCTAGGTCCTATTTAGGATTATATCTGAAAAATCCAAATTTGGCCAACGCCAACCAAAAAAAAAAAAAAAAAAAAAAAAAAAAAAAAAAAAAAAAAAAAAAAAAAAAAAAAAATAGCCATTATTTGTGCGTTCCATAAAAAAATAGAAATTAGTTGGTCCAGTTTTGTGAAATCGCTTGTAGAAAGTCACACCAAAACTGCTTGACAAAGTGGTCAATTGCCTCCTCGCTCGAATCCTTCGTTGTGAGTGGTTCCGATAGATACGCGCCCATTTTGTCTTGCAGGCAGCAGCACTTTGCAGGAGAAAATTTGCACGTTCGATTTTAACCTACTTCCACTGGATATCACCGTTACCTCCCGGACTTATTTTGTAACTTCCGGCTTCCGGATCGTTATGCACTTGTAACTAAACCCAAACGGACACGATTCAACAGCGTACATGAGAAAATTCAGCGGAGATCTGCATTTTCGCAACGTTTCACGGCGGCGGCGAAGGAAGAAAAAATCCGGTTTGTTCACTCGCGTTAATCTTAAAAACTCTTTCGATCCTATTTTTTTAAATAACCAAACACAGCACTAATAACACACACGCTAAATTATTGAAAAAGTTTCAGGTGTTCAAAATGCACCAGCAAATTCAAAACACGTCAGTTTCAATGCACGGCCTACCTCGATCTTTTCTTCGATATTTTTCAACAATTAATAACTCGAAAACGTCATTTTCGATGTGACGTCTGGGACAAAGTTGTAGTGTGTTGTTTTGTGTAACAAAAAGTTTTAAACTGAAATTACAATAAAACGAACCTTTTTTTTATTATATAGCTTATAAAATGCTAATAACTGAGAAATGTTCACACTTAAAAATTAATAAAAAGAATATTTCGCGTTTCACACCAAATTGGACTAATAAGCGCGTTTTCACTAATTAAAAAGTGTGATAAAACTGCGAGTTTACGTCTAATCGTCTTGGTGTCTTCGGTGCACTTATTCCTTAAGTGTACCGAAGACATCAAAACGATTTGACAGGAACGTGCACTTTTATCACACTTTTTGCATTTTTGGGACTGTCCAGTTTCAGATGCAATCAGCAATATGTAACATCTACTTTTTGGAAATCCCTTATTCACCTTGGATATTCAAACCTACAATACAACATTCAATTCAGTTGATTATCCTCTCGGATAATTTTAAAGCGATTCAGGTTGAACGAAAATCGTTGTCAACCATTGCGAAAACCTCACGTTGTTTATCCCGCCCTCTATCGTGCTACTCTGCTATGCTAAAACCCATGATAATCGGAACACAACAGGCCTTTGGTGTTCACCAACGTAGGTTTACCAACCATAATTGATTCGTTTACATCGGTCAAGTATTTTTAACGAATATGTGTCGTTTAAACGTTCATGCTCTAGAAATATTTTTTCATTTACTAAAAAAGTGTTTGTGCCAGTGTTTGGAATATTTAACAGCTATGGTTGGTTCGACTTCTTCTTTGGGACAATAAGTACTCCTTTTTTACTTGTGTGTGCATTAGTGTTGGTCAACTTAACAACCCTTTGCTCCCCACTGCTCTTTCAATCTGTATTGAGGTCCCCAAAAACTGTGCCACATATGAACGAATTGGTTAATTTGATATGGGTAAGAACTTTAAAGTTTGTATGGTAAAATGTATAGGAAACGGATTGAATCTATTAATTTGCTTGTAAAAATTGCAAAACTGTTCAAATGTTTATCAAATCTAGGACTTAGATTGGGAAAACTATACAGAGCATCTTTGTTGAAGATCACAAATCGATTTTATTTCTGCTCAAAAACTTATTAGTGTGTTACCTGACTCATAACGAATATACCCTTTATCCGGAGGAATGTATTCGTCGTGTAATTTAACATGGTATAATTAACGTAAAATTAGATTTGGCCTAATGCTCCGAGCGTACCGATGGGCGTATATATCAAGAAATCTGCTATTTCTTATTACTCCATAAGTTTCTCTCCCCGTTTTTTCCTATGTTATACTATTAGATAAATGTTGACAGAATGCGTATTTATAAAGAACTTTATTCAAGCTAGGTCCACTTAGACTCTGGACGCATGCAATTGTCTTCATATTAGAATTAGTTTTGACAGAAAAGAAAAATTTAATTTAAACAATAAGAAAAAAAACAATTCTATTTTATGTTGCACAATGCTTTCAACCTAAGCCACCGGATTCGTTCACATTTTCAACATAGGGGAAATGACGGCTTCGGCATGACAGACTATTTTCGGCAACCCAAATTGAAACACTATTTTCACTGGATTTTCTTACGAAAACACTTCGCTGAATGCATGCAAACGATTCTTTATGCTTTCAGCTTCAATTTGACTATATTTTTACCACTGAGAAAAAGCAATCTAGCAGGGTTTTCTTGAAATGAAACACACGCACTACAAATTGTAGCTGATTTCGAGTTGCCGATAATAGAACAGCAGATTTACATGCAGTTCAAATGGAACGGTTGCCGACAATACTCGCTCTCACTAGAGAAGATTGGAGCTTTGTAAAAGCGTTTCAAAACAGTTTTTGACAATTCTTTCGACTGAAATTGTTAGAGCAGCTGGCAGCAAAAGATTGTAAACAAACCAATACTGCATATGTGTGCGTTTCATAGAGAAAAAGGCTATAGAAAGAAGGTCGCTGCTTAGGTTGCCGAGAATACGTAAATTCCCCTATAAGCCACATTTTTGGTAAATTTTCTTTGTTGCCTTCAATTTCCGCTTGAGCATAGTCCAACAATAATCCGAATGAACAGAACTGCATGGTCGTTCAGACCGACTCAAAATTGTGAATTCTCCTCATATTCGAGAAGTTTTCGTGGTTTTCCAAGACTTTTTTTTCCCGGAAAATTCAACTCACTTTTGCGTAAATTCACTATTTTCCGAGGGCTAGTTAGGTTTGTTGATATCTTTGGAAACACAAAATAATCATTGTTGTCTTGGTACCTACCATTGTAGATCTTCTGGCTAGATCAGAGCAGATCTTTATCTCGGGGGAGACAACTGGGTTATAGATTTGGATCCAGTTTTTGATCCGTTCATTGGTTGATTTACAAGTTTAAAATTCATTATTTGTTGTAAATGTACAAAATTTCTGTCAGAGCTATTTTGATTGATTTTCCAAATCCTGCCACCAGGAGCGTTGCATTAAACCAGTGTTGGCAAAATCACCAATCAAATGATGTTTTTCCACTCTCATACGCTCTCAATATCACGCGTGATATTAGAACAAAATATCATGCTTGATATTGATATTACAAGCTCCTTTGATATTGCGAGACTATTCACAACATGCAACAACAAGCTGAGAGTTGACTCTACACAAAAATGATTCCGTTGCACATCGTTTTCTTAGATAGAGAAAGTATAGTTTGCTATCTCTTTTTACTCTTCACCGATGGCAGACGCGAAGGGACTGCTGCAAGCCGTTATGGAAGTTTTGGTTGCATTCGGGTGTAAAGCAAAAACCATGAAACTCTATCTCACCACAGTTTGGTGAGATTTTCAGCTGCTGAGTTTTGTTAGCTTGATACTCCGAGCTGCGATATCACAGCTTGCAAAATCGACCGCAGTTGTTTGCTTGTTGATTTTTGTCTACAAAAATCAAGCGTGATCTTGGGCATTGGTGAGCTTTGATATTTTGATATTTTCCCAACACTGCATTCGACAAAAGGTTTCGATTAGATTCTGAAGCTCGGTCTGTACCAAATGTACTACATTAACAATAAAGTTCTCTTCTAGATGTCCCATACATCACCTAGGGGACAGAAGCTTAATGTTCGACACGTAACGTTTGTTTTAAACACGTCGTCATTTGTTTAAAACCTGTATTAAAGTTTTGAAGCATCCCTCGTAATGTTTTTAGAATACATTAGTTTACTTTTCTAACGCAAAGGCGCGCTTGTTGGCTGAAACTCGTGTATCCAGAAAACAAAAGAGTGAACTACACAGTTCGAAAAAGTAGTGTAACTTTCTGTTTAATATGATGCACAAAAATTAAGCATCTATATATATAGGCGAAATAGATGTAATGACGGCCTAAATGCCTCTAATTTGGGCCCAAATTGCTGTTCAGCGATCGACTAAATTTTCAATATAAAAATATCCATTAGTACCGTCACAATGACGCGTTCAACTAGATAAAATTGATAAATAGCAGATTTTTAGGGATGGGTCCAATCTTAGATCCATAGACCAACATTAGAGCCATTTCCCCTATATTAAAATGAATTTATGTCTGTTTGTCTGTCTGTCTGACTCTTATAGACTCGGAAACTACTGAACCAATCGGCGACAAAAATTTGTAGGCAGGGGTTTTTGGGGCAGGGAAAGGTTCTTATGATTTTTTGAGACCCCTTCCTCCTCTGTAAAGGGGGGCTCCCACACAAATGAAACAGAAATTTCTGCACAACTCGAGAACTAATCAAGCAAATGGAACCAAATTTGGCATGTGGAGGTCATAGGGGGTAGCCCTTACATAAGAGGGGAGCTACGTACAATATAGTATGCATTTTTTAATTGACGAATACACTCAAGCTAATATTGAATCCCGGGCAAGGCCGGGCACACTCAGCTAGTATCATATAAGTTTACATTATACTTAGATCGTTTGAGGTTATGAGTAATTTCATGGAATATTTAAAATATTTTATGAAAATGGCATGGATGTTGACATCACCAGTCATATTTAGAATTTTTGTCTGTGTTTATTGTTAATGTAATATATTTGCCTTTACTTAAGTAGCCACACCACGCACGAATTTCTACGTCATTTTATCAATTTGACTATAAGTTAAATTCCTCCTAATAATAACCGTTATAAAACTGACAGATGGTTTGAACCTAAAGTTGAATTTCCACCAAAACTTGCTCCAACGCCAACGTCTTCACCGTGCCATCGACAAGCCTCTGCCAGACACCAAACGGAAAAACATGCTAAACATAAATAACAAAGTCCACTCGATCATCCAACCATCCAAACGTCGTCGTATTTACGACCGGTCTGAAGAGAGAGATTTTCCGGTACTTTTGGCCTGTCAACAGCGCAACGTCGGACGCTTGAGCGCGTGTGCAGCGGCTTCATTGCGTGTGAAATTAATCCATCGTAATGGCTTTCCCGTTAGTTTTGGACACAGCTGCCCACTGGACATGTTGCCATAGGTACAATGAGTGAAAAATCGCTTCGCTAACCTGAAATCTTGCCGAGCCGGAGATTACGAACCATTTTCCGCTGCACGTTTATCTCCCATGCTATGACATAATAGTTATGCATGCAATCGAGCGTGAAAATTGGCAAGATCTTACGAGACACAATCTTGTTTTGCGAATCACTTGTTCTCGACAACCGCGGAACCACGAGACATGGCTGCACTTCAGGAAGACTGAACCGGTCGTCAATGTAGGAAAAAGGCTCACAAGAAGATAATCCGTAAATTATGTACCATTTAGCCGTGTATCGCCGGGAACGGTTTGGGATGCGGCGCACACAGGAACGGGAAGCTATGCTACACGCATGTTCCAGTGCCTGTCTATGGTCGCACTGGTTCCAGCTTGAGAACCGTTACGAATGAAACCCACACGCCGATCGTCGGACAGAACCGTAACAAAACTATGAACAAACATGCATTCTGCATTAAATAAAAACAGAGCAAAGCGATGAATTTAATGAGTTCTCTTTCTCCGGATTCTCTGGGCGGGCGGGCACTTGAAATTGCCAAAGTCCCGGAAGAAGGGGGGAGGGGGTAGGTTGGATGTGTTACAATAAATCTCCTGCAGATGAAGCTGACGTATGATGGCAGAATTGCTGATCGTGGTTGATGCCTAACAGGGTTGTGTAGTGAGTTTTTACTGAGGTGGTTTCGCATAAATTTAGCATTTTATGTTCGACTATCATGATGATCTAGTACCGTTGCACGCGGATTAGTGTTTGAATGTTAAATGAAGTGTTTTCCATTGGCACTGGCCTAGAGGTTGATACTGTACACGTGGTGACCTTCCTTTCTAATCCAAAATTTCTCCAAATCTCTCAAATGTGTTATGTAGCTGAATAATTTGTAACGTATGGAATTCTCAGGTTTGATGATTGAATTGTCCCATGACCTCGATTGTTGAAATCTGACCGAAAAATAAAATAATTGATAATCCATCCAATTTCAATTTCCAAGCCGTAAATTTCCCTGATTGCTCCGGGGCTAATTTCGTGTTCGAGCTTAGCTCCCGCCCCGAGGGGAGTATTCGTTAGTGTTTTCGATTAGTTTTGCGACACCAACCTGTTTCGGTGTGAGGCTCCGAAACGAAAACAACCCATTAGAATGCATAACGCTACACCGACCGATCGTGTCATGGATTTGCGGGGCCATAGTGAAACTCGATATTTGACCCAACATGTTTAAGTTTGTCGCTCCAATGGCAATCGGGAAACCGTCTGATGTGGTTTCTATAATTAAGATAAATATTATCGACGACTAGAGCGTCGATTTGGAAGGTTGCTTCATTGAATGTGACACCCCTGGCTCCATCTCTGGGTAGAAAATCGCCACTCTGCGCATTTGTATGTGGAGCACATCACGAGTGCGGTGGCCACAGTAAGTCTGGGCCGATCGTATCGCTGGTAACGGACTTGTATCGGGCAGGAAAGATACCCTCGATTAAAATGTTGCCAGACCGGCTTTTTTCTTTAGCACGTTCGCTGGTCAAATTGTGGCAGGCCAATCGAAGACCAATTACGCGGCCCCGTGGATTGGGGCTGCGATCCCTCCAAGTGGACTAATAAATATTTATACAATTTATTAGCCATCTTGGACGTGATTACAGATTCATAAGAGCTTTTTTTCTCTTCGGAAGACGCAAGTTGCCTATTACGATCCGATGTTTCCATTCGAACGACGGCAAGCCACCTATGAGGAAGACAATTAAGGTTCGAACCATTGAGAACTATGTATGTTACGTAGCTATGCCCAGCGATTATGAATAATTCTGTTCATTAGCACTGAGCCGCGTTTTGCCGCTTCACGCTGGTGGCTGCAATCTTAAGCTATTCACATTTTGCTCTTCGAACCCAGCGCATACCTCAGTGACATGAGCGAGCGGCAAGCCAAGTGGCTGATCACGAGACCAGAAAACGGCAATTTAGATTTCACTCGCCACAGCCGTCACCGAGATGAAAATACTGCCACACAGTTCAAGAATTCGAAATTGCCACGCTGACACATATATTTTCCTCGCCACTGATGATCGCCACTCGCGTTGACATCCGCCATTCAATCGCTTTCCGCTCTCATATCGATTCATCCGAGACACAGTGACGCTGACTGGGGCATCCGTCGTCGGCATTGTCGTTGAGATGTTTTCTCAGTCATTCATGGGAGATTTTTTATTCTGAAACGAACGTGTTGTTTTTCCTACAATGACTAAATATATGAGACTTGATTACAGCGCGAGATACGACGATGGCAACGCATGGTTGACCTCCAATCACTCCACCTGGGTGTTCGCGTTGGTCGAGGCCATCAGCCACGGATAGCCTGCCTACACGTTGTTGGTCCATCAAACCACACTCAACCCGGCGAGGCATTATTTGCTATCAATGTTTATTCATTCATACGGTGGACGATTTCGCAGCCAGCGTGGTCGAGCTCGTAAATATCAGCAGCAGCAGCAGTAGTTGATTAATAACATCACGCATACACACGGGCAACTGTGTGTGGGGAGCGTAATTATGGGCGTAATTGTCTATGTACTAATTGCAGTGCACGAATGAATCACCAGGGGTTGAATTGATTGAGAGGTGAGAGGTGATACAATGACCAGCAAGTATGAGGTGGATTCTAAATGTGTTTGTTATTAAATTGACATAGTTATGACAAAAGAATACTGCTTTATGACGGTGCAACACTACACTGAAGCCTTTATTTCATGAGAAATCGTATTAAATCCTTATTATGCATTCGTCTAGGAATGTGTGATTCATATAGGTATGCTATCAATCCCCACTTTCTGCTAAATGTATCGTAGGTTGGGTTAAGATCTAATTTCTGTCATACATAACCTGCACTTCACCATTATTTTTCGAGGGGTTTGAACAAAAATTGGAATGTTTCAAGGATGAATTCTAAATTTATTTACCTTTCCATTCGTATCGTGGATTGGATAAAGAGTCACAAATTGATGTGATATTGTTAAAAATCTAACGCTGCTTTTTGATTCCAAATTCGTCATATGAGTTCGAATTCCGTCTAAACACATTGAAACGTCATTGCATTCACTTTGGGCTTCGGCATACGGATAAAGGCAGCAATAATTGTTTCGCTAGGAGCGCTTCTTTTGTTTTTAAGGAGAATGGATGTAAATATTCACTACGGTACGGTACGGTACGGAACGGTACGGTACGGTAGGAACTAGCCCAAGTAACAATTTGACAGCCTTTTCGCTTTCACACTGATATTGTGGTTTTATAACGGCAATAAGCAACCTTTTGAGTTTAAATACAGCATTTAAAAGTGTGAAACATTCTTGATTAGTAGTTCAGCTTTATGCTGTTTTAAAAACCTTTAGAAGCCTGACGAGACAATCAGAAAGTGTCTGGTTTTAAAAATTAATTTAATGCAGTACTCTATCTCTTTATAAAACTGTTCAGTAAATCATTCGGTATTTTTAGCAATTTTAAAACCGTTCGGTTTCAAACGGGATCGAAAAGCATATATTGATGCATTTTGGTGTCAATGAAGTGTATCACAAAACCTCCCACTGACTGTTTAGAAATAAAACTAACTAATCCGCCTAGAGACAGGAAAAAACATAATCCAGTGGGGTTTTCAAACGCAGAATCTTAAGGAAATGCCAAAGTATAATCTAGTAATAATTCTAGCAAAATCGGTCAATAACAACAAAGCAGCCGACTGAGAGGAACGAAGTGAATGCGGTTACCGAAGCACTGGAAGCCGTCAAATTAGACGCTTAAAATTGATGGGAATACACAGCATATTGTTCTAATATGGACCAACAGGTTTGTGCCATAAAAAGGGAGCATTTTGTCAATGGCAGTCTTCTCCAGAAATAACGTTGCGATGATGATCCGAATAGCATCAGTACCAAACTGGGACTGCGGAAAACTGCCGACAGGAAACTTCAGAAGCTGTCCGTCAGCTGAAAATTGATTTCCTTCCGAACTATAGTAACGATTTCATTCGGCGAAAGGGTTAACTGTTCCAAAAATTCATCGCATCATCCGGAAGAAGGAAAACTTTTCGGGAACGATTGCACTTAAACTTGTTCTAAGTTACGTATACACTTCCTGAGTATCTGCTTCCAATAGATGAATTGCCCTTATCAAGGATGTCACGCTGCTTATTGATCCAACGCTGGAGTACAACATCGTTGCAATGATCGCACTACAAAAATATCGAAATATAAACAGATTTTGACGTTTAACTATTTCCAGGCAACTTTGCCCCCATAATGCCGTCATGAAACTAAACGGATTAGGATCAAGCAAAAAGGCTTCAATTAAAAACAATTCAGTATGTAATTTATCGTCATAAAAGCCGAATTGCAATGTCTTGCATTTGTTAGCGATTTCATGGAAGCAAAACAGCTTTTTTCTCAAATGGCTTCTGAAAAATTAATGTTTATGCTATCGCCATATTGTTATTAGTCCATTTGCTTTTTTATAATCTTCGTTTTTTCAAGATGTTTTTCTTTTAAAATAACTTTATTCTCATCTTACATCAATGAGCAGTAATAGAGATTATGAAAATCATCAAATTGTCTCGGCTAGGAGCAATGATTAACATAACAAATAACTATATTTTGTTTTCTAAATTATAAATAATTAGTCAAATCAACGTTTTCCGAAGGCGGACTTTTTTTGTTCGTTCTTCCGATTAGATTTAATCTGTCACCTAAAAATAGACCACAATATGAGTTTCGATAATTTTAGTAATTCTTTCACTTTAATGATGAGGAAATTTATGAGGATTTTTAACAGATTTTGTTTTGAACAATGAATTTGGCAAGATCGGACGATATTTATGTATCTCTTTTTTATCTTGATAATGCTTTACTTTTAGTGCGCTTAGCAAGCGTCAAAGGCAAATGGCACAAGTATTGATGCAAAACGACTTGTATTGTACTTTTAAAAAGGTTTTAAACTGGTTTGCAATGCATTCGTTGTATAACATGTTTATAGCACTTCATTCTTGAAATGTCTCGATAATACACTCTTTAGAACCTTCTTCAGGGTGGGCAAACCATTAAGATTCTAGTCTTAATGAGGTTTTGATGGGTGTAATAAAGGCAAAGCTATCTTGACCAAGGTTTTAAGAATGTTGTTTTATAGAAACCTTGTGGTACTTCATAAAACGTTAAATGTTATTTGGGAGAGCTGGTAAATATCACGACCGACATGTGACAATGAGAAAACAGGTCCTCTCACTATCACGGGACGAAACTACCTATCATGAGCCTTCTTGCCATTTTATGATGATCATTTACTCTTGAAAATAATTCTCATACGGTTTTGGCATCAAGATGTCTAGCTGATTTAGATTAATTTAGGCAAGCAACAGTATGTAATCTGTCATGACAAAAAAAAACGATGAGATTTGGAGGAAAATCTCTATCATCGTTTTCTCATCCGATGATAGTGACAGAGGTATCTCTATCAATATCGCGTGAGATTCGTTTTTGAAAATGACATTTGCCAGCCCTGGTAGGAGCCGGCGCCGATGGTGTAGTGGTAAGCGTGACTGCTTTCTAACACCCCGATGGGTCTGGGTTCAATCCCAGCCGAGGTCTGTGGGATTTTTCTGAGGCATAACAATCTCTGGTCACGTCTTCCTTCGGAAGGGAAGTAAATCCGTTGGTCCCGGCCCATGTGTGTTGAATGGGTGCGATATCCTACGCAGGTGTGGAAGCTGCCTTCCTGCACATTCGATTACCGTCAATGGATGGCAATCAATGTCCGTCGGTGATTGGCACTAGATTGCGGAACAGAGTTTGACGTTAAATGAAGGAAAGGAAAGCCCTGGTAGGAACCAACTAGTGTTCTTTCAAGCTGAATTGCACTACTCATATGCGTCATTAGTCTTCCTTGTTGCACAATCGATGACAAATGAGTGGTTGATACAAGGGCTCCACAATCTCAGCGTCCATGGTTCGGTTCCAGTTTGATCCGTTTATTGCCTTTTTTATTAACATTATTTGTGAAGGCAATTTAATAAAATTCATACAAATTTCTTGTGGCTGGAAACCACATTAAGTCTTATGCATACTGAAAGTTTATTTTGCTAAGTGCTGGATTAATTAACATTTATTTTTTTAAGTTTGCTTGGGTGCTTTCATTAATAAATCAGATGGTTCTATTATATTACATTCAAAAAAATTGGAGCATTTTTACAAATGGAGCCGTTTCCTAACATTTGAATGGACAATAACGATACAATTGAATAACTCAAATTTCCTCTAAATAATGTTTTAAAATCAATCGATTTAGAAATGTTAGCAGTGCACCAAAATTAACTTTATGTGACGAAAAACGAAGTACATGCATTTCGAACAAGGCATGCGCATGAAAAGTAAACAGCGCCAGTGAGCCAGCTCAGATAAATAGCCTACACACTTAGAAATTATTACCGACTTCGGTAATTTTTTTTACCAAACTTTCAACAGCATACATATTTATCAGGTATGCACGCAACCTATTCCGTTTGCAGTTATCCCTGTAAATCTTTAAGATGTCTGCACCAATTGAAAAGTGCCGGGACGGGACTTGACAATCGAGCTTCTCACTCTGCTTAATGTTTTTGAAGATTAGGAAAATAATAAAAAACTTTACACGGTGGAGCACCCACTAGTGTGCGTGCGTTAAACGTCACTAATCTCTATAGGTATGAAATCGCTCTCTCCTTTGTATATTTCTCCTTCGAAATATAAGAGACGCGCTCCCGTATTTGTACCACTCTGAGTTTCTAGCCCATCCCTGCTGCTCGATATGACGGAAACGGATGCTTATGCCGAAGTAGTTCTCTACCTAATAGCCTACAAGCAGGTACATTCAAAAAATTAAACACGTCATCATCATGTGTCTAGCCCTTAACTTTGCGCTTATTGTGAAATACATCCATTTCATGTGTGAATCTTATGCTATGAATCATGCCAGAACACTATGGATTTGAATTGTGACACACTTGGATTCTATGTGCCTCATTAGTATATCAATGGCTTTGCACATCACAGTTCAATATTCTACTTTATCGACTTCTACTTTACTGACTCTAAAAATGAATCGGCAAATATATAAACAAAACTGTCAGAGGCCAGAGCTTTCACATTTCTTTTTAATGAGTCTGATTTGGGATTCGATCATGGACTGTTGGGGTGTGCTGCTGCCGGAGTTTTCGTTCGATCTCACTGTGCCACGGTTGTTCTCATATTTGATAAAGTCATAAGTCTTGTTTTCGATGTTTAGCTTTCTGAGCAAGCAATTCCCATCGCATTGAAATGCAAAACACTTTAAATCCATCTGTTTTGAACAGTAGTGTGATTCAATGTGCAATACACATGAATAGATAATGAAAGATTTTCACCATTTCAAAGTTTGAAACACTAGAAATTAACGTGTATAACACATTGAACCAAGGTGCAATACACTTAAACTGCCGGTAATCGCAAGTCAGTCCCATCTGCATTTTTATCAATTTTGAGTTAGCATCATTATTCAGTTTATCATTCTATGTTTTTTGAGATGTGCCATTGAAAAAATGTGGTTTGTTCAAGAAAAATGAAAAACAATACCAAGTCAAATTGTCCCACAGCGAAAAGTAACCGCAAGTCAGTCCCATTAGAAAAAAACTATATTAGAAATGTTATACAAAACATCGCATCACGAGATTTGTCTCAATACAGCTTTTGTTCACTTCCTCTAGGGTATCTGGAACATGTCCGGATGTGGCCAATATAGTTCTTACGATACTCAGTTTGACCGCCAATGGATATGGCTTTGAATTATCATGTGATTTGATGTATCGCTTGATGGATTTTAATTAAAAAGGATTTACCACTTCCCCGGGTATACCCGGAACATGTCTGGGTGTGGCCAACATGGTGCTGGTCACTCATCATGACTCTTATTGATTTTATTTTTGAATTCTCATGTGAATTGATTTATCGCATGGTGGGTTTGGCACGTTTGGCTCCCATACCCATACTCACCAGAATATGTTCCGGCCATTGCTCTGGAAAAAGCGGACCAAATGCAAAAACATTCAATAACGTTCTATGGGATCATAGTATCTTTCTACTGTTCAATACTGTGCTAAACTAATGCAGCATCGGCATGGAATTGTGACTGATTTGCGGTTATTTTTCTCATTGACATTAAATGTAATCGCAAGTCAGTCCCACTCAGATTTTGGCCATAAAATAAAAATTTCACTATATTTTTCCAATATATTTGGGTAAACATAAATGCATTCTATCACATTGTACGTTTATTTTTAAAATTTATCCCTCCAAAATAAGTGTCAAATCAGAAAACTTGAAAAATCTTTGAACGCCGTTTTCTCATTTCCAGTTTTTTACAGATGGGACTGACTTGCGATTATGGGCAGTAAAGTAATTGTGCATTTAAAAAATCAAGTGTTTAAACACTTCGATCAAACGTGTGGAATTTTTTGAGTGTAGCTTGATTTAAAGTCTTCCTTCCATAATAAATCGTATTAAATAAAGAAAAGTATGATTCTTACATGCTTTTAATCGTCTTACACGTATAGGTGACATGACAAAGTGATGTCAATCCATTTTGTGAATTATTCATAACACAGATATTCATATTTAACATCGTAATGTCAACGAAAATTTGCAAAAATATTGATTGGTCTGTTGAATACTTTGTTGTTGTGGTTTCTTTATTGAGGAGGCTTTCAGCCTAAGACTGGTTCGTCTCCGAGATCTCCAGAAGGAGGATCCCCAAGTTACAAAGTATTTTGTGGAGTTTCCAGAGGGGACTCTCCCGAAAAAAAAAGTAGAGAGACCCTTCAGCTGTTTGAAGTAAATTAACTGTCGTAGGTTGGCTATCGTCACTGTGGTGCCGGTCTGTTAGGTTGGGGGTGTCCTATTTTGTTGCGTTCGTCGGGGTTTTTTTGGGGCCCGTTTTCATTGCGTTGATTGGTGTCTTGTGGGGTGGGCAGTTTGTTCAGTTTCGTGATATAATTGAGATGGTTCGGTCGAAGTCCGTGCGTGGCCGTGGTCAAACATTTTGAAGGTCGATATCGTGTTCTATTGCTCCCTGGTACTGTGGGCAGTGGCAGACGAAGTGCTCAACCGAGTGAGGGGTTCAGCATGCTGGACAGGACTTATGGAAGTCACCATTTCCCAGAATGTTGTGAGAGAGATGGGTGTGTCCAGATCTCAGTCTGGAGAGAACGACTTGGGAACGGTGGTCAGCCGGGTCGTCCCAAACGGTGTGTCTCTCGCTTGATTTTGCGGAGGAATAGATCCCGGGAGTTTAGTCAGTCCATGCTCCACGCCTCCCAGATGACTCGGGTGATCCAGCTGTTTAGGTCTGGGCCAGGGACATTGCGTGTATACAAGGATGTCAGTCTTCCTGACGAGACGCAGTGACCAGTAGACTGATGCAAAATTTGACATTTTCGCTCCACAGTGCTCAAGCGATTCTAAATCGGGTCTAGATTAGCCTCCCAAGGTTTGAACTGATTTGGTAAGAAACTGACTGGGCACAAACCATTTGAAGTTTATATGGGAATCATTATGGGGAAACCAAACTTTTTCTTCGTAGTCTTCTATCCTTCTTCCATATTGCACCGTTAAAAATTTCTATAGCTATTCTTATGGAAAATTTTCTTAGCTACAAACTTTGCGGAATATTGTTTTTCAGCCAAACATCAAATTAAATACTTATTAATTGTTTAAGAGATTGATAATCAAGGCATGATCAAGCAACTGTTTTGTGGGCAACACTGTATTCTGCAGTGTGACTTAGTAGCCATGATGTTTTAGCTCTATTCTGCGCGCCAGAAACACCAATGTTGCCTGCTGAGCAGTTGATTGAGCATAATTATAAGACAATAGTGACTTGAATCATTAATAACTTTTGATGCTTACATTTTATCGAAAAATAGTCTTCAACAAAGTTGTACCTGTAAAAATTTACTACAAGTACAGGGTTAATTATTAGATAGATATGAATAAACAATTTGGTTTTCCCATAGTAATTTCCATATAAACTTCAAATGGTTTGTGCCAAGTCAGTTTCTTACTAAAGGACTTCAAATGTTGGAAGGCTAATCAGGAACCAAATTGGAACCGTTTGAACACTGTGGAGCGAAAATTTCAAATTTTGCATCAGTCTAGTGACCAGGTACCCATGCGACGGTAGTGTCGAGTGGAGTGAATTGAAGAATGGCCCGGATCCACGGGTGTGTTGGGTATTCGGCGTTGATGGCGGTAGTTACGCTGGATGAGTCTTTAAAAAGGGCGATGGGTTTACTGGACGGGGTATAAATGGCGACGAATGCAGCGGCGTCCCTCTCGAAGCCTGCTATAGCCTATTTGATTGGTGTATTTATGTTGCCCATGGTCCCACCGTCTGACGTTATCTAGCTGCCAAGAGATTGAAATCTTCCGACTAAAGCTGGAAGCGTGTTGTTGAACTTGTAATAATTCCACCACTTCATCTTAAGAAAAGAGTTAAGCTAACAACCAATTCTGGCGAACAAAGCGACAGCACTGTGCATTTAAAAAAAAGCAATCCTCGGTGAATTGTCCACACAGAGTACCGACTCAGAACTGTGAATGCAAGTGACACTTTCGCCACCCATTTTCTCTAGGCCATGTGTAATTCGTGGTGAGTAACCTACAGTTACTTTGTCACTCTTCATTACGAGCCAGGGCGAAGCACACCGCCAGTCAGTGGAAAAAGCATGCATGATTGTTTAATTATACCTATGAAATGACCACTTCTGTCCATCTCTAATCGCATACCGCCTGTACCGGCCAAAGACCGACCGACTTCCACATCGTTTCCACCATTGGGTGGGATGGGAACTGACGGAGATCACTTCCACATGACACACTCTGACCATCTCCGCACGGCCGGCTCAGCTATAGTGGGACATCGAACGGTTTCTCACCACGAAAATTGGACAGTCTCGCATTCGCAAGATGCATCTCGCTGCAGTTCTCCTCTTGCTTCTGCGAAAAAGCGCATCGTGCGACTCTCACTCGCCAGGAATGGAGAAATGAAGCATAATTATAGCACGCCGCCCGCCACAGCAGCGCTGGGGACAATTTTGCCCTCGGTTAACGGTTTTCAGTGCCGTTGCAATGGCGCTTCTCCGGTGGTCAAAGAATCATGCTCAACGACACCAGTTTGTAGGTGCCTTCCGATGCGAAAAACAAATCGCGGGAAAGTTAAAACTAGACCCCTTATTGATCGATTGTTTCGTCTACGGTAGCGGTTTCTTTGGATCGATATGGCGCGAATGTCACTTACCTTTCACCAAGCCGGTTGTTTTTCGCTTTGCATATTGGCGCAGTTGCATGTTGAATGGATGATTTTTTTCTTAAACATCAGGTGCTGACTGAAATGGTTCAGTTTTGTTTATTCCGACTCTCATGCAATACAATGCCGTAGCCTTTTACTATCGATGCATTTATTGGGGTCGTAAAACGTTTAGTTGGCGATTTGGCGCTATGGTGGGATGTAGTAGGCATAAATGGCTCACATGGCCACCGTTGACAGTAATCGGTTATTATCGGTTTTAAAATCGGTCGATGACGAATAAATTCATTTCATGCACTGCACATTGGCCAGTGTTACGGATGTGATGGTCTCAAAACGAGTCGGGTTTTTGATGAGGGGAAAAAGTTTGCTGTCCTATTTAAAAGGTTTTTTGCTACTTGCAATAAAATACATTTACCCATCAGAGGCCATTAAGCGAAATCTGATATCTTTTTGATAGCACGAAATCGATATTCCCCTTCTTCCCTGCTTACTAACTCTCCAAAGGATCCAAACATCAATTGTGCACAACGGGGCCCTCAATGGCACCAAATAATTGAACCTTCATCACATGTGGCGTGGTTGCGGCATGTGTGTTTTTAAGCTTGTCCACTGTTTCTATGGGGTGTCGGTGAACAGATTGGATCCTTGGTTAGTTGAAAAAGATTTGTAAAGAATTGAGCGAGCCACCCTACTACATTAATGCTCACTGGATATAAATTGGCGTAGGTATAAATATTCCAGAGAATCGGCCTTTTTTTTGCCGGTTTCCCACTACCTTTATTTTGTTTATTTAATCTACTGAATAAAAATATGTTTGCAGCAGAACTCGGTCGGCCCTAAAGCAACCAGTACAAATGCAATACATTTTCGTATATGCCGAAATGTAAGGTGAAATACGCCGGCCATACACTACTGGAGCAAAGAAATTACCGGCACTGACAGGGGAAGAAAAGCAGAACCCACATGCGAACCGATGGAAACCTGCATACGAAGTGGGTAGAACTGGCAAACGATATGATTTTTCTGCCTGCCTCCCGGTCCTTCCCGCAGTCCGGCTATTATTCTGTAATTTTCCTATTATTTAATCGATAACTTTTCCGCGCAACCGTTCGTTGCATGGCTATGGCTGTGGTCGGAGGATTTTTTCTCTGGTGATTTTTTCTAGGCCAAGCCGCCGGTAAGAGCGGTTGCTTGCCCGGTCAGGCAAAAAATTGATATTGATATAGCGGATATTAATTGAAAGAAATTATTGCATCTTCACTCTTCGGTTGTGGTGCCGCCACCGCCACAACCGGCCGTTGGCCTCAAAAGTGAGCGAGCAGAAAAAGGTCGTCGGTTTTTCTTTGGTGGTCTCAAAGCTAGCTTTATCATTTCAATTTATTACCAGACGCATTCAATGGGCAGAGTATCAATTTGCGGCGAATAGTCCTATTTGTGGAAATTATTAGGGCAATGCTGCAATGAACGACGATCGACGATGTAATCGACCTTTATGTTTTCCTAGCTGCCAAATTCCCAAAAAAAAAACTGTCATCTTGTGATACACAAGTTAGTACTTCTTTTCCGGGAACTAAATAAATCCTTAAATAAATATAAATTTGAGGAAAACAAATCAAACAAATCTTACGTACGATTATTTATGTGCAGCTATCATTCTATCATTGAGTTAAATTCGATTAATTTCCTGACTCCTAGATCTTTGCTTTCCGTTGCTACGCATTCAATCGAGTTTGCACTCAGCACGGAACTTTTTCATAGTCTTCCAGTTTCTCGTCTGTTCCGTTCTTCTGCTGGCAGTTTCGAGACTACAAACATTTTGCATTTGTCTAGTGTACATGTTTAAGCAAAGCTCTGCTGGGAATTTCTCACGGATGACAAACTTAACTTTACCGTATTCCCCCAGCATCAACACAAGATCTTTCTCGTGAACTTCAGGTGGCAGATTGTACACTCGCTCATTTTGAACATAATCCTCCACATTCGACATGCGAACGTCAACTGTCTTTTCATCATCATGAGGACTGTATCGAAATTAAACAACAAAACATGTTTTTCGAACTTTTTGCACACAACGTACAATATTGTTTGAAGTTGTTTCATGCTCTTGGTAGCCATCCATGGAAAAGGCTGTGAAGATAAAACAACAATTTTCAATTGTTTTAGTCTAATTTGACATCAAGTACGTCAATTTTGGAAAAATATAGAGATTTAGATTTTTGCTGATAGCGACCCAATTCAACTTGATCGCAACTAAAACCTATTGAATGTCGATTACTGATGCTGAATGGCAATTGTATAGAGCATCGTCAAAAGGATACTAATAGTTCTTTGAAATAGTCAAAAATATACTGTAACTATGCGTTAAAAAACTGGAAAATGCACTGTCCGAAACCTTATAAGGGGATCTAAACTAACATGAAACCAGTCCCTTAAAGAATATGTTTTGGTGTGTTTTTCTTTGTTAAGTTTTAATGAAAGACATTACACGCATAATAACACATTTTTTTTTGTTTTTACGGATTTGGAAGGAACGTTTAGTTCACAACTTATTTTCGAAACAGTCCTTAACGGAAAATTAATTGCTCTGGGTTATGCAGCAATGTATGGAGCATCGATTCTTCGGACATAAACTTTATGAAAAAGGATTTCGCCTCAGCTATCCTGTATGCTGGTTCCATCTGAACGGGATCCGCATCTAGAGTCTTAAATAAATCAAGAATTGATTGCACTTATATTCCCAAAACTGAGTTTGATGATATTCTTAATTTCACTCGGAAAAAAATCCGCTCCATATTCGTAAACGGCAGCCGTGGACTCTCGTTCACGAATATGGGAACGATTTTTTTTAATCTAATGGGTTTTCAATAAAAAACGAGAATGATTTCAATACCGTCCAGCGCTCTTGTGAGAGCATCGCGCCTAAGTTGCGCCATACGGCTGACCAGGGCCCCTTCTCCAATATTCAATGACGTTTTTTTGAAGAATAAACATTATGTTTTTAATAAAAAAATACTGAATTCGACGAAAAAATTTTTTTTTTATTAGCTATATGACTGAAAAAAATTTCATTTTTTATTGAACACCCGTTAGATCATCCAATTTTTGCTTCCAACAGCAACCACAATGATAATGAGCATGCACCAAACAATAACTTGATCAGTGTAATGAACTGTTGATAGCACTATCGACACCGAGAGATACAACGATGCTACTGTGTCCATAGATGCAAGCGATCTGAGAGATTCTGGAACTTGGAAATGATTTCTCTGAACTTTTTTTCTCTCTGAAAAACGAGCTAATTTTTTGTACGGTTACAATGTTTTTTGACATTGTTGATTGAATTCAAAGTGTTTTTATGTTACTTCATACGGGAAGCTTTAGTGTGATAATTTATTAGCTAGATAATAGTCTGAAGAGGGTAGGTGGATGGCGGTATAAAAATTGAATAGAAGTTGAAAATATGCGAAGGGCCATTAATGCGACAGTACTAGTCAAACTCACACTTCTTTACATAACTCGTACAATCTACGAGGAGATTTAAAGTATTTCTTCAAATCTACAGGCAATTAAATGTATCATATCATTAACAAGTACACAACAGCAGTCTATTCTGATAACATTGATGAAGCATGAAAAAAAATAACCTCGCTCGAACGTCACAGAAACTAATTAGCAAACTTCTGTTGCTAAATGGTTGCTGAATGAATGATCATCACCAAGCAAGTGACATGACTGTTTGTAGTCTCGAAACTGCCAGCAGAAGAATTCTATGAGTGAGATGGCGAAAATTTCTTGAAGCCCAAGATTTAAACAAGAATTGTGTCCTTAGAATCGAAACTAATTTCCGAGTTCCCGGCATGTAACGAAAAAAAAGGCGAGTCCTGACTGCTGTATCTTAAATTTCTATTTGACTTTAATTTTTTTCAAGGCTCTGAATGTTGGAGAATTTTGTTATTCAAATCCAAGTTTTTGGAAAAAAAAAATGTTCGGTATCTGCAATATTTTTAAAAATTCATGATTTTTAGACTTTAAAGTAATTTCATACGTCAGAATGTTGGAGAGATCTCTAGATCTTGATTTTGCCTAAGCTTGGAAACTGTTCTCTGGAGCTCAATTAATATTTTTTTTTTTTGTTTATTAATTTATTTGATAAGGCTCAACCGAATTAACTTTACAGAGCCGAGGATTCTTGGTCACTATACAATACATCTTATAACTATAGTCAAAAGGTACAACACAATAAACACTTTATCTTCCGCTAACCAAAAAGCCTCCTCCATCAGAACTGGAGCCGCTTCCAGTAGTTTCATTGTATGGCAAATTGTTGTATGCCAACGAGGGTCAGAGCGCGTCCATTGCAGCAATGGACACAAAACGTGGTCAGCACTCACACACTCATCACGAAACGGTTGCTTTCCAAAGTCGACGACACATCGACCGAAAGAACTGCTGATGAAGAACAATGAGAAGGACCACACAATGGTTGCTGTCGAGAAAACAGACGATCGCGTAGCACACATCGAGAGTGGCCTGCTTTTGTCGACAGCCGAGTGAACACTGCTCAATTAATATGAAGTTCATATCTTCTAAAAAAAAAAAATATTTTCATTCTTATCTAAATTGATCCAAAAATAACATAGTCACTGATAGACCTTAGTCAAAATCTCATTAATATTTTTGTCAATGACAAAGATTCACCTGGTAACAAAAAGTGTAGTTCCGTGCATTCTGTGTCATGTTATTGTTCTTCAAGCAGTTCAGGACGTAGATGCTTGTTCACTTTAAAGTCATTTAATTTCTTTACAAATTTGGCTAATACAAAAATCTGCATTGACAATTGAAATGGTGTGCCTTCACGACGAATGTTAGCTCAAAATGAGTGACCAATGCAGAATTTTGAATATGGCAGTGTATTGTCGATATTTTGCAGCACTGCCTGAGATGTCAAAGTACTGGACTGGCAGAAATATCTTAACATTGGGACGAATATTTTTTTCAGATCTTGAAGTGTACAAAAATTAATGATGGTGAACTTAGTAAAACTTAGCTAGAAATTGATTTTAATTTTCAAAAGTTATACTTTAAATTCATTCCAAAGTCGTATTTTTTTTTAGAACTGGATTTATAAAAAAAAAATAGGTTGTTGACTTATAACTTCTTTTTAAGCTTCTGTAGCGAGCGTTTTGCCGGCTCGCGACTTAAAGTTCTAGATGCACTTCCACAGTTATTAATTGGTTAGCATAGACAATGCATGAATTTATATATTTTGTGGCAAGCACAATGATACTCTATCTCCAGGGAGGTCGATAAAATGTTCAACCCAAAAGCTTCCCTCGACCGGACTGGTAATCGAACCAGCTGCCTTCGGCTTAGTAATACCGTGCCTTTACTGACTAGGGCTATCAGAGGCCCTCTCTGACTTATAAACAGTATCGTAAATCTGGATAAATTTACTAAATCTCAGACTTTAAATAAATTTCATGATTCCAGACTGACACAAATCATTTTCATTCTGGGACTTTGAAAAAAATATTCCAGACGTATAAAAAATATGACATTGAACTTACAAAACTCCTTAAGATTCGTCGACTTATAAGAACTTAAAATAAATGCCATTAAAAATTAAATGAATAGTACCTGTAGTCTGATCCCAATAGATGCAGGAGTGAATTGGGATTGTTAGTTCTGAATGGTGTGTGGCCTGTATGCCAGAAATGATTTTCAGGAGCCTAAGAGTTCGGATAAAGCTCAATCCTGATTGTAAATCATGTTTGAGTCTTCCAAAGAGATGATTCTTGTGATAGCCTTCGTTCTTACTGATTTTCATTTGTCGTGACAGTCGTCGTTGTCACCTAATTTGGTGGCTCTGTGGCCTAGTTGTGACTGGTTTTGCTTACTGAGCAGATTATCAAAGGTTTTATCATTAAATTGAATGCAAACCAACAGAAACAGTCAATCAATTCCGTTAAACGTATTTTTTCATCTCCATTAAATCGAAGGCAGTTCTTGTACTTTCCATTGCTAAGACTGTGATATAAAACCAGAACAACTTGATGTCTATCCAATATTGGGTTCGTTTCCGGTTAATATTGGTTTCTGGTATAAATAATATAAGTTGGTGTCGGATTGTTTCAATGTTCGTGTCAGAATGTCAACAAGAGCTGCGCTCGTCCTTGAAGTCGTCTCATTTAAAGATGATCCACGCTTTCGTCAATTGTCGGCTTGCTTCAGTCAAAATCATCCATGCGAATGAGATCCCTTTGATGGTGGATCTTTGCTTTTTTTCCGACAAATAGGGGAAATGGCTCTAATGTTGGCCTATAGATCTAAAATTGGGCCCATCGCTAAACATCTACTATTTATCAATTTTATCTAGATGAACGCATCATTGGGACGGTACTTATGGATATTTTTGGTCGCTATTGAAAATTTAGTCGATTGCTGAATTTATGTATGGGTCCAAATTAGGGGCATTTAGGCCGACATTACATCCATTTCCCCTACATATTTGCAAATGAATTTGAATACACCAAGATTATCATTTGGGCCCTTGTAGTACTTGTTGGGCAACTTCATTAAATTCGTAATTTTACCATCGCTTGCTTGATGGCTGCTTGTCTGCGATCAGCACTGAGAAAAAAAACCCGATGAATACAAACAAATAATCTCACATCAATCATCCTAGCGACGTGACATAACCTTTCTCACACGTTCTAGTGCAGCCTTCCATCGCAAGTCTTGTGTCAAGCTCTGCGAGTCGTCTTTCTGCAATCGTTTCCCCCAGAGTGATTGTTGTGCCCTTCTTTTATGGACAACGCAGAGTGACCGGACGTTTTTTCTTCGGATAATCTTGGTCAATGCCCGGCCAGCAGTACCGACACATCGCTGTGCCCTATCAATCTGCCGTGATCTCCGTATGCTGGTCTCTCTGGCACTGTGCACGCGTGATAACTTTGTTTTGGATTTAGCAAAACTTACGAGTAATCAATCAAACATGCTGATTGTACAAATCCTGCCGACCAAGCCGCGGCTGGGACCCAACCTGGGATCAGGAAGTATTTAAAGCTTAATGTACACACTTGATCTAATCTAACACTCGAGAGCTTAGATCTCGTTCAAGGGTCCATGAGCGGGCGCTCTGTGTGTGCCCGATCAACAATCCATCAACATGTTCAAGATAGATTCTGTTTTACCGCGCTGACTTGCCAAGTGACACAAGCGGGGAGCTTTATAAATTATTCATCATCGATTAGAGGGAGACCTGGCCGATCGGTGGTGGGAAGCGGCGAAAAATTAAACTGTTCGCAAAAATCATGCCGACACACTGCTGATTTTCTGCGTCGTCCACTTATTGGCACTTGTTTGTCAAGATCTCTCCAGAGTTCGTTCGAAACCGGTCCACTTATGTACTTGCCATCGGATGGAGCCCACAAGACTGGCAGAGTTTCGAACAATGACGTTGGGTTACACAGACCGGCGGACTGGAAGATATTCTGTTTGGTTACTCATGTTGTAGGTACACACATGTGGCAAAAAGCTTTCATTTATCAATTGACAGTTTTTGCGCAGTTGGCTTAAAACTAATCCTAGTATGAATAAATATTGTCATCCGGTCCCACGTTCCGCTGCTGCAGCGCGAGACACGGTGTCTCCATGAATCGTGTCCATCTACGCAGAATCATTCATCGTTGGGCGGAGAACCGACACGATTGTATAACGTTAGTCCACATATGGCCGGACGATAGGGCGCACGGGACAACCCGTAGATTAGTAATTAACTAGTTCTGCTCCGGCTCCGGAGGATTGAATACATTTCCCAATCAAACACTTGTACAGCAATGACAATGCTGTCAATGGGAAAGAGATATGATGGGTCTCTGCACCTGATCAGGGCAGAGGTGGAACACTTCTTGCCCACACGAAAATCGCGAAATCGCGAAGAACTTGGCGATTGATTTCACCACACGGTACCAAAACGGGTTCCCTGATTCTCTGCAGCGGCGTACCCGCAGGTATTGGTCTTTTTTTTTATGAATTTTAATGTGTTGTTATTAAAGGACCCCTCGCCGATAATCGCGTGGTCGTTTCCGAGAACAAAGCGAAGCGTGTGTTAATGAAGGTTCCTATACGTTAGAAAGCGCTTGCAACAGGTTCCAGCTAATTGTACGCTAAGCTGCATTTATGCAAAGTCGCCACATCGGCTGATCTAATCGATTGAGAATGGACGCGTTTCCCACTCATAACCACCACCGGTGGTGACACCGTGTCTCGTATCGTCGTGGTTTGGGTTCAGCAAAGTTGCGCTCCATGAGCGGAATCAAATTCCTAAGCAGCTCGGAGGTGACGATCTCTGAGGTCTTTTGTGATTCGAGCAACTTGACTCGAATTAACGCGTCGGACGAGCACGTAAATAAATCTAATGTCATCCTGCACGTATAGCGTGGCACTCGGTCGAATGTACATGTTCTGTTTTGTGGGCATATATCAAGCCACAGTCGTTGACGTAGCTAGGAACTTTTCCAAGGGAGAGTCTGGAAGCTTCTGCTTTGCCACATTTCCAGAGTCTTTAAAAAGCTTCTAAGTTCCTGGATTTTAAAAGTTGTTGAACAAATATTCAAGTTCAGAGTTTCTAATCTAATCTAATATCATCTAATCTAATACAAACGCAGTAAGTACGAGACAGCATCCTGGAAAATGATTCGGTTAGATAACGCCTATTTTGTTGTTGTTAAAATTGGTGTTTGCACCATATCTGAGATATTACACAAACATCAAAACGGCCAGGCCCACTGCGTTGCATTTGCCGCAAAGATGATTCAGTGAAATGATTAGAGTTTAATTAAATAAATTTACCAAACGCTCCGAGTTATGTAATAGTGAATTTAATAATCATATGTGATGTAATGAATGGTTTATATAATATAGTATAATTGAAGGATCTCACCAAATGCCTCCAATGTACATCAAATTCCAAATTTATAGATAAAAATGGAATGATCTCACCAAAACTGGTCTGCTTGACTTTGGTCATCAACTTTTACGAGCTTCAAATGGAGTACTCTTTCGGTCGCTTATTCTTGGTGTGGCTGTATCGGACGATTGGATTTTTTTTCCTTGATTTGTTTTCCGTGCTGAGCACCAATGCTACCGACGCCAGGGAGGCAGCTCCCACACCTGGACCCTACCTATCGATCCATCAACTCATGAACCGGGGACCAACGGCTTTACTTCCCTTCCAAAGGAAGGCGTGATCAGAGATGTTATGCCTCAGAACATCCCGGCGTCGCCGACTGGGATTGAACCCAGGCCTGCTGGGGTGAGAGGCAATCACGCTTACCACTACACCACCGGCGCCGCTAATCGGACGATTGGATGTTGGAGGTTCAATGGAGATTTATTTTTTTTCGTAACTGCCACTTAATCGGGGATCCAGCGTTTTTGCGAGGGGTACAACTCTATTGTTGCGGTATTGGTATTACGTGAACTCTGATGCAAATCTCTGCTTAGCTTAACTTTTAAATCTTTTTCTAGAATTCAATGATGAGGAATGGAAACACCAGCCCTTTATTCTATCGATGAAAAAGCAATCGCGGAGTGAAAGCGCCACACGTTCATTGACTGGCTGCCAGGATTCGTGGTTATAATTAGTAGTTCAGCAGTCCAAGAATATTAGAGCTTCCATCCCTTTTCCGAACAAATAGCGCTTGGTGCACAGCACAGGTGGTGATAAATATGTAGAACACATGGACAGAGTACGATCCGACAATGATACTTTTTTTTCACGGTGTACGGTCACTTTCGCTTCACTCTAGAGGAGTCGTATTTGAATATTTGTCTATCACCAATTAAAACTATTTATTTTCACAGAAGTTTTAGCCGAAACAAGCAAAACATATGACAGTGAATAAACAAATACGTTTGCTCGTGGCCAGAGCCTACTTCACAAATATTCAAGTTAAGATTTTTTGTAAAATCTGGAGAGTACATGATCCCAGCAGAGATCTTAGTTTTGAATCAAATAATTATACATGGCCAAATTTTTTAGGGTCATTTGGTGATTTCAAGGCCAACTTGGTATTTTTGAAACTATTTTGTTGATTGAAATGCACGTTTTTACGTTTTCATGGTCTGTAGGCGTTTTAAGCGATTTTATGCTCATTTTGCATTTTATTCGAAGATGTTGGATTTAACAAGCCATTTATGTTATGGTCCGTCGATTGTGGAGTTCTAGTGGCCATTTTGACATGTAATGGTCATTTTAGTGTTTCTAAGCTACTTTGGCGAATTAAAGTTGTCATCATACCAGTTGATATTTATGAAACATAGACAGTTTTGGCGTGGTGACATGTCCTTCCAAAGAATTTTACCAATGCATTTAGAAGACAAAGATCGAAGAATATTTCATAAAGAAGAAGTGAACACATCATTCACTCCGCACACCAATCTTGGGTCATCTTTTTTGTCAGTGTGCCGCAAGTATGCCGATTGTGCCGGTCATAGAGCAAGCTGCAATGGTTTAAAATACCCATCCCGGCGACCCGGTATTTCTGACACCTTGAATGTTTTGGTTTGAAATCGCAAGGATAAATTGGATTGAGGATGACGCGGGAAGTGCCGAGTGTGCGAAATTTCGGTGTTTTGTGATCCATAGAGTAATAAAAGTCCTGTGTTTTAGTGTTTTATAATGCCCTCAAAGGCAGACCAGAAACCTAGCCTTTCGGCCGGAAAGAGTTGGAACCGGTGGGGGAAATTGTTGGAGACCGACTATAGAGGGTGATGAATAGACTTCTTTAGTTTGTTTCGTGTGAGTGGCAGCATTATTTGAATTAAGGGTACTAATGAGGTCTGATTAACTGCCTCTTCCTCTTCAGTCCACTCTAGGACCTAAATTTCGTATTTAGATCTAGAAGTGAACTGCTGGTCTGAGTTCCTCTGGTATATTCAATTAGAAGATGTTCCTGAACATACAGTCAAACAGCACGTAATGTTCAGAACAAATTCAATGACAGTTATCCAGCAGTGCTCCCATTTTATTTACAACAATCTAATGCCTACAAGATTGTGCCGAAGGTATGCCGGAAATGTGCCGCTGGGCAATCATTCCACTTGTACTTAAATTCGGCCATATTTGGATCTTGAAATTCAAAATGGCGTATTCGACACTTTTTAATAAATCGTAGCACAAAAACCTCATGAGGCCTCATAGCCTAGTCAGTAAAGGCACGGTATTACCAAGCCGGAGGCGGTGGGTTCGATTCCCGGTCCGGTCGAGGGAATCTTTCGGGTTGGAAATTTTCTCGACTTCCCTGGGCATAGAGTATCATTGTGCTTGCCACACAATATACAAATTCATGCATTGGTATTGGCATCGAAAGCTCTCAATTAATAACTGTGGAAGTGCATTTAGAACACTAAGTTGAGAGCACGCAATAAGCTAATATGCGCTAAGCAATAAGCTTGAAATGCGAACAACAAGAAGAAGAAGCACAAAAACACGACACTCACCCGTCATCATCCCATCTCTAACCGACGCTACCAAACGGACAACACTCCTCCCCTCCAACACTTCACTTGCTCTTCCAAACAAACCACCGGCTAAATCTATACACCAAAAACATTTCATTGCAAGATAAGTCCACTACTAAACCACTATCATTAATGATATTTTTTTTATCGGAATAACCACAAAAAATCGTGATAGCTCCTAAAAATTCAACCGTTGGCAGAGCCTACTCCGAATCGGTAAAGGCGGTAATCGTCGCTTGCACGAACAGTGTCGTTTTTGAGTAAGGATTTGTTGAAAAATCTCGAAAACGCCACGTTGAAGTTGTTTGCGAGATTCAAAATGGTCTAATTTTTGCAAAAATGTGAATGATTGACCCCCACAAACAATTATGCAAAGTGTCAAGGAAATCAGAGAAGGTCGCATCAGATCCATTAGTCATTTGCCGTGGAAATGCTCTATAAGGAGTGCGGTGGCTTAGTGGTGACCGTTTTTGCTTAATGAGCAGAAGATCCAAGGCTCCGTAGTAGTATAAATTTGTAAGTATCGCAATCAGAATCAAACGCTCAGATCACTTACCGTGCAGAATCCCGATCATACCCTTCCTTAAAACAAAACTCCCTCCTAGAACAACCGTGGCGATGCAGAAGTAAACTCGTTCTCTATTGTTAACGGTGGTTGAATATTCATCTCTTCCCTTTCCGCAAAGAAGAATGTAAGCTAGATCGAAACTAAATTCATTTGGTTCATTTTAAAATTTTGCCAGCTTTTAAATCGTGGGGTGGTATATGCGATATGTGCGGTCATTCACGCGCAAGTTAATAGCTGACCATCCACGTCAGCTAACGCATCGATTTAATCTTACCATCTCCGAATTCCGTGAAACTTCGCATAATTGTTCGCTACGGACAATGAACCAAATTTCTGCTGGATCTCGGCCATTTTGACACTCGCCTTATCTTTCAAAATTGCGAATTCGATATTTTTCAATAAATCATAGCACGAAAACACCTTAACTAATCGAAATTACGTTTGGAGCAAAGTTGTTGGAAACTGGATTAGCTTTTCAGAAAAAAATGTTATTTAAGTACACAAATTCACAAATTTTCGTAAAAAAATTAATTTAGTTTTAAGACTTTATTAAAAAAATATCAAAATATCTATTTTTTCTGATATTGCACATTTTTAGTAAAAAGTTTGAACTTTTCTTCACATATAATTTTTATTGTTTACTATGCAGCAAACTTTTTTTAGTCCGGAAAATCGTTTCTTATGCACAAATCTCTTAAACTCTTATTAAAAAATCATGAAAATTTAGGCCCTCTGACATACACGGAGTACTTTATTTTACATGGACTTGACTTGTTATTTTACAATGTCCATTGTGTCAAATATCAGAAAATTTATAATCTTTCGAATAAAAATAAGTTTACAAATCTTAAAGGTGTCCTTTCTTTGTTATTGAAGTTTTAAACAGATTTTGTTTTCCATGTTTTGAAAAAAATTTAGATTTTTTTTTAAGGAGGCTTTCCCGTTTTTCTACAGTTTTGTCTCAACGTCATTTTGATTAAATGAGCCGTTTCGTGCTATGACTTAATGAAAAATATAGAAGACGTAATTTTTTTTTTTAATTATGCTAGTCAAAATGGTCGAATTCCAGCTCAAACTTGGTTCATTTAATTTAATTTCACAACGAACAATTGTCCGAAGTTTCATGGGCTTCTGAGAGGTAAAATCTGAAATTTGTTTATTTTTTTCGCTATTTGGCAGCTTACTCCATAGTAAAATAACGGCATCCATACTAGATGATGATTTTTGCCAATGTAATCACACTTTTTTTTCATAAATAGGGCATACCGTATGCGTGATAATGTTTGCACCATTGAGCAATGTCAAAATTAAACACATTCTCAATAATTTCGTTTTCGAGTTTTTTTTTTATTTATTCAAAGGGGATGTTTCTCAGAGCCTTAAACTATGTTAATCATCGATCTAGTTTCCACTTGCTGCAATAACGGCCTCCACACGCTTCCGGAATGCACGGCAGGTTCTAATAATGTAGTCTGGATCGATTTCGCTCCAGGTACGAGTTAATGTTTGTCTGAGGCTTGCTGTACTCGGGTGGCGTTTAGAACAGGCCTTGGCCTTCATGACGCGCCATATTGAGACCTCCGTGGTTGACCTTGTCGCCTTTTGGAATGAACACAGTCCATTTTTTGCCGTCGGAAGCCACCAATCCAAACACCATAACGCTAGCAGGATGCTTGGTCAGATACATGTTCTTGTGCTCGTCGGCCACGTCTTTTACCGGAAGAGAACTAATATACCGGTCGGTTCAGGAATTTGATACGGGATCGACGGTAAACATGCTTTCGTCGGTGAACAGGATTACCGGATTTTTTCGCTTAAGGAAGTTCAAGATTTTCTTGCATCGTTCGACTCGTAGCTCCCGGATGCAGTTGGTAATGATGTGAGCTTTTTTCCGTGCCCTCGACTTCGCCCCGCAATCTTCCTTTACGATCTTCCGTGCCGTAAAGTCACTGATCCCGTGTTCCTTTGCCATTTTCCTTATTGAACGCACTGGATTCACCAGAATCTTCCTTTTGATAGCAGCGATAACCCTCGGAACCCGAGCTGAGCTCGGACGACCTGTGACCACCTTCGCGGATAGTTGTCCTTTCTTTTCTCGGTCTAAAACCCTTTTGACGGTCCACCGGGACACTCCCACGGCGATTGAAATGTCTTTTTGCGACATTAGCGCGTGGGACAAATCACAAATACGCTACCACGCTTCATGGTGCAACTGTCGAACTAAGTAAATCATTTTCTTTTATACATAGCCTACTACGGTATGAGCTATAGGTTACGTGCATGCAAAGAAAACCAAGGCATTGCAAACATTATCACGCATACGGTAGATCTAATTTTGGGCCTCTAAGCACAACCCGCCCCTTGCCTCTATGTTTCGAATGGATTTTTTTTCACAAATTGGAATGTTTCCACCAGTGTTGGAAAAATATCAAAAAATCAAATCTCTCCGAAGCCCAAGATTACGCTTGAATTTCTGAGACAAAAATCATTAAGCACATAACTGCGGTTGATATTGTGATCTGTGACGTTGCAGCTCGGAATATCAAGCTAACAAAACTTACCAGCTGCAAATCTCTCCAAACTGTGGTGAGATTGAGTTTTTACTTTACACCCGAACGCAACCGAAACTTCCCTAACGGCTGGTAGCAGTCGCTTTGTGTCTGCCATTAGTGAAGAGATAAAAGAGATAGCATTATTATACCTTCTCTTTCTAAGAAAACGAGGTACAACGGAATCATTTTTGCGTCGATTCAACTCTTAGCTTCAACTTTAAGGTGTATTCTGATCTGAGCGATATTTCACGCGCGGAGAGAGATTTTGCGAAGGTACGAGAGAGAGAAAAGTACTAGTTGTTTTTCCCATTCCAACGCAAATTTTGCTCCGCTCCGCTAATGTCCGCTTAGATCTGAATACACCTTTACACGTTGTGAATAGTCTCGCAATATCAAAGGAGCTTGTAAAATCAATATTAAGCATTATATTTTTCTCCAATATCACGCGTGATATTGAGAGAGTATGAGAGTGGAAAACTATCAATTTGCTAATGATCATGCCATCACTGGTTTCCACTGCAGATGACATCTAAATTTATTCACCTTTCCGTACGTACCGTAAGATTCGATAAAGAGAAGCAAATTTTTGAGATATTGTTAAAAATCTAACACTGTTTCTTGACCCAAACTCGGCCTACGGATTCTAAATTAGGTCTAATGCGTTGAAACGCTATTCACGAATGCCATCAGATGAAGATAATAATTGATTCGGTTGGAGCGCTTCTTTTATTTTTGAGAAAAACGCCAAACTTTTAATGCAGATTTAGTAAAGCTGAGTTCTTAAATAAAATTCAGCAAAAATTCGAATTTCAGATAAGATCATATAAGATTAGGAGTCCAAAAGCGAGCTTTTTTTCTGGCTCCCTTCTAGGACAAGCCTTTACAATTTTGGAAAGGGCCTGACCCCTTTGGCACCCCCACATTAGCTACACCATTGGCCACAGTAATTTATTGTGTGTTTTTATCGACTTCAAGGGGAATGCTGCATGCCTGCGAGACGACCGACGTGAAGTGAGATCTTGTTTGGCTTTCCGTGCGAAGATTTGTTCCAGTGTCTCGCTGTTGTTGTATTTGATCCCTCGAGTCGAAAACATGTTAGCCTTGTTTGGAGAATTTTTCAAATAAATTATAATACGCTCATTACGGCGTGTGCTATACAGTTGGCACGTTCGGTTGTTGGTATGGCAACCGCACAGAGAAGCCAGACCGCCACTTGTAGTGCTGTGCAGTACATGTATGCTGAAAAATGTAGATCAAATTGTAGGTATCGGTTGCGAGGGTGCTCAGAGTGTGCAAATCTTGCGTTTCTCTCGGACAAAAACTAAATTGCACAAGTTACAGGGAACAATTATCATGATCATTTTGCTGTTTGTTCCAGCCGATTATCCCACTGTTCGTTATGTGGTACCCGTTTGCTTGAGCGTTTCAGATTACAAATAAGCTGCGCAATGCCTGCTACGACTCAGAACAAGACTTCAAAAGCAAAATCGCTCGAAAACATTATTGTCCATTCCCCTATGATGGTGACTCTCAAAATGGTCTATTTTGCAGGTCGTAAAACGGTCTTCTTATTCTGCAACCCCGTCGTCGTCGTTGGTCGGTTGGAAATCAATTGGCCAGTGTGTTGAGCGCATATAGTAATTGTTAGATGAGATAAGTCAAGTGATTGAAGGCGTACACTTTCTGATTTATTCTGTCATATTCTTGCATAGCGCGGGCAATATTTGTGGATGTATTTGTATGTGGGGGACCGATCTTGAATACATATTCTAACCTACCTGTTTTGCGGTTTATTCAAGAGCGAAGCTTGAACACAAGAAGCCGCCTGCGCCACCTGCACCATCGCACGCGGGGATTTATTTTAATTCTCTGTTTTTATTACGCTTCGCCGCTGTATGCCAGAGAGCAGGTTTTCGACCAGCCCCGTAGCAGCAACTTTGCCTTGACTGCTGCCAAACGAACAACAAACCGCGCAGCTCCAGTCAGTGCTAGTTTGGCGAGGTGACAATAGACAGCGCGGTGTTGTCTTTTCCCGCGATCGCGCGATATTCCGAGTCTTCGCACCGTGGAACGTTGATTGATTTTCAACTTTGTTTTTGAACGTGTAAACGAATCTGAAGGTGATCACCGAAAAATTACCGTCGCCGCCTGACAGATCGATGTGTACGCGCTTTTTTTTATCGGTTTACGGTCAAACCGTGGGTGCTTTTAACCCTTCGTTCCTTTGAGCAATCCAAGTGACCTTAGTTTCATCGCTCGCCGCCACTCTGGCTAGCGAAACGAAGAAGGCTATAATGACGCACGCTTCAGCGCAAGATAAATTCGTTTAGCCATGTGCACTACTGTGTCCAGCAAAGTGCCATATAGGATGTGCGAGTGCGAAAGTGATTTTTATATTAGAGGCTCATTGAGTGCGTGTAACAAGTGACCGACGACAGCAAGTAGTGTGCAATCAGCCATCAGTGGCAAGTGAGTGATAATGGGAGTTTAATCCAATTTGTGATGTTAAATCAGTTCGTTTACATCGCCTTCTTGGATGCCGTGGAGTGAATGGTGTGCCTTAAGAAGCGGATTTGTACTCTCGAAAGAACGAGCTTGTAACGAAATAATAGTAGCCGTCTAAATTTGGAAGCAATCGTACCTTACATATATTGTCAACAAGAAGCTCTCTGTCAAGTGAGTTGTGTAGATAAGAAGAGCCATTATTCATTTCCACTGTGTATTTACTTTGTTGACCGTACTATTTTGCAATAATTTGAACGGTGGTGATGATCAATCGCTTAAGACTCCAAATCGTTCTCTACGTCGTACGGGCGGTGATATTTTACTTCTGTTACTGTGAGGAGAATAAGTCAACTTCACACCAGTAGCACGCGATCATCGTCGTCATCTTGTTAGCAGCTCCAAAACAAACATGCATTTTGACACACTTCAGAAACACACACGCTTGCTGCTCTGAGGTGCAAAACGTCGAGCTATGCGCTTGTTTGTAACATGAATTATTAAAACGCCGTTTCCCATAGTCATCAACGTGCTTCGGTTGCTAGAAAGTATGTTCACTTAGACACAACATAGCAGCATCTGGCTTGACTTAACACAGTCGCGAGCTGAACACACACATGACTAAGGCTGATCTCTTAATGCATCTTTGCGCCAAAGTGGCAATTTCCGGATATTAGCGTTGTTCGACTTTTTATGTGTTTCTGGAGCAACAACGAAGAAAAAAAAGCGACAACTTTTCGCTAAGCGCTTTTGCGTCTGCCGTCGTCAGAGTCGATGAGAATCCAGTAAGTCTAGTTTTACCACGCAGATCCGTCAGACACTGTATTCGATGAGGTTCGGTTTGGTTTGGCTGCCTCTCGATTGTGAGAAAGGTATTAATTGAATGATTAAGTTGTTACAATTGTGGCATACTGCTGCTGCGGTTTCTTAAGTCGAATTAAGTGCGCCCCAATTGCTGCCATCAAATTTGTAATTGCACTGCCCTACACTCGTTGGATGGCATTTGAGGAATTCTACTTGATTGCGTGTAACGTCGAGTGTCTACTGGCTCAGCTCAAGTGCCTGATGTTGTCAAGATACGGCACAGATGTGATCTCGCTTGCTATTATGCCCACTTGGAAGGTTGATAGCTCTTGGAAGATGTGAAAAGTTAAGTCACTCAAAGTCGTCGCCGTATTTTTAAGGGTGCGTGCAATATGGCACTGGAAACGATTACAACAAGGCGTCGAACAATACACTGTTTTCCAGCAGAATCAACGATCAGATAAGTGCAAGCACGCGACCAAAATATCAAATTACGCACATTGGTGTTGTGCGTTTGCTGCACCTACCTTTGCGATTATATCAAGGTATAAACCAACTCACGGTGAAGAAGATAATCAACACATCATTCACCCTCCAATTGCCGGAAAGTGGTTGGTAAAACATCAGAGATGGGTGCAGCTTGCCACGAGAGCTCTATATATCGCAATCGACGCAGCAGATGTCAAGCATCCGACTCATAAATGTGCCAATTTTGGGAATGCATGGCGTGTGCCACGTGCCAGGTTCAGTTTTGCCTCGCTTTCGACGATGGGACCGACGATGGATCGCAAGCTGCAAAACTTGTGCCTTCGTTTGGTGTGACCATAAAATCTTAATAATGCATTCTGGAGCAGCAGCAGCAGCAGCAGTAGCAGTGTATCATTAAATGTTTCGCCGCACAGGAATATTCTTTCGATAAAGAGCAGTTCTACATGCTTTCCATAGAAGGCGACCCCATCGCTTATGCGGGTACAGTGACCGTCGAAGATATGGTGACGCTGAACTGTTTAATGTGTTTATTGTGTCAACTTCTATGCTAAGAATTTTGTAAATGTACGTAGCTGAAACAAGAATGGATTAATTGCTGCGGGGGAGCAAACAATGATTGAAATTTACAGATTTTCCGTGAATCTCGAAATTCGTTCTCTTAAAATTGAGACGTGTCATAAGAAAAAGAACTCTAATAAGATTTACATTCAGACTTACCTCAACTAGCACGAAAGAATGCATCAATATTTGAGTGCCATATAATTTACAAAATTCCTCAACTACTGCGAAGTTCCCTGAATGTACTGCAAATTCTTATTTTTTTAATCTCTCTTAATTCTACGAAGACCTCTGAACATCTTTGAACTTCTACAAAGACCTCAACACATTTTATTGAAAATCTGTAAAGTTCCTTGAAATTGATATTTCATGTAACTTTCCAGATGTTCATTGAGCAGAAAAAGTGAGCGGATGGCAGTGTGAGAACTGGTATACCCTGATTCAAAGTACCCATGATATTAGGTTCAATTCATCCCGATTTAACTTGCATATTTTGTATGACTCATCCTTTTTTTTTAAATTATGTAATTTACTTTGGTGTACTGTAATAGAGGGGATCGGTGGCCTTAGAGCGAACGTTTTTGCTTACTTAGCAGAAGATCGAGGGTTTAAACTCAGGCTCTTAATATGAATCATGAGTCGTTATTTTCATAACATGAACACATCAGTTTAATTCAGCGTACCGTTTACTCCTTCCGAACTGTTTGCCCCACTGTACTTAACAACTGGAACTGAACACGCGTTAGTTGCAATCGAAACGTCGTACAACAACCACCTGCCTAACTGCCATCCAGGTGCTACGAAAATGGGAAAACTCCGCGTCGTCGTCGTTGTCCTCGCCATCCGACTCAGACAACTCGTGAAGAAAACCATGAAAAAACCACCAGCTTTCGATTATTCGCTTATCCTCAATCGCCATGTACAAAACTATGTCCGGGCAAACATGCAGTGTAAACGAAGAAAACGAACAGAACGCACATATTTTGGGACAACAAATCATTAGAAACGATGTTTGTCCCTCTTGTCTTCCAGCCACGGCTCCTGTGGATTCGATTTCATCATGTTTCCCTCCCTCTCTTTCTCTATCTCTCTCTCTCTCTCTTCCTAATCCACCACCCGACATGTACAAATATTTGAAATAGTTTTCGCCGTCGTTCCAATGAAGTTGAACTGACATTTTTCTTTTTCGTTTCGATTTTCTTTTCCAGATCCAGCACAGTTTCAATCGACATCTAGAGTGAGTATTGGGACCGTGATAGATATCATAATCGCTTTGTATGTAGGTCATATATAACCTTTTATTGCATCCGAATGGAAGCAATTTTCGAGACATGATTCGAGCTGTTCTCCTCATATCGGAATTAGGGGGAATGATATTGAAGAAATCTTCAACGATGTAGGGGTCAATTAAGATATCGGCTAGCAGCGAGATTTTTTTCTTCTTTCTTCCGAGTGGAACACTGCTAGACGCCCAAAATCCCCAAATGGAGTTGTTTTTCGGAGGTTGGATGCGTTCTTTACGCATTGTATGCTTAGATGTAGTTCATTGTACCATCGCACAGAGGGGTATTTCTACGAGTGTACCCCATTAGGCATAAATACTTTAGGCATACGGACGTTAGGCATAATTGACGTTAGGCATAAAGTCATTAGGCATAATGGACGTTAGGCATAATATACGTGAGGCATAATGGACGTTAGGCATAAAATACCTTGCTGCTGTGCAACTCTAGAAACCTGTTTAACCTGTAAACCTGTAAACAATGCTTAAATTAGGCTTAGCTTTGAATAAAAAATGATACAAGTCAAACAAACATAGTTTATTTAATAAGCACAGTTTGGAATCCATTATTTATCATATCATAAGTGACGTATCTACATATTTACTTAGATCCATGATTAGTAGCGATAGTGGTTAAGTAATCTTACAATGAAAACTCAGCTTAGTTTTGAACTATATCTTGAAATCAATCGCATCTAGAAATAAAAAAAAATCACACATTTGTTGTAATATATTCTTACACACATATTGCAAAAGTCAAAGAAGAAAAGGTTTTCCTCAAAGAACAGCTCATGAAATAAAGAATGGTGAATTCTGTGCTTTTTCATTCAATAACAAAAAAAAAACAGCCAAGGTTGAATAAAATATGATGCCAAAGATCAGCTCATGAAATCAAGAATGGTTAATTCTGTGGTTTTTCATTCAATAACAAAAAAACATACCTGCTGCTTCCAGGATTTCCTGCCATACTTTTCGATACAAAGATTCTGATTTTGTTGTCATCAGAATGAAAACTAGCGGAACCGTCTGCTGATGTGAGGGAGCGATACTTCCATGAACAGTGACGAGTTGCCGAAACAAACAAGGAACTGTGGCAAACGTACCATCTGTAACCCAATACTTTGCCTGTCCAAGACGTCGTTCATGAGTTCCAAAAATTAAGGCTCTTTCATTATTGTCACCGAAGTCAGCAATCAATAGACGGTCTCCATTATCATCCTTCTGGAATTCATCCGGTAGATTATGCCTAACGTCCATTATGCCTAACGTCCTTTATGCCCAACGTCCATTATGCCTATCGTACATTATGCCTAACGTCCGTATGCCTAACGTCCGTATGCCTAACGTACGTATGCCTAACGTCCGTATGCCTAACGACCGTATGCCTAACGTCGTGCACCCTATTTCTACAATGTAGTTGGCCAAATGTCGATTTTTAAAATTACCCAAAATTGATGCTAAATTGTTGTTTTGTATGCTCAAAGGATAGGAGAACAATGCTGTATATCTTTTATATCTTATTCAATACTCACAACGTTGCGGTATCAATACTAATTTGACTGTTTTTGTATTGTGCAAGTTCGCTCGTTGTAGTTTTCTTGTCTCCGTTTGCTGCTGGGTTCAATGAATCTGTTTGTAAAAAAATATGCGTTGATCAAGCAGGTATTCCACATGAAATCAGTGGATTTAGATAAATTTTTGGCTTCTTTCAATTTAATACAACCGTTTTTTCAACTTTAATATCATGGTAAGAAAGTTAACATATCATGCAATGCCTTGTATTGAACATTAATGGCACGTATGTATAGAAGATTTTAGCAAAAAAAAATTTCTGCGATTATTTGCGATCTTTTGAGATCATGTCAAAATAGATAAAAAACAAAAAACGAATATATAAAATGGCTTATTATAGATTAAAATTTCACAGTTCGTTTTTGTTTTGGTAGTCCTTACGATTTGCGTATACAATTGTGTGTGTTATCATCTACCCATCACTCAGCTGGGAGCGTTGCACAAATAGAACTGCGAATAACTTGATCAAATCTAATACTCCGTGTAATGGTGCCTTTTATGTTGTGAATAACAGTCCTTTAAAAATGATAACTTTTGAGGCAAGACAAGGCGTCCTTAACAAGTTTACGGAAATGAAAGAACTAATTTCCACAACACGTACAACAAAACATCACATAGCCGCCCTTATTCGCATTATCGCATAATTATACACGGTCTATGTAAATCTTAAAAAATGTGTATAGATAATTGTCTACGCAGGGGGAGGGGGACCAAGAATACCAAAAAAACCGTCTGCGTAATTATTGAACAATCCCAAAGATGCGTTTCACATCTCGAAAGGCTGGGTATCTGGTTTGCCTACTACTTTTATTATCTTATGAACTGCGGTTGCTCCTTCCTAGTGTTTTTCGATGTTATGTTCTTTTTCCGACTTTGCATTCTTCCTTTTTTGACGTAGGATTACGTCTTTCGGCAATATATATGAGGTGCAATTTCAAAAAACCAAAACCGACCGCGTTACGAAAAGTGGTCAGGATTTGACCACTTCTAACTCTGTCAAAAGCGGATGGATATTAATTCTAAACAAGCCATTCAATTAGAATCTCATCTACAAATCTGCTAAAATGAACACTTTATCAATTTTCAAAAGGTCACCTTTGAAAAATGCACGAATGTGCAACTGCTGCTACAATAATGAAAATTATCACTGATTGACTACGAAAAGCGCTTTCCCCAACAAAGATTTAAAAATCGAATTCAGTCCGGTCGCAGCAGCAGCAGTGCTTTCGGCGTGTGGCGATTGTTCTCTAGTACACGACGAAAGCCTGCCTGCAAGCGCGAGCTGCCGCCCACTGAGCGGTCGATTCGCCGAAGAAGAAGGAAAAAGTTGTACCGCTACAGGATTACAGTTGCTCGTTGTGAGAGCCGCTGTGAGCCATCTATGCCAAGCGCGTCACCGTTCTAAACAATATGCAACTCGCCAGCCTTATCTGTGTAAAACACCTTAATAGCTCAACATTACTCAACCTTCACCACAAAACGGTCCTTTTCAAGACCACCATACATTTGTTAAAGAGTATTTTCTGGACACTTCTCGCGTTAACGATCAATCTACATGGATCGATTCTCTTCATCGACTTTCTCTTTCGTTAATAACTCGGCTCAAAAAACATGTTCAGCTGTTATTATCATCTCATACGCTTAATAATAGTTTCTGTTAATAGACTATGTAGAAAAATTAGCCCGACATATGAATGCAGCCAAGTTATCAACGAAAGAGAGAGTCGATAAGAGAATTGATCAATGAGATTGTTCTATTTGAAAAGTGACGCGAGACTTGTCAAGGTCATAAATCGGATGTCAGTTCCCATTAGTATAAATCTAGCATACCATGTATTTTTAAGGCAACGTTGGGAGTGCAGTTTGAAACACCAAAGTCAGTCACGAAAGTGGTCTGATTTTGATCCAGAGATGATGAATTTTAATACGCCAATCGATAAGAAATTTGTTTACGTATCTGTTAAAATTAAGAATTTATCACTTTTAAAAATGTATTGGAAATTTCACGAATGTGCTACTGTTCCCATTATAATTAAAAATATGACCCATTGCCTGCGAAAAGCGCATTTCAAAATTGAATTCCATCCGGTCTCACCGAACGGGTTTCATTCAATCACCGCGTCTGGTGAGTGATGGTGTTATCGCGTATACAACAAAAGGCTCCCCGCAAGCAGCTAGCTAGCTTTGATAATGTACCCAGCAACAAATGCGTCAGGGATTGAAGTGGTAAATACAAATTCTCGCAATGACCGAATACCTCATGACCATGTCCAGGCATGGAAAATCATTTGCATCATTTTGTGCATTCATTTACATTCATTTACCCCTAACTTTTTTCATCATCTGAATTCTGCAAAATAATTTATGGAGCTTTTGTAGGTTTTGTTATTAGGTACAACTTTTGTTAACAACTCAAATCCGTATCTCTTATGTATGATGAAACTGAGTGAACAGAAACCACTAATGTTTTTCAATGAATGTATTTTACATTCACTGAAAAACAGTAACAAGTTCTGCCCGCTCTAATTCGTGATGCATAAGAGATACAGATTTGGGTTATGGGCAAAAGTTGGAGCTGATAACAAAACCTACTAAAGCTCTATACATCATTTTGCGGAATGCTGTTGATGATAAAAGTTAGAGGCAAATGAATGTAAATGAAAGCCTGAAATGAATGTAAATGATTTTCCATGCCTGACCATGTCTATTAGCCAGAAACACTTGAAATTAAGGTAAGGTTTTTACTAGGATGCTAGAAAAAGCAGAAAAACTCGAATTTATATGGTATATCTCGCGACCGGAAATATATATCAAATAATCGAATAAATAAATTTTCGCTTTTTTATCATCTATTGAATAAGCGTTTTGTGCACGAAATTGCAATAGTTTGTCATCAGAAAACGAGGCGTTTCCGTGATATGAAAAGTGGTTTTCCTAAAACAGTCGCCGTATATTGATACCGAGCACTGAGAATGCCGGATGATACCTATCTTTATGCCTTTTGATGCATATTTTAATCCCCTCCTATTACAAGAATTATGCAAAAAAATCTTTCCTAATTCTCTTAATAGTAGGGGTCTAAACCATAGCATACCGTCCGGTATGCTTAGTTTCTCTGTGATAGATGTGTTTTCTTTAATTCATATTTCATTTCCACACCGCATCATCTCCAAGAACATCGAGGAAAAAATCAACAGCATTGGTCTAAACTGGCTTCCAAGCTTCCAACCCATCGGTCCTTTCTGAGACCACAAATTACTGATAAAAGAGATAACTAAAGAGTTCAAGTAAGAGCTTGTATCCAAGACATGTCGTCCAGAACACCGACAGAGCACCTCAAAAACATAACTCTCAAATTGCTTCCGAATTTCAACCTATCGAATTTTTTCACTGATAACGAGTTAAGAAATCAATTTAATATTCACTGTACTTTTGCTGTGACATCAAAACTACCTTACGTAATCTTACGTCAAATCTACGGTCGTGTCTTGGATACAACCTTTTACTTTTTCTTTGCTGTGTCCTGTCCTCACGGTCCAACTTGCCAGCATTATTCCTGCATCGCTGGACCGATACATAATTGGTTTTCAAAACATGCAAACTGTCAGAAACACCAGGTTGCCAAAAAACCATAATAATTCGTATTTATCAAAAAATTGCAGCTTGCTCTAGGACCAGTACTGCCGGCACAATCGGCACAGTTGCGGCACACTGAGAAAAAAAAGTTGACCCAAGATTGGAGTGCGGAGTGATTATTTTCAATTTTCACGAGTGTTTTTCTTTCCGTGTAGTTTTTTTTATATATTTTATCGAGGGGGCGACACATCTAAATCTCAATTCTAGATGCTCAACAAATCTCACACTAGCGAATCAATCTTCGAAAAAAATTCTTTCATTCCTCCCATCTACTTGCATTTTTTTTTTCCTTTATTTAGGAGATTTTTAGCCGTGGGCTAGTTCATCTCCGTAAAGGGTGGGAAGCCTTAGAAAGAGGTTCCCAGCCACATTGCTTGAGTACACAGCTAAAAAAAAGTAGTGTAAATTTCCGTTACTATGATGCACATAAATGGAGTGTCATATATCATACAAGTTTAGATTATAGATCGTGTAAATTTATGAGACATGTCATGTAATATCCCATATATTGTATGCAACTGTCCACTTTTGTTTGCAACATTTCTTGCAAGTTGCTAGTTTACGTGAAAAGGAATTTTACATGTATGAATGTTTGCATGCATGGATGTTTACATCGCCAGTAAAATTCAGAATTTTTTGGTGTGTATCATGCTTCTTTAACCTTTGATAATCTACTTAGCTAAAACATTTAAACAGCTAGTACAATAACACAGTAAACAGCATACGAAAAAGACAGACTAAAAGGATACAAAAAAAAAGAAGAACAAAATATAAAATGAACAAAACAAAACATAGGTCCACTGTAGGAGGTCCTTGGGGCCCCGTCCAGTGGGGGGATGTCCGGACGGCCGAAAGAATCGATGGTGCTAAATCCTGCAGTATAGCTTCGCCGCCTTCAAAAAGCGCAGTACACCATCTACTTGCATCGTGCATCATCTTTTTACAAGAAATCTTCAGAATCGTCATCAATCTTCTTTCTATCTACTAAGCGTGTGCGCAGCTAACCATATCAAAATACAATTTTTCCTGCATCGTAGATAGAGTCGCCCCCTCGTATTTTATTATTATAATTATAGGACACCCTCCCAAAACATGACTTCGCACCTGTTTTATCAACAATAATTATAATTGTTGTCTAATAAAATCACTATTACTAATCAATAATAAAAGAGGATTTTTGACAAGTTGGGTAGGTTAAATATGTTTTGCCCGCTAGTATAAGAAAATTCCCCACTGTGCATCGTCCATACCGAATGCAAGCGTGGTTTTTCTCATCACCTTGATCGAGGATTACAGTTTTTTACCGCAATATTTCGGCTGAGATGTAACAATATAATTAGACTTGTGCGGACAGCAAATGGTCGATTCATTATTCTTAATTATCGACGGTTTCGCAATTTATAAACAAATTTTTCTTCCATGCTCGCCTTTGACTGTTGGCACTTTTTGCACCTGTGTCAGAGACTAGCTACATTAGACAAATTTGATCTATTATTGTAAGACCCTTCGCTTAACCGTGCAGTTTTTTTCAGCCTTCAAAACTTATGTTCAAGTTTCGTTAGCGTGTTCAGATGATTGGAAACGAAAGTTCAATGCCCGACCGTGACTGTTTCGATTTAATCGAATCGATGAACTGAATTATTGAATGTATGTACAACGTCGTTCACCTTAAACTTTTGACATGCTGGCAACATTCTCAAAGCATACCTATAGTGATGCAGGGCAGGGCAGACACGGTCTCGTCTAGTCAGTCGTCAATTGGGGAGTTATTTTCAGAAAAGAACGACAATATGGCAAAGATCCAAGATCCGTGCTTGATTTTTAGCAGCGCTGCAACGTCCTATTGGAAAAGGGCAGATTCTATTGACGTCACTGTTCATTCATAAAAAACGTACTAGATTTCTATTTTGGTACCGCTACAGCTGTAAATGCTTGCATGAATAAATTTCAAAATAGGTAGTAGAATGTACCGTGCGGCACAATTATACGCAAATTAAGCCCAATACATTGTGCTAATTGTGTCATCAAACACAATTGGAAATAAACATCAGTAGTCACAACGGGTCACTATACGATGAGCTTCGTTTTTCACACGCACACTTTACGGGTTGACTTGACAGTGACACTGACTCGTCCGACTGCGGATTACCGGAGGGACGGTAGTGGCCTATTCACAATTTTCTGGTGCCTCATTAGCGGTTTTATGACTCCAGCCAAACACAGCGGTTAACAATAAGCCGCCTGCCTCACCTTGAATTTGAAACTGCATTAGCTATGCGCGCACAATGTAGATGGCGTGACAGATATCCACCGCCGTCGAACAAGAGTCGGAGGGGGCCGAGGAGAGTTGACAACCGCGCACTCTCATCTACCGAAGCGACAAGTGATTTACACTGAAATTTTCAGCTACCATGTTAGATAAACAAGCACCCTACCTTTATGCTAATGAAATAGCTACAGTGTGTACGGAAATCCAAATAAAATGCGAAAACAAACTAGCACAAAAAACAAAAACCCATGATAAATGCAACGTGTTTCACTGTATTAATTTTTCATACCATCTCGCGATTCACAAAATCCCTCACATTTGCATGCAAATGACGTGCAGCGATGTCATTCGCTTCATAATTCAATAATGATATGCCCCGTATCTAAGCCGCATGACGCTGGTGGGGTACCTTGGGACACCAACACTGGCGAAATGGAATAAAATAAGATGTAAAATGTCATAAATTGAGGGCTTCCAAAGCAGCAGGGATCGCCCGTTAAGTCGCAAACGAAATTGACATCGACTTGACAGTTAAAGTAGGCTCTGTCCGGCAGGTTCACAGGTTCATTGTTTCCAGTACGTACCAGCACTAAGAAGCAGCAGGTCATGAGAAATACCTTTTGGAATGAACTACTCGAGCTCGCGGCAGGCGGCTCCACTTTCGGCACGATAATGCGTTCGCTGGTCGTGACATTTGTTTACATCAACGTGCTCCACAATTGGAAATTACTCATAATCCGTGACCACGCGAGTGGAAAAACCTGGAAAACACATGACCGACATGTCGTCCACTAGTCAGCAGATGCTCAGCTTTGTACAGCACCCCTGTGTAGCGAGCGGTAGGACGGCGTTAGGAATAGAGAAAAGGACCTGGCTTTGGACATGTAGAGCAAAACTGGAACAACAAGTCTGTTTTGTGTAAGGTTTCTGCGCTTTTCCGTGTTACAATCTGTTGTGCTTTACCGGTTCAAATGTCGACGGGATCGGGACTACCACGTACAAGTGAGTAATTCTATATCCGTGGATCGCTCAATTTCAGTAAATGGCTGGATTATCATTAGTTTTATTGGAGCTTTCCTAAGTGAAGCAGTGCACAATTTCTTTTCAAAGACAGCGGAAAGTTGTTTGCTTATCGGTTTCAGACTATCTGGTTGCAAGTTGCAATAGAAGACCGTTTTATTTTGTCGTCTGGTATGAATCATCATGACGTTTATTTTTTTTCGGGTTTATCAGAACGAACATATTTGTGTAAGTAGAATTACCAATGCGTCAGCAGAATTGCTTTGTTCGTTTCAGTGTTATACAGAAATCAACTATGTACAATAAACGTTCGATAACTGAAAGGTAGCGTTCATTAATTATATCACGGAAGATTTGGCCAAAATTGACCCCTCATCCTCCCTCTGTCACACATTGTCAGAATTTTTCGATCACCCCCTTGAAAATTATGTTAAGTTAATTTTGAAGACCGAATGCAGAAACACATTCAATTTCCAGGAAAAATATAACTGTCTTTGTAATGCCCCATTTAACTCATTGATCCCTTTGGCTAAATCGGATTTTGATTTATGCATAATTGAATTGTACGTAAATTTACAAAATTCAGGAAAAAACGGGAAAACAGGAAATTGATAATCGGGATAATTAGGCAATTGCAAATTTATTAAGAACATTAAAAAAAAAGCATGAGAGGGGTAAAATTGCTCTAAAAATCCTTGAATATCTACAAAGTTTGCTTAGCTTAAGTTCCCAAATCAAAGCCTGCAGCTTTGAAAAACATTCTAAAGTTATACAATACTCGCTGAGTTTCTATGAAGTTCCTTGAACATATACGAAGTTTGTTTGCTGGAAATCTAAGCATTTATATGAAGTTTAGTCTACGAAATTGCGTATAAATTCTACTAATCTCTCATAATTATTAGCTGCATATCTTCAAGGTGTCCTGAAGTTCTTCAAAATTTCAACGGAATTTCCAAATGATATTTTAAGTCGATTAAACTTTTCAGAACACTGAAGCTAAATGAACTTTTATGCAGTTCTTTAAAAAAAAATCAAAATTCTCTTAAATTCAACGAAGTTTACTAAAGTTTTACAATGTTCCAAGTTTTATGATGTTTTCCTGAATTTCTACAATGACCCCCAATTTTTTCGATTTACTCTGAATTTATTCTCTACGAAATTCTCCAAATTTAGCATAAATTTCCTGAATTTAGCAGATGTCCTCTGAACATCTGTAATGAGTTTTAAAAAAATCACTGGTTCCTGGATTTTCAACAAAATCGCAAAATTTATTTAAAGTTCGTTAATTTTTCACAGTATTTGATGAACTTCTACAAAACTTTCTAAGTTCTACAAAATTATCTGAAGTTTCATGTTCAACTGAATTTCACTGAAGTTCCATGAAGTTCAATTAACTTCTCTAAAGTTGCTTGGCTTCTCTAGACTTTGCTGAATGTTCTGAATTGCTGTTTATTCAATCACCGCGTGATGAGTGGTGGTGTTCTCCAGTACACAACGAAAGACTGCCTGCAAGCAGCGAGCTGCAGCCCACATGAGCATCCATAGAAGGAGGAAGAAGCCGCACCGCTATTGATCGGAATCAGTAGCTCTTCGTGAGTCATTATCGGCCATCTACTAGTATGTCAAGCGCGTCATACTAAAGAGTATAAACAGAGATAACCCCGCTCAAATTCCTATTCCTACACAAAACACAAGCTCCTGCTGCAGTTAACAAATAAGATTTATTATATAAGCCCACGTAGTCCTACGTCACCATTGCGTACAACCCCACAGGGCTGTACCTTGTAGTTTTTGAATGTTCAAGGAACTTCTTAGAAAATCATCTAAATTTGTAGAAGTTTAGGGATTTTCGGAAGTATTTAAGACGTTCAGTATACTTTTTAAAACTGTAGGGTTTGACTTAAGAACTTATTAGAAGTTATGGGATCATTGTTTCGAAATTCATAGGAATGGTTCAGGGTCATTTCTGAACTTAGAAAAAGGGCTAATATGTTGGACGAATTGAGAGAACGTTTAAAATTAATAATTATGAAACATGAGAGATGTTGATGGACCTTCATAGAAGTTGCGAATCAATATTAGGGCTTTTTGAAACCAGTTAACAAGGCTCAATCCGGTCCACTCCACCACCGAATGCAAACGGTATTCCGAAATACGTAGATGTGGCCAACTGTGTCAAGATTTATTTACAGTGAAGAAATTTAAACGTCAAAATGTGGCACGTGGCTCAATGAGCTGGATCCAGCTGGATTATCAATTTGAAGTAGTCGTTTTACTGGTGTGGCCAGAAACCTACCGACAAAGTCGTTCCAAGTACCAAAGCTGCAGAAAAGATCACGTTGGAGATGTCGCAAAAGCTCCATTTCTAAACGCAAAAGTTTTAGAACTTCAAAGAACTTCATATATCTTTGCGAAATTTCAAGTAAATTCGTGGAAATTCAGAAAATTTCGTTAAAGTTTAGGTAACTTTCTTAAAGTGCACAGAATTCTCAAGAAGTTCTGTAAATTTTGTAGAAGTTTATTGAACTTTATAGAATTTAAGAAAACTTTGTTAAAGTTCAGCGAACTTAATATAAATTTGAAGAAATTGAGCAAACTCCGTAGGAGTGCTGATAACTCTATAGAAGTTCAGAGAATTTTGTAAAAATGTAATGATCTTTGTATAGCTTCATCAGGCTTTTTTGATAACTAGCAATATTTAGAGAACTTTAGTGGCTTTTGCAATAAAAAATCAAGGAACTTCGATGAAGATCAAAGATCTATATTTAACTTCAGAGAATATCGTGAAATTTTATGGACCAGGTAGAAGCTCAGGAAACATAAAAGAAATTAAAAAAACTTGGTATATGTTCTGGAAACTTCGTAGAAATTCAAAGAACTGAGAAAAATGCCCACGGCTGAACGTCTCCATTAATATTGAAAACTCTACTGCGAAGAAGTGGAATCTTAGTACATAGGGAAAATGGCTCTAATGTTGGCCAATAGATCTAAGATTGGGCCAATTGCTCAAAATCTGCTATTTATCAATTTTATCTAGATGAACACGTCATTGGGACGGTATTAATGGATATTTTTGGTCGCTATTGAAAATTTAGTCGTTTGCTGAATTTATTTATTGTCCTAAATTAGGGTCATTTAGGCTGGTATTACATCCATCCTATCTAGGAAACTTGCTACAAGCTCAGAGAACATTATTTAATTTCATGAAATCTCACAAATATTCAAAGCTTTTTTTTAGATCAAGGCATTTCATTACATCAGGAAAATTTAAGTTCAATAAACTTCGTTCTACGAAGAAACGAAGATTAACACAAGTTTTAGAACAGTGAACTTTGTAGTAGTGCCGCAAACTTAGTAGCAGCTCGAGAAACTTCATAAAACACCAAACAAGTGCAGGGAATATCGTTAAAGTTAATCGAACTTCGTAGTGTAGTAAACTTCATAGAAGATCAGGCATTTTTGGAATAGTGGAATAGACATGTCTTCAAACTTGGTATCCCTGGGCCGGGTAGCATAATGAAATTACAAGGACTTGAAATTGTAGTTCTCATTTGAAAAACTTTGATTTACATGTTACATGTTTTTGTAGTATTCGTTATGCAAAGGCCTCTGATTGTATAGAACAGAATAGCTTGCTACGACCTCAAATCTTTGCATTATTATCAGGCTAGGCTTAGGCACCTGTTGATATCTCTAAAAAAAATATTTTTTGTAATTTTTTTAAAACATTAGAATAAATGCAATTACTTCGGGGTTTCAGAATCTAATTTAGCAACATTTCAGCATTATTTTCGAAAATTTTCAGCCGCAAATATTACTTTTTACGCTATTCGCAGCCCTGCAATCAAAAGATGTAGGCGATGTTTGAAACATCGTAGAAAATAAATGACTATTGTTTTGAGTTCTTCTTTAAAATACCTAAAATCTAAGATAAGATTGTTTTCGAAAATCGTAAAAAAAAGTTAGATTTTGTTTTTGCAAAATTCGCTACTCAAATGCACGTAAAAAATCGAAAAGTTGGAATACCCGAAAAACTCTATGTTAGATTTTATATAATTCAGTTTTACATTGCAGACAAAAGAATCAGCAAAATAACCCGAGATAGCTATCTCGCGATGTAAAAAAGAAAAACGCGTTTACAGATTTGAGTAACATTTAAGTGTGTTAACTACAGGACTAATTTTGCTACTCCATACACAATAAACAATACATTCTAGAAGGTATAAGAATGCCGAAAAAAATGTCGATTGTTTGATTTCACCCAGGAAAGTCTAAAATTGTGACCGTCACGAAAAGGTGTTAGATTATGAATGCTTATAACTTTGTCATTTAGAGATGGAATTAAAATCCAAATACATCAATCGATGGGAAATAACTCCACAAATCCTCTCCGAACAATTTTCAAAAATTTGCGTCATAATCGAGTTTATTTTTTAAATTCTCTCCCCCCAAATCGTAACGCGGAAAGTAACCCATCGCTATATTTTTCCTAAACATGCTTTAGTTTTCTCTACAATTTAGTCAAAGACGGCATTATAATTAGAAGTTAATAAAATAAAACTGTCGAAAACGCCATTTTGAAAAAATTAATATTCAAAATGGCCAAATTTTAGCACCATTTGTTTTTCTGTGTGACTTGGAACTGCTCCAAGGCATGTCCAAAATTGCGGATTAATCAACTTTAATGTAAGTCCTATTTTTCTTCACCAGATTTTAGTTTTGGTGCTAACATCCTTAAATCGGTTGGTTTAAAAATTATTCTGTGGATGGAAAATTTAGGTGCATTTTTTCAAAGACACAAACTACCCAAGTAACAATTCTGCAATCATTTGGCATCCACTCTGATTTATAATGGTTTTAGAATGGCAATGAATAATTCATTTAGTTTAAATACAGCATTTCACAGTGTAAAACGTTCCTGCTTAGTAGTTCACCTTTTCGCTGTTTTAAAAACCTTTTACAGTCTGGCAAGAAGTTAAAAACTGTCTTGTTTTAAAATAAAATTTAAAGTAGTTTCATTTCCACCATTAAACTGTTATATAAATCAATCATAAACTTCATTAGCAATTTTTTATTAATGTCTTGATAATCTACTCTATAAACCTGTTCTATCATTATAAAGGCAATCATAAAACCATTAGGTTTTAAATAAGAGCAAAAGGCATGTATTTTTGCCTTTTATGCTTTTAAAAGTGTTTCATAAAATCTCCTCTGTTTACAAATTGAACTTTAACGATGGATCCTCATTGTGAATAAAAACCAAATTTATGACTAGGATATCTCGAAGGATAAACGAAGTTGGAGGAAAAATTCAAGCGATGCTAACGACCGAAATTCATAAAACATTGTCAAAACAGTCTGAAAACAGACCAGGCTTCTCCAGACCTTGCGAATAGATGAAGATCGCAATAACTTGCGTCAGTACCGACAGCAAACCACCGAAACTGTCAGTTAGCGGACACAAGTGGGTTTCCGATCCATAGCTGCAATTTTATTCGGCGAAAAGGTCATCACTTGGAAAAAATTCATTCAACCGTACATTCCTGCATCGTTTGATGGTGCACTTCCAGAACCATCCGGAAGAAGGTGATCTTTTCGGGAATGATCGAGGTTACAGCTGTGCGAAATGCGAAATGTTATGAACACTTTCTGAGTAGCTGCTCACAATCCATAGGGAGAAAACCGCCTGGAAGAACCCTGGATCCCACAGCGCAACTATCGAAAGATAAACAAACTTTGACGTTTAACTTTTTGCAAGCAACTTTGCCTCCATAAAAGCTGCCATTAATCTGAACGGGTTAGGATCAAGCATCAAGGCTTTAGATAAATGCAATTCAGCCTGCAATTTTCTTTATAAAAGCCATTTTAAAACCTTATGAATTTGTTAAGGATTTCCTGAAAGCAAAAAAAAAAATTTCACAAATGGCCCATGAAAATCAACTTTTATGCCTCCACTATATTACAATTATTTTGTTTGCTTTTTACAATCTTCGATTTTCAATGTATATTTACTTGGATAGAACATTATTTTAGTTAATTTAGCAATCATAAAATATTTAGAATGCATAAATCATGAGAAACAAAAATCTCGGCTAAGCTTAATGATCGGACTCAAGTTTTTCGATGTTTTCACGTATATTACACATCAAATTTTATATGGCACCTAAAACTTGGCCACTTCATGAGAACTAGTTTATAATTTTGGAAATTCGGCAGGATTTTTATACGATCGGTTTTTATTTTAATTATTTTGATAAGATCGTATGGTATTTATGAATCCTTTTTAATCTTGATTGTTGTTTTTCTAGTGAACTTAGCCAGCAGCTAGGGTAAATGGCTCGGATAATGGTTTTAATTGTTGCCAAATAGGTTTCATTGTAGCTTAAATACGGTTTTAAAATGGATCTCGATGCGTTTATCGCACAACCATTTTTTTTTTTTTTGTTCATTTGGTTTGTTTTTTCCGTCGATCTTGTTTTCCGTGCTGAGCAGCAATGCTACCGACGTGCTAGGAAGGCAGCTCCCACACCTGGACCCTACCTATCGACCCATCAACTCATGAACCGGGGACCAACGGCTTTACTTCCCATCCGAAGGAAGGCGTGATCAGAGATGTTATGCCTCAGAACATCCCGGCGGTGCCGACTGGGATTGAACCCAGGCCTGCTGGGGTGAGAGGTAATCACGCTTACCACTACACCACCGGCGCCGTTGTACAACCATTTTGCAGTAAATCAATCTTGAAGAGCTTCGAAAATATACCCTTCAGAAGCTTCTCCAGGGTGGGTCAACTAGACAGATTTTAGCATCAATGAGGTTTTGGTGGATGCATAAATGGCAAAGCAGTCTTGACCAGGGTTTTATGAATGTTGTTTTATAGTAGCTTTGTAGTATTTCATAAAACTTAAAATGTTACTTGGGTATTATTTGTATGGAAAATGATGATAAAATTTAATAATTCTCATTTCCCCCGAAAGAATATTTTATAATGAAGCGATTTAGGAATGCAAGGACCCCAACTAACTTTTGGCGAATAAAATCCCGAACTTCCATGTACAGTTGATTAATCCGTCATTTCGGACACAGCGTGTGCTCGCTTTAAACTTCCGGAAGAAAAATCTAATGTTGTCCTAATAAATTTTCTCGATTTTAATCAAAAAAGCTTGGGTTAACCTTGCGTAGGTTTGAACTGGTAAACCTTACTTAATCGTTGCTAATTTTCAATCAACATAGTCAACAATAAGTTCTCGATGTTTGAAGCCATAATATGACATGCAAATTTACGACCCGGTACATCAACGTACCTAGTAATGTTCAGACCTTTATTGCTTTTTAACTGTTTTGTGATTGCAACGAAATCAGTAGACGCAGGCCTACATATCAGTTAAGCGTTTGTGACCGAACAGTTCCGTTCATTAATGATTCTATTTGGCCGAGGGGTAAATTGAATTACCTTCTAAGTATCCGGTTGTTTCGCCCGAAATGACCCATCATTAATTTTCAATTTGCTCCCAGAAAAGCTCTGTTGTGTTCAACTTAAGGCCCAATTCATAAAAATTTCTATCTAGCGTTAGTTTTATGAAACATACGTAACGAATTCATAACACAATACAAGGCATTAAACCATTCCATACGCAGCCCCCTCAGTACACTTTCACGATTCCGTCGCTTCGAGGAAGTTTAATTAAGATAAGGTGTTTAACGTTTACTTTAGTTCAGTGCCACCACTACACAAGGAAGTACGGACAGCGCGGAAAGGTAATAACTAAACATCACGGGCGTAAATATAAATCATTAACTTCAATTTTTCGCTTTTTATGACCGTCTAGTTTATACATTCATCATTATTATTGCTCACTCGTCACGGCACCTATCTGATGGTGGTGTCAGGTAGAGCAATTGATGCGTTCATACCCCCCGTTTGAGTTAAGCACCACCCACCGTTGGGAACACGAAAAGGTCGGAAACAGTAAGCTCTAACTTATGAATGTGCATTTTTTTTTTAAACTTTGAAAGTCTCTTTTTGAAGTAACGTTCACTTTTCCGTCCAACTGAAAGCGCCAGCAAAAGAAAGGGAAGCTTATCCAGAGGTACCATCGCTAATGGGTGGGTTTTATCTGCCTTCGATCGACGCGAGTGCAAACTAAAATAAACAATGCTGCTATCGACAGCGAGGTTCCAAAATTGTATTTATATACGCGGTAAAAAAGCTTTTAAAAATGCAAACTCACTCGCGGAAAGAGACCGGTGGAGATCAACAACACCCATTTACCAACGGTTGATCGTGGCCAAAGCTCGAATTAATCAAAAGGCTTTAAATTCGTGCTGACCCCAAAATATGGTAATTATTGCTAATGGAAGCAACTGTCTGCGTGCAGTTTTAACCTCTTCGTCAGATTCTCTCCACCACACTCTACACTGGCGAACAAACAGAACAAGTGGTCAGCCGTCGTGGTTCGTTCAAGTGCAGTTTTTCGATTAAATCTCGCCCACAGAACAATGAACAGACCGCGCGATGATGTAGTGTGGAGATTAATTCCCTAATAGTAGGTTTTCACCTGCCGTGATACGGATCTTTTGCGGAAGAGAAGGCACACATGGTGTTTTACTGTTTTAATGTGGTACACAAGTAGATTTGTGGTGGCTACGACGTAACTCCGTAGGTGGCAAAAGAAGGGCCAAGCATTGCCAGCCCACGTCAGTCGGTTGCCCACGTTTCTATGGTCTGACGGCGTGCATTCGGAAGCTCGTGGAATTGGATTAGGAAGTAGCAAACAACCGCATTGCTAGTCACATGTTGAGCGCGGATCATTTACTCACCTTGACCACAACTAAATAGGTGGAGCTAAACAATCACAACCCTTTCACTTGCTCTAAGCTTTAGAGCTTTAAACGCATTATCAATTTCCCTTTTATGACCATCGGTATCGGTGTCACGAGCTAAATGACCCATGACAAATTGGAATCAACTTGTTGAACCATCCGTCCTACCAGGTGACCGTTATGTTCTTCATGTTACCTCGAACCCGACGAATATTCATATTTCATAAACATATGCCTGCCACGAATACTTTCTACACCTTTCACAGTAAAGACATGTCCCCTTACGTGTCATGCTTATGGTTCACGTGTAGCTCGACCGTGAAAACTTTTCATTAAAAACAGAGAATGAAGTTACTTTAAATACCATCTTGACATGCATGCAGTCGCTCCACTCGCCTGTCACACGATGATGCCTGGATTGTATAATATGTACACAATGTACACTTTTTGGGTGCAGCAGCCAACCAACTGCTGCTGCTGCTGCATGCTGCACCAGTTGTTGTCGTTGCGTCGTCTTGCGAAGGAACACGCGTCTCCTGTGTGTAACAACTCTACAGCACCTACAAAGCATGAAGTCCGAAACACGATATTTCCATGTGCGTTTCGTGTGTGTATATGTGGGTATGTTACCGTAAAATGCGTTCCGATCAGGGTTGCCAAAAGTACACAATAATCGGTATTTCTACTAATTTTTCAGAGTTTTTACATTACTACAATACAACATTATACAGATTTCTTTAAAAGTTATGGGTTCTTCTTTAAATTTTACTTAAATATCCCAAAAAAATATGCTTAATTAGTTAAATTTTCCATACTTTTAGAAATGCTTCAGTGCAATTTTTGTGTGGCCCACTCTTATCTACCTATTTTATTTACCTCACCTAATCAAATGTGTATAGTTATTTAGCTTAACGAAGTGTTCAGGGTATCGTCCAAACTTGGCAACCCTGGTTCCGAGGTGCACAACTGAGACCGGCCGACATCAGTGCTGCGCTGAGGAAGGACAATATCGCGACCGTTGGTTGGTTGGAAAATGGTGCGTTGTGCATGCTCAGCTTGTCCCTGCCCTTAGCCAAACAGTAAACTATACTTTGCCTCAACACGGAGCTGCGACGCGGCGACGTTTTGAAGTTCAGCTGTGTTGTGGTTTGAAATTGTGTACATGATATATATTGGAAGTTTGACAAAGAATTAGAATTGAAATAATCAAAGCAAAGTCTTGAATGAAGTGTCTTTGACAAACGGCATCTCTACCATCTTGGCTGATTGTTTCATTGGGTGCTTTGGAGATAGGTTAATTTCACGGCAATTAATTGATAGGTCCCGTAAATTTTGAGGGCAATCCTTGAATTAATTTTGACGTAGGATTACGTCTTTCGGCAACATATTGGGGGTGCAATTTCAAAAAACCAAAATAGACCTCGTTACAAAAAGTGGTCAGGTTTTGACCACTTATAACTCTGTCAACAGCGGATGAATTTTAATTTTAAACAAGCTAATCGATTTGAAATTTTTCTACGAATCTGTTGGAATGAACATTTTATTAATATTCAACAGGTCATTATTGAAAATTACACAAATGTCCAACTGTTGCAATGGAGATCAAAATTATCACCGATTGCCTGCAAAAAGCGCTTGCCCTAACACAGATTTCAAAATCGAATTCCATCCGGTCTCGCCGCACGGTGCTTATTCAATCACCGTGTGTGGTGGTGTCCGGTCGGTCGTCATCATCAGCAGCAGCAGCAGTGCCTTCAGCGCGTAGCGTTGAACAAAGTTCTTCAGTTCACAACGAAAGGCTGCCCGCAAGAACCTCACATCAGCGCAGTGATGCCACATTTTTTTTTCGAATTTCCGTATTATGGTCTCAGTGCGGATTTACGTAAATCTCCATTGAGCAAATTCATAGTTCAGAAGGAGTTTGTTCTAAGTTTAGAATAATGAAAAATGACTAAAGTTTGCTTTCTGAAGAATTTGTCTATTTTAAAAATCTTGAAATCCTACAATCTTGATGTGTTTTGTATTTCTTCTACAGTCTGTAAGTACCAGTTATAAAAGACAAATCTGTTTCCGGCTGAAAATTTCCGTAATAAAGTAACTATCACAATTTCCTAGAATTTGATTTTTTATGACTGAGATTACAAAAACCTTTATCTGGACATTGGACATAACACAGAACTTTTACTGGAAGTTGAGTCGAATTGCATGCAATAATCTTTATTTCTGTAATTACGCTTTTCAAATATAAAAATATTCAGTCAACTTCGACTCACAAACTGTAATCAATCACTTTGTGGGCTTTCTAAAATTGCTTGTTGACCGATTTGACAAAAAATTATTTAATCAACCTTCGTATCTGTAACCTTGTGACATGGTTAATTAAACAAATTGAAAGGGAAACTAATATCCCTTACAACGAGAAATAAGAACATCTGAACATCAGAACTCCATTCGAAAGATTCCAAGTCTATTCGAAGCGTAGAAGGAAAACAATTATTACATAATTAAGAAATATAAAAAAATATGTAAAATCCATTCCCTTTATTTGAAAAATCTGAAAAATCTGTATATTTTTCAAAAATCTGTAATATGTATAAACAGATATCTGTATCAAAATATTGAAAAAAATCTGTATGATTACAGACATGCTTGGCGTGCACAGTTGTACACACCATCTGTTCATTTGTTAATAACTTTTCACTCAGTTGTTGAAATTTGTTTTTCTTTAAAGTAATTGATATATTAGGATCATAGTTTACTGTAGATATGCAAAGAGTAGGTAAATCTTAAAATTTGAATCAACACGAATGAATTTTTACACTTGAAGTCCGAGATGTACAGCAAGCATTTCTCACTTCATTTTTACAACGCATAAACAAATACTGTTTATTACTAGAATTAAAATCTACTTTTTTTACGAATCTATAACAAGCTTAAACTCTATTTTATCTACTGCTTCAAAAAGAACTATGCTTCGTCAACTGTGTGCAAAGTTATTAGCAAATGAGCAGTTCGTGAACAAAACTGTGTATGCCAAGCATGATTACAGATAAATCTGTATACGTGGCATCACTGCATGTGCGTCCAATTACCGAAAAAGGCTGAAGAAGCCGCACCGCTACTGATCGGATTCAGTAGATCTTCGTGAATCGCTGTTGGCCATCTATGCCAAGCGTTCCAACATACAGCTCGCCAGCCTCATCCGTGTTGAACACCCTAATAGCTCAGCATTACTCAACCATCACGACAAAGCGGTTTTTTTCAGGACCACCATAAATTATTGTTGATTAAGAGTTAATTTTCATGGAACGAACACTCGCCTTGCTGTCAGCCACATCACCTCCAAAGCTCTTTGATAATGTACACAGCCACCAAACGTTTGTGATCAAATACGTAACAGTATTGAAGTGGTACATAAAAATTCTCACACTGACCGAATACCACATGGCCTTGTCAATGAACCAGAAACACTGCGAATTAAAGAAATATTTTCTCCAGGACACTAGGAAAAAGCTAACAAATCCTGAATATCTCGCGAATGGACAATTTCAGCAAGAAATTCCTCCAATCAATTCTCGCTGTTTTGATTATCTATTGTGCACACGAATTGTGCACGAAAATGCGTAATCTATATATATAAAAATGAATTTCTGTCTGTCTGTCTGTCTGCCTGTTATAGACTCGGAAACTACTGAACCGATCGGCGTGAAATTTTGTATGCAGGAGTTTTTGGGGTAAGGAAAGATTCTTATGATGGTTTGAGTCCCCTCCCCTTCTTTAGGGGGGGGGACTCCCATGCAAATGAAACAGAAATTTATGCGTAACTCGAAAACTAATCAAGCAAATGGAACCAAATTTGGGATGTGGAGGTCATAGGGGTAGCCGCTTAGATAAGAGGGGGGCTACGTACAATATAGCATGTTTTTTTTTAACTGGCGCATAAACTTAAGCTAATATTGAATCCCGAGCAAGGCCGGGCACACTCAGCTAGTTTTGTCATAAAAAACGAGGCATTTCCGTTATGGAAAAAGTAGTTTCCCTTACACAGTCGCCGAATATTGATACCGAGCACGTAATCCTACGGCAAATCCACGGTTGTGTTTTGGGGTACAATAAATTTGAAAGTTGGTGGTACTGAGGCAGTTTTTAAATAGGGTTTCCATGTTTATTCACCACTACTTAACAAATTGCGAATGGTGGAATTTTTTTCAATGTTTCAGATTCATAAAACTTAGCCTTGTAAGTTGCGGTTTACCTGCAAGTCTATAGCTGGCCCGATTTACCCCGGCGGGCGGCTACGAGCAGAGTACTTCCCCCAAAGAAGTTTGGATTTTGGGCGTTAACGATAGAAAAAATGCAATTTAAGATGTCTATTGACTAATCTGACCTTCCCTTTCTCCTCGCTGATTCTCGGTGACACACGGAGGGGCCCTTTGACGACGGCGGCGGCGGTTGTTGCTTGTTCACGTGGGCTCCAGACACGGGTAGTTTGTAAAAGTCATAAGAACATCATTTGATTTCAGAGAATTATATGATTATATGATTATATGATTGCTCGTGAATATCTCGCGAATGGAAAATTTCAGCATGTAATTCCTCCAATCAATTTTCGCTTTTTTGATTATCTATTGAATGAACCAAAAATTTCGTGCGTTTTGTGCATGAAAATGCGTAATTGTGTCATAAAAAACGAGGCATTTCCGTGATGGGAAGAAGTGGTTTCTCTAACACAGTCGCCGAATATTGATACCGCGCACGTAATCCTAAGGCAAATCTACGGCTGTGTCTTGGATACAACCTCTTACTTTTTTTTTCTTGTTAAGAGCACATTGAGGAATCAAGGCAGGCCTTTGATTTCTTTTGGGCACAATAAACATGAAACCTTCATTTTTAGTGTTCTCAGGAAGTTGGTGGTACTGAGGCAGTTTCAGACAGTTGCCATGTGTTTTCAATGTTTCAGATTTATAAAACTGAGCCTTTAGTCTGAGTTCAGTGAACTTCTTAGAAGTTAAGGGTGATTTGTAAAAGTCATGAGAACATCATTTCAGAGAACTAAATGTAAAAATGGCAGCACAGTGAACAAAAAATATTCGATTAGTTATTGATCGAGTTATTGAAAATGGGACAACAAAATTTCAACTCTACCTACACCTTGCAAGGCCTTGCATACAGGGGGTATTCATTGGATGAAAGGGACCGCGAAAGAGGACCATAAATTGAAAGTTTTTTCTTAGGACTGTTTTATCTTAGCGTTCTTCTTTGGTCTTACCCCTGAGCAGAGAATATTTTTTCAAAAATATTATTATTAACATATTATTACTCAAAACTAGCTCTAATCGCGATGATAAAGAGTTATTATGAGAAATACAACAAGATCTGTACTTGTTTTGTGCTGTAACATCCAAATCCAAATAACATCTAGCGGCACACAAACGATGTTTTGGATACGATGTTTATTTTCGTGTCATTTGACAGTTCATTGTAGGTCCAATGTATCTTGAAATGTTCAAAATAATGAAAAAGTGAATCACCTGTGTTTATTTAGTTGTACAAAAACTGATGGGAAACGTGCTGAAGTGCCGGGTTGACCCACAGTTCCCGTACACATCCAAAAGTAGCAGTTGAGGCTTGGGAAGCTAGTCTATAGTTGTGTTGACCCTTTGTTATAGAATCAAGACATTTCATTGAAAGTTCGACTTTTTTTTTGGTTTTTTTGATGGATTGAAATAAACGTAAGACCCATTTGGAGAAACTAAATTTGTTTGACAATTTAGTTAATATAAAAATTTCAAAATTATTTACAAAACCTTCCGACGATCACATTACACAATCTGTTTATGCATTGCGCATTACAAAGTCTGCATGCTTTTCATGAAAATCTGTAATACAATCTCATATTTCACGGTTGGGTGCAGGTCATGCCTTATGGAATTCTTACTTTTGTTTGATTGTGCTTCTATAATAGCTATAGTCACCCCAGTATTGTGAGTCACCCACAATTATGGGCCACTTCCATTTGATTAACACACTGAACTGACTGACCCATAATATTGACTAGCTGGCCCATAATACTGGGGTGACTGTATATGACGGATTTCCCAACAAACATTGATAGCTGAATAAGAGTTTATTCAAACAAAAATATGCTTCGTCAGCTTAAAAATTGCTCATTCAGTTCAAAGCATTGTTGCCAAAAGAGACTTGCACCATAGTCGGGGTCATTGGACAGGCTGTTTCTAAAAGGAAATTAAAAACTGCTTCTAAAAATGACCATCACCAATAATTTTCCACAGCAACTATACGCGACACATGGAACCTTTTTCGTCGGAACGTCGTCAATCATTAGCGGCTGAGAAACATTCTCCGAGGACAATGTTTTCCTTTTTGTGTGTTTGCTGACAAACTCAAAGCAATACATAATTAAGTACTTAGGAGAACATTATTTATGTGGCATTCGTTACTTTTCAAGGGCCTGTCCTCGATCTTGGCGTGCTTGGTTGGATGGAGACGAAAAACGTCTGCTTACATAAAAAGAAAACACAGCATGCCATGGGCTAATTCCCAGTGCGGCGGTGAGGGTGAGGTTAGAACTCATGGCTTGAGGTTCAATTCTATTCAAATTAATCCAGTGGAAAGCGGAGGACACAAAAAAATTAGACCAACTATCGTGTGCGTCGTCTGTATGTGTGTGAGAGAGTGTATGTCAAATCATTAGATTATTCTTTTGAACGAGGGTAGGTACTTCAGGAATATTAATAACATCGAGAAACAAGAGCGAAAAGGGTGAATAGTAAATGAAGTCACAACTCGTCTAAATAGGGTCTTCTTCACACGTAGCAGGCGATGACGATGGGGCCGGTGCAACTTGATACACTGTTTGCTGCGCTCGATCGAGGGTAAGACAACGGATCGTAGTGCATATTTAATTAGAATGTAAAATTTGATATTACAGTTTATTACGATGGGGATTAGTTTCGCTTCCATTTGCACCGCGATGGGAACTGGGCTCGTATAGAATGGATTGAGAACAGGTCGTGTCATGGCGGTGCAAAATAAATTTACAAGGGTCCGATGGGATTGTTTGTATTTAACCCTTTTTCTGAGCATTGGTAGAACGAGGGGTTAAAGTTTGTTCATTTTAAACCTGCTGCTACTGAATAAATTGAATTCATGTGGAAATGGCACAAATGAGCTATCGATTGCTCCCTGATATACGATTTGCTAAAAGCATAAATAATATCAGCACTATCGCCGTCTGGCATCTAACGATCACTAGTTTTATTGTGCTAATACCAGTTTTAAGTGCTCTAAACGCCAACTTAATCACACGCAATCAGCTATCCGGCTATACGTTAATTTTACGATTTGAGAAAATTGGACAAAACAAAGAGTTGATCTTCAAGGCAATAAAACAAATTATTTTTATTTTTTTCAAAGTCAAGTTCAAGTCGTGGCGCTGGCAATAAAAGCAAAGTTAATCAGCCTATACTTTGCGACAGTGAGTGGCGTGATGATACAAACATCCATTAGCGTGACGGTATGATGTACATTCAACGATTTTAAAATGGTGCTCGACACATCAACTAACTGCATTAATAAAACGATTTCCAAATCAAGAAAGCTCTGGTTGGACGCAAACAGTGCGGTGTTAATTCCGCCATATATTTACGACACAAAATTGTACCCTGAGGTAGCTGAAAAAAACATGTCGCCTAACCACTAATTTAATACGTTTCGTTTCTTTTTCTTCCTTGCAGATCGGTCTACTAGTGAAATGACAATTTCGGCCGCGGCGCCACCAACGGCAGTATTAACCTTCTCCGGCGTCCAAGAAAAGCAACGACCAGGTTGCCATTAATTAGCACCGATCATGCTGCACCAGCAAAAGCACTGACACGCGAATGGCAGATCAGAGCAACAACATATAGACGCCCGCGGTCAGCCTCCGATGAAATCGAGAGCTTTTTAAGGAACATATTAACTAATAAATGCAATCGCTAATTAGATAGATAATAATACACCGCACAGCGGCACAGTTGCTGAAAATGCGTCGAGTGTGAAACCGAGTTCCAGAGAGCCCGAAGAAGGTGTGCTCAAGTGCCCAAAAGCCATAAGCGCGATCGAAGGAAAGAGCGTGTGTGTGTGTAATCAAATAGCTGAAAACATATAAAATACCACGAGAAGCACCAGCTCCATGATGGACAACGGCAGCATACCGGTATCGATGCTGAGGAGGCACCTGAACTCATTCATGATGGTCCTGATAGTGTTAGTTAGCTGCAGCTTAGATAGGATTGACAGTTGGACACCAGATGTCCTGACCAAGTCATACATTACATACGGTGAGTGTTTTGAAAGATCGCAGTCTCCTCCTACTGTCATGTTTTCTTCGTTTTATTACAAGCGTTCGTTTGCCCCTATACAGACCTCATTAGGAAGTGGTCGTGTGGCTTGCCGGCGTGCAACTCATCCCTACCGAGTGCGACATTTGATACCTTTACTGTCGTAATTTTATCATCCCGCACATGATCAGTGGAGTGACTTCCGATTCTGTCCTGTGGCTGAAAAAAGGATCCCATCATTGTTTAATAGCTCGGTTCGGTGATCACTTCCGTTGAATTCAGCTACCGCCTTTTATGGCTTCTATTTGCGGTACACAGCCGGCAGATTGTGTAGTTTGAAAGATTTTTTGCTTTTAACGATCTACACGAATAATCTACGCTGGGAATGTTTTCTGCAGCTATTGCGGAATGACATATCATTGAGGGTTTTAATTGGCGCAAAAATGCATCATGCACTTTCTTACTTTATTTGTTATGAGCCGCTGTTTTACGACCGTTATGACGAAATTTATGATACATCTTCAATGGCTTTACGATCCTTTTGAATGGCGTAATGCTAGCTTTTCAATCGATTTAAATTGTACATACACTGTAAGCTCTATTGCCATGAACTCTTTACCGGGGAGCTTAGATAGGGCGCCATTCAAACGCCATTGAATTTACTTCGGCCTAGCGCTTCTTTTGTTTTTGAGAAAAAATGATGTAAACATTCATATCACGCGTTCTCATTGACTTCGTTCGGTAGCTTTTGAACTAAAGAATCGTACCAAACGCATAATTGACTTGTTAACTCTGAAACAATGGATTTATTTGATGTATTCTGCTCGATAGGCCCACAAATGGACGATTAGGCCAAAGACGTGGTCTACCCTACATGCAATTTGAAATTACTCGCCTCAGGATCAATATCCGCCAATTTGGTAGCACGAGTTATGAATAGAATTCTTGGATAACCTTAATTTCTCTACGGTATACGGTTCCGGTACCACTTATAGGCCACTTAAAGGCCCCGGGTCACATCCCAAGTAACAATGCAGTAACCATTTGGCATCCACTCTGATTTATGATGGTTTTAAAACGGCAATAAACAATCCATTTAGCTTAAATACAGCATTTCAAAGTGTAAAACATTCCTGGTTTTTGCTATTTTAAAAACCTTTTATAGTCTGTCAAGAAAGTCAAAAACTGTCTTGTTTTAAAAATCAATTTAAAATAGTTCTCAATCCCTCCTTAAAACTGTTCTGTAATTCAAGCATAAACGTCATAAGCAATTGTTTATTAATGTCTTGATAAAATATTTTATAAACGTGTTCTAGCATTATAAAAGCAGCCATAAAACCATTAGGTTTTGCATTAGGACAAAAAGCATTTATTGTTGCTTTTTAGGCTTTTTAAAGTACATCATAAACTCACCAATCACTCTGTTTACCAATTTAAGCTTAAAAGATGGTTCCTGATAGTTAATAAAATCCAAATTTATGACAAGGAAATCTCGAAGCATAGACGAAGTAGGATGAAAGATTCAAGTCGATTTCAGCTAAATTTACTTCTTTAGAAGAACCAGCACACCATCAACGACTGTCAATCTGGCGGAGAAGAGTAAAGTGAGGGTAGCCTTCTCCAGATCTTGTGAATAGATGATAATCGAAATAACAACCGACAGCAATCCACTGAAACTGTTAGTTAGCGAAGATTAGCTGGTTTCCGATCAATAGCAGCGATTTTATTCGGCGAAAGAATCAACTCTTCGGAAATTTCATTCAAGAGTACATCCCTGCATCGTTGGATGGTGCACTTCTGTAACCATCCGGAAGAAGGGGACGATTGCGCTTCCAGCTGTTCGAAATGCGAAATGTTGTAAAACAGTATCGCAAACTATATGAGTAACTGCTCACAATCCATCGGGAGAAAACCGCCTGGAAGAACCCTGGATCCCACAGCGCAACTATCGAAAGATAAACAAACTTTGACGTTGAACTTTTTGCAGGCAACTTTGCCTCCATAAAAGCTATCATAAATATGAACGGGTTAGGATCAAGCAAAACGGCTTTAGATAAATGCAATTCAGCCTGCAAGTTTTCTTCATAAAAACCATTTTAAAACCTTATGAATTTGTTAAGGATTTCTTGAAAGCAAAACAACTTTTTCACAAATGACCCATGAAAATCAATTTTTATGCCATGTTCCAATTAGTTTGCTTGTTTTTTTACAACCTTCGATTTTCAATCTATATTTCCTTAGATATAACTATATTTTGGTAAATTTAACAATGAGTTAACATTTAAATGCAAAAATTTCCCGGTCAAGCTCGATCTGAAGTTTTTTTTTTCAATGTAAAATAATTAGTAAAATCGACGTTTTACGAGGGCGGACTTATTTTTTTCGATGTTTTCACGTACATTTCACATAACATTTTATAAGGCACTTAAAACTAGGCCACTTAAGGGGGTAGTACACTTTGAACGTCCAAAAAGTAAGGCATTTTCGTTAAATTTTTTAAGCAATAAAACACTCGGGAGGGCAAATATGTTATAACCCATTTATTAGTCATCCTTCGAACTACAATTTGTATTTTTTTTGAACTCGATTGGCTCGTCTCCGTGGCCGGTGCACCAGGTCGCGCGGAAGTCGGAAAACGGCGTGGGAAAATACTCCTTTCCACGTGATCCTGGAACATAAATCGAACAAAAATCCTGATTAGTAATGAAATTTGGGTTAGAAATACGTATTCCGATTTTTTTTAAATTATTTTTTTCAAAAGTTGTGGCCTTAGGAAAAAAAAGTCCATTTTTCACCCTAAAAATGCTTACAAAATCGTGGATTAAAAATCGAAAAAGTGGATACGTATTTCTAAGCAGAATTTAATTCTGAACAAGAAAACCTAGGCAATATCCAAATTTGATGATAACTGGTTAGAGTTATTTCCCACGCCAGTTTGAAAAACCCCGTTTCGAGATAAACGCGTTTAAAGATAAAGATGCTCTCTCAGCGCGCCGGTACATGTTTTAGAAAATCGCTTCGTAAAGCGGTAAGGAATATTCTGGTGGACTTGGAGTCTTTTCTTAATTAAAATATACATCCCAAGGAACATTTTAAGCCAAAAAAAAATGCATTTTTTTGAAAAATCAAAGTGTACTCCCCCCTTAATGAGAACTATTGTAATAAATTTGGATATTCAACAAGATTTTCAGTTTCTATTTTAATTATTTTGATAAGCTCGGATTCATAAATCCTTTTCTCTCTTGATTGATGCTTTCCTAGTGGATTTAGCAAGCGGCTAGGGGAAATGGCTCGGAAAGGGTTCTCAATGCGTTCGTCATAAAACCTTTTGCAGTAAATCAATCTTGAAGAGCTTCGAGAATACACCCTTCAGAACCTTCTCCAACGTGGGCCAACTAGACATATTCTAGTCTTAATGAGGTTTTGGTGGACGCATTAATGACAAAATAGCCTTGACCAGGGTTTTATAAATTTTGTTTAATAATTGCTTTGTAGCTTATTCGATCCATGAGGCCGGTAAAGCACTCCTCGTATGTTCTCACTTGGACTTGGACATTATTCATGTATAATGCAAATAATAACTCGGCTCTGTAAAGTTTATTCAATTGAGCCTGTACAAATAAATTAATATAAAAAAAAATAAAATTGCTTTGTAGTATTTCATAAAACTTAAAATGTTACTTGGGATGCCAACTATGTTTAGTGTCCTTACCCAAGTAACATTGCAAGTTTTATCGAGTTTTTAAAGCATTCTACAGGTCTAATTTGCGGTCTACAAAACTCTTATAAAACCAAAATTGTTACTTGGGCATTATTTAACGCATGATGTCATTTTAATCTCATTTCTGTTATGGAGGAATTGACCACTTTGTCAAGCAGTTTTGGCTTGACTTTCTACCAGCGATTTCACAAAACTGGACCATCTAATGTCAATGTTTTTTTTTTTATAAAACGCACAGATTTTGGCTACTTTTCTCGAGGTTCTAGAAGAAAAAATCTCAAAATAATTTTTATTTCAAAGTTCTAGTGGTATTAAACGTCATTTTAACTGCTCGAATGAAGTGGTTCAATAAAACATTACATTTTCGTATTACGTAATAAATTAATGGACCTTTGGTTGTTTGAAATCGATCTTCGCGAAGTTATTTTTCAATAATGCAAAAGCAGTTTTTTTCGTTCAAAACCAAAATTTTGTTAACGGAAATGTGTTTACTGTATTGTACTTGCTAACCGGAACACAGTAAACACATTTACATAAACAGAATTTTCGTATAATTCGAAAAAAAAAACTGCTTTTGAATTATTGAAAAATAATTTCTTCCCCTTTCGACTTAATACCATTTGACTTAGACTCTATTTCAATTCTATTCAGTGACTGAGTATAACTTTTTTGTCCTGTCTTATTCTCTCATGAAAATTTTACTCAGTTGCAGTTCAAAAGAGAGTTTACTCATTGACTGTGTAAATTTCCCTTTGAGTAAAGTTCCCGTGAGAGAAAAAGAGAGGGCATTAAAATTCTACTCACTGAGTAGAATTACGGTAAAGTGTTGTTTGAAGAGCTGCAATCTATGGCACTGTGTGTATGTGTGTGTGTGTATTCCCTCTAACCCCCACTGGCCGGCAGTGTTATTATGGAAGAACTCTCTCTACAATGTCGCATTTATGGTCATTGTAAACAGCTTTAGACCGGGAGTTAGAAGGTGATAGTTCTATTGCAGATCATGCAACCCATTTCAGAATGTCTAGAGAGTCACGCCTATTCCGAGGTTACTTTCACTCACAATAAGCCACGCATGTATGTATTACCTCTATCAATTGGATATTAGTATTACATAAACACTTCCAGGTTTGAAAATATTCTTTTCAAACCCAGCGCGTATTTAGTTTAATTTTGATGTTTAATTTATAAATAATAATAATAATAGGCTTGGTCTCACCATGTTCCGCTGGTCTGCCGCCATTGATTGCTTCTTTTGGAATCCCTTGTGCTTTTTCTCTAACGATTCGTATTTCATTCCGCACTTCACCGGCAATTTCCTTCCGCCTTTTCCAGGTTTTTATTGTTTTCCGAGGGAGATAAATCCGCACTAGTTTCCATTTCCATTTCATCTGCCATAAGGCTCGCGTTTTAAATCGCTGGTCCACCGAGCACTCGGAATGAGTCATTGAATCAATGTAGAGTATAGCATGAGATGGTGTTATATGCAAAGTACGAAAAGAGAATGAATGGAATTCGAAAGGGATTAGTTTCAAGAAATGATAGTTTCATCAGATTCCCCACTAACCATACAAAGTAGTGAAGTGAAGCAAAGTAAGCAAATACAAGCTATATTGCGACTAAATGGTTACTTGGGTACTCATATAGCCGTCAGAATGGTTCATCGGTTGCGAAGTGAAGTATTCCTGAAAGTGATGTGTTATATTTCTCAATGTTTTGATTTTATCCTTACGTTACCTCAATGTTATATCACAGACAAACAGACACAACACATTGAACATTTATCATTGTAAACACTACCGCCATCTGTTGTTTACACAGATGACTGTAGCGTGTAAACGTAAAACGCAAGTGAATTGATTATGCACGCCGCAAGTGGCGGTAGTTCCAACTAAGCAACATTTAAATTGACCGTTAAATGCGATTTCGATGAACATCTTAAGCATGTTATGTCTGCTTCTCTGTGATCATACCTTCACTACCGCAACTCCGGGTAATCCGCGAAAGTGCTTGCATTTTTCTCAGGCACTTTTGATCTAACTGCAATCACTCTCTCATACTCGAAATGTGCCACGACCAAATTGGCACAACGACGCCCTATACGCTCTCTGACCAAAGCGCAGGAAGCTGCAATCTATGGCACTGTGGTCCAAATAGGCAAATAGTGGATCTTTTTCTCCTAGTGCCTAACCATTAAGTGTTTTCAGAAGATTTTTTTTTTATATGAACATCCTCCACAATTTTAATGTAACAAAAAATAGTCACAACTGACTAAGATAAAATTAGAAAAGCTAACTTTTTTCTATGAACATGTTGAAGAATCATGTCTCCAGCAAGTATTTTTTTAAATCAAGCAACTTTGCTGAAGAAGTCAAAATTCTAAATTTAGTTTTTTTCAGAGCTATGGAGCAACGTGTTTTTTTTTGCGGTTTTGATAATTGTCTAGAACATTGTAAGCTGATAAAATTAATCGCTTAAAAGCTATGATCGAAAAACTAAATTTAAGTGAGTTTCCATAAAAAATGCTACATAGGGTTTTTGGTCTAATTTCCGTCCTACTAAGCACAACCCACGCTTTACCTCTCTTTTCTGAACGAGTTTGAACAAAAAATGGAATATGTCTGTCAAAGATGACTTCTAAATTGATTCATCTTTCCATACGTTACCGTTGGATTTGATAAAGAGTCACAAATTGTTGAGATATTGTTTAAAATCTAATACTGCTTCTTGATTCTAAATTCGTTCTACGAGTTTCAATTCCGTCCTAACGCATTGAAACGCCATAAGATTTTCTTCGTCCTACGGATAAACGTAGAAAAAGGGGATTCGCTAGAAGAACTTCTATTGTTTTGACAACAATGAGCGTAAAAATTCATACAATGCGCTCTAACAGGATTTAACAGGAGCTAATGAACTAGCGCATCGGAACAAACCTATTAATGATTTGTGCACGGTGAAATCATTGATATTATTGATCTTTTCTGATCGATGGAAAGGAAATGGGCGATTACGACGAAGTAGCGCTCTACCCGAGCTCTGAAAATACTGGATTTCGAATTTCAACTTCTTGAGTAAAGTTGCTAGTTTTCACATTTTCTACAACTTTATTCAAAACATGATTCCTTTATATCTTCAAAGAAAAAAGCTAGTTTTTCTATTTTTATCCTAGTTAAGACATGACTAATTTTTGTTGCATTCATATTGTGGGGATTGTGGATGTTGTGGCGTGATGATTGTTTCAAAATAAATTTCGAGTGCAATCTTAAAAGGGCTTTATTTTGCAAATGGAGCATTTTTTTTAAATCTAGTTGCTGCTACGATCAAAAAAGTTGAAATTGATGTAAACAACAATTTTTTTTTTTAAATAAATTAAATTGTTTGTAATTTATGCCTTCAAATTTTCCACTAACGTAGCAAGAACCAGATTTTATTAAAAAAAAATTGTTCGCAAATGCATTTTAAAATTGCACTCGTGAGGTATATCGAGCAAAATTTTGAAATCAGCATCATTTTTATAGATATTGTATTCTCCACGGGGGTCAACTTTGATTTGCCAATATCATTGATAGGGTTTGGATTTGGTTGGCCTACAAAGACGAACCAACCAATGGCTGAAAGTCTCTTTAATAAAGTAACCTAACCTCAGTTTTGGCAAAATCAGAAATCAATTGATATTTTTCCGCTCTCATGCGCTCCCAATATGACGCGTGATATTGGAACAAAATATCATGCTTGATATTGATTTTACAAGCTCCTTTGATATTGCGAGACTATTCACAACTTGCAAAACTCAAACTAAGAGTTGACTCGTCACAAAAATGATTCCATTGCACATCGTTTTCTTAGAAAAAGAAAACATAGTTAACTATCTCTTCTTAATCTTCCCGATGGCAGACGCGAAGGGACTGCTGCAAGCCGTTATGGAATTTTCGGTTGCATTCGGGTGTAAAGCAAAATCATTAAACTCAATCTCACCACATTTTGGTGAGATTTGCAGTTGGTGAGTTTTGTTAGCTTGATATTCCGAGCTGTGATATCACAGCTAGCAAAATCAACCGCAGTTGTTTGCTTGTTGATTGTTGTCTACAAAAATCAAGCGTGATCTTGGGCGTTGGTGAGAATTGATTTTATGATATGTTCCCAACACTGCCTAACCTAACCTTGGCGCACAAGGTGATTTTTCACCAAACTCGACTGATGATCAATCGATTTCCATTTTTTTTAATAAATTTGATTACCATTGTTTCAATATTTAATCGGGCAGATCACCAAAATGTTTCGTCATGTGATTTTTAGCAACATCGGAAACTAATCTGATCAGATATAAATTTCCATTATTGTCGAAAGAAAAAGCATATTCGGTTATGCTTTTTCAAATGAATGAAATCTTCACATGACATTTTCATCACCCATCGGTATCATCCCTTGCTCAACCTAACTCCTTCTTCACACACACAAAAATCATTCTTCACTCGAAAAACATCAAAATCGAACGACCTCTCTCCACGCTTACCAAATCTTATGATTGCCGTTTCGGTCGTAAAACAAAAAAAAACAGTTAAGATCAGCTCGTATAAACAAAGGCTGATGCGCCCAAAGAGCAACCTTTATGGCAACAACACACCATTTGATCGTTGGTCCCCTCCTCGACTAATGACTTACACTTGGTCGCGCTGCTAGACGACACGAACGACTGTTAAGCGAGCCGTTTCACAACTCATCTCGATACGATTGCTGATACTTGGCTTGCACGGTCGTATCATCACTTGTTGTTGTGTTTTTGCCTCTTTAGTCGCAGCAGCAGGTTTAATCTGATGAGTTTATGAGGGCCTCAACCGCATGCGACCTTAGGATCAAAACACATTTTCAAGCACTTTTAACACCCAAGTGATCATCACCCGCCACCGGCTGTGATAGGCGCATCAAGTAGCCGGAGATTAGAGTGTTTTGACATATCGAATGGCCCGGTGGGGAATACTGAACTTACCCATGCCTACTACGTACTTTCATCTGATGCTTCTGGTAATACTGTACCTGGACAGAAACACAGTCGCAGTGGTCGTTGCATTTAGCAGAAGCAGTTAACAACATGCGTGCAAGCGAGAACGCACCAGTCTCACCGCTGTGCCAAGTGGGTAAATATTTGCTTCAAGGGAAAATTTTGAAATGTCTTCACGCTGGCTCGCCGTTCCAGTTCCGAAAAATGATCTTAAGTTACGTTTTGCACCCAACTCAATCAGGAGGTCTTTAACTTGCATAAGGGTAGCTCAGTAATTCATAAGTGCAATTAGTGGGGTTTCAGTAAGTGAGACAAATTTTCCTGGATCTTCCAGAAAAAAACTTCTTGAATATGAGGAAAATTGATGGTTTATTATTATACTCCTAGACTGAGTAAAATTTTCGTCGTTTATTTTCCAGGAAAAGCGAGGAAATTGTTACTTATTCACTGAGTAATTCCATTTTTTGTAATTTCGAGTCGAATTCGGCTCAGTTACTCAGTGTGTAAATATTTACTCAAATATTAGTATTTACTCAAATATTATATGAATAAATGTCACTCTTGTTTGAATGACATTTACTCATATTTGCGTGACCTACGTTTTTGCGAATTTGAGTGAGCTAGATTCATTTACCGTGCAGATTGAAATAAGGCGTTCAAAATTTCAACTTCATCATTCTTGATTCTGTGGCATGTTGTATACCACTTTTTGTGCAAAATGAATTCGCAAACTACACCTTGTATCAACATGCGTAAAGACAATTGACACCGCCCTCAACCAGAGGTTGCTTAAACAAAACAAACAACACTAAATAAATGTTTGGCGCTCCAACTTTTTGCAATAGCTGTTGTATGTTTGCAAATAAATTCAACATTAAAATTCACAAACATACAAATTCTTTATTTACGCACAGGCTTTGCGTATTCACACAGATTAATACAAACCCGACGTGCAAACAAAAATCTCGGCTATCGTGTCATGTGTGAAATATGCAAATTTCCGCTATTATCATTTTCCTCTCAGCTCACACACCTGCATCATCGGATCAGTTTTGAGTACAGGTGTGAGAACATCGTTCAACCAGGCGTCAGTCGCATCATCAGAACCATTGAATATGCAAACAACTATCATCATGCTATCTTCCACTACAACTCGAACCTCTGGGAAAAGGAACCCCAGTCAATTTATATACAGAATTGATCACCCAAAAAGACACACATTGCACAATACCCACCTTGGTTGTCTGAAGTCGTTCTACAGCAAGGTATCGCTAATCTTGCGATAGCATACGTCAATCGCCAAGGGGCCGCACCCCTAAAACAAGCAAATCAACACTCTGCTGCACAAACAATCGATAAGCTTGCCAGCCGTTTTCGATAGATAGCAATCTTTATCTCGTCGCACCTGAGTACCAAAAGCAAACAAAAGTGAACTTTCCGAGAAAGACTCGTCAACCATTGGATTGGGTTGCATTGGACGGACGCCGCACCGTGCAGTTCGCGCCGGCCGGTTGAACTTGTTTACTTTTCGCACCTGACATTGGCAAATCTCGACTGTCAATTGAACCATGAAGGGAAGGCTCCGGACTTAAGTATTTGCGCAGAAATACGGTGCTTTATAAGCCATTGAGTATGTTTATGTTTGATTTAGACAGCGTAAGTCATTCGATCCGGTCATTCATATATGCTCAAGGTTTGAACTTCTTCTGCTGGTGGTCAGGTGCAAATTGTTTTGCCAAATCAAGTGCTTATTGTTTCGAATTACGTGTGCTTGGAACAGTCTTGGTAAAACCTTCTTCTTCTTCTTCTGCATGGCTTCTCAAATTGAAACTGGAATTTATGCCCGCTTTCACCTTCACCAGAAATCATTATGGCTACTAAATTTAAAGAATTCAAACATGTATGGGTAAAAGCGCAAGTAGCAGACGAAACACATGTCTTTGCTTCGGTATACTTTCCTTCGAACAATGCTCATAAGGACACGTATGATAAGTTTTTTGGAAAAGCGGAAGAAATTTTGTCTAGCGTACCCCCCAACGTAATGTTGACTTTATTTCTGATATGGAAAATGAAAGCATCTTAAGGTGATTCCTTGTAGAGTCCACAAATGGCCGCTACGTGGGCTATACATGCACTTCCACTTCGAATTTTCAATTACACACATATCGGAAAATAATACTCCATTTAACGTGAAATTGCTACTTCATGTATGCTGCAGTACAGCAAACGTGGAGTAACAGTTTCATTGTGGTACGTATCGTAGAAGCTGATATTTGTGCAGTCAAAGTTTCGAAGTGGTTACGAGAATATGGATCTCACAGCGAAGCACCTTAATTCAAGTCGTTGGGGAAAATGAAACACTCCGTATCATTTTTGACAAAATTGCAAATTTGGGACTTAATCAAATAAACCATGTGAAAAATCAACAAAATTGTTGTTTAGACCTTTTATCAACAAATACTTATGAAGATTTCTGTGTGACTGAATCGTTAAGTCCCATATGGAGAAATGAAATGTTTCACACAGCAATATAATATTCTTTATTCGTTCACATAAATGAAAGAACCAACGACTGCGATTTTGATGAAATCTTTGATTACAATTCCACAAATTATGATAACATTAGAAAAAGATTGAACATTTTCGAATGGCAAGCAATATTAAGAACTGCAGGAAATGTTGAATGTGCAGTTGACGTATTCTACAATGTGTTGTTTGAAATAATACTTGAAGAAGTGCCAACTAAAAAAAAGTCGTCAGAGTCATGCAAAAAATCCGGTTTGGTACAACAGGGAACTGAAAAATTTACAAAATCCAAAGCAAAAAGCGCACAAATTTTATAAAAAATATAATAGTGAAGAAACTTTGGCATACTATTTAGACATTTGCGATCATTTAAATTTGGCCGTGAATATGACATTTGAGGAGTATAATTTAAAAACTGAACTTGAAATAAAATCTTGTCCTAGGGACTTCTTCAATTATGTGAAAACCAAATTAAAATCTGATAATTTTCCATCAATGATGCATTTGGACGATAGGGTAGGTGAGAACTCGGATGATTTATGCAATTTGTTTGCAAATTTCTTCCAATAAATCTATACTACGTTTTCAGAAGAGGACCGTGACCGTGAATATTTTGAATCTTATCCAGAATTTTCAAGTGACATCAGCGTAAGTCAAATCAATGTTCATGATATCTTAAAGGGTTTAATCAATTTAGATGCATCTAAAAATCCTAGCCCTGACGGTGTTTCGCCAGTTTTTATGAAAACTTTAGCCACTGAACTTACTGCTCCATTATTTTGGATTTTCAATATATCACTGCACAGTGGTCCAGAATGCAGATTTAGGTGGAATGATATTTTTTAGACTAAAAGTTTCTTCTACAAAGTTGTTCCTTATAGTTAGGCCCTCATTTTTATGTCAATGAATTCTAGGGTGGTTCTTATTATCATTAAAATCAAAAATCTAACATTTTTGTTTGAAAAAATTAAGGTATACATTCTTCGGCAAAGTTATAGCTGAGCTAATTTCAAGCAACTTTGAAGAAATAAACTTTTTTTGTATCTCTGAAATTTACCGATTTAGAGCTATTTTTTTTAATTGAGTTGGGTGGCTCTAAAAAAACAGTTATTTTGCTCTAGTTTTCTTATTTCAAATTTCTCAGCAAAGGTGTCTTCAAATAACTTTTAGATCTTTAGAAGGCGCAAATTTTTGCTGCAGTAAGCTTGCCGATCAAGAGTTATTGACGTTTTTATACTAAAAATATGTACTTTTCAAATGTTAATATCTCTGGATGGGGCAAGCAAAAAAAAGATTTTTTTACGGCATTTGATAGGGCGTATGTTATTCTCAATAATATGAAAAAAATTGGAGGTATGCTATTTTTTAATCTCGTGTAAAATCAATTTGAATTTATTCATATTTTTTACTATATTTGGCTAAATCTTTTTTATTTGAAAAGATACAGACAACAAATTTCACTATAAAACATTCGCCTTAAGAGTTTTTAAAGTCTCTGGAAGATGACTTTCATGAGAGATTTTAAATAAAAAAGTTGTATCCGAGAGCAGGACGGGTCCAAGAGCAGGACGGGTTCGAGAGCAGGATGGGTCCGAGAGCTGTCATCCTAAACAGCTTCCAGAGAATCATTCGGGTCGATGATTCGGATCCGGAGCTGAGCTGGGACGGGGAGAGCTGACTTTCGCTTTTTGGTTATTTGCTTTTGTGCCGATCTTCCGCTCCCACAGGGAATTGAGAGGAGAGGTGAGATCATATCTAGATGGAGCTGGAATTAGGGCCTAACAGCTTTTGTAAACAATGACTTCTCTTGATGATTTCTAGAGTTTTAAGGCTCGCCCAGGCATAACAACATGCTCATCTGGTAGGGAAAGACTTCCCCTATCCGATGGTTGGAATGGTCTACGTGGACTTGCCTTGAATTCCTAGAAATCATCGATAGAAGTCATTGTTTACAAAAGCTGTTTCGCCCTAATTCCAGCTCTATCTAGATATATGCTCGAAGAATAACGTCAGCAATAATAGCCTGGTACGTAAATACATAGCACAATGGTCAAAAAGCCGTATTTAGGAAAACAAAAATGTTTGCGCCCGAACCTTCAGTTTTAGATATATAGTGTGTTCTGGAAAGTTTCTTCATATTTTTGGCTGATTTTTTTTATGTTAGTGAAACCAGGGTGGTCCATAAAATTGGTGAATTAAAAAATTCAAACTTTTTTTTATTGTTTTAGGTAGCCTTATCAATGTTCAAAAAAGTTGTAGAAAAATCTATTTGAAGCACATTTGCTGAAGACATTAACATAACATTTCTATCTCTTAGGGTTCATGAGTTATGATTATTTTCAACAAGCAGGTTAAAGTGGCCTCTAAAAATCGGGTTTCTTTATATATATTTTCATACGTTTATTTCTCGTAAAAAAATTATTGAGAACACATTTAGAACTTATGGTGATGCATATTTTCGCTGAAGCAACCAGGTTCCTATCTTTTTTGATTCGAAAGTTAAATGTGATTTTCTTCGAAAAAATGCTCTTTTCAATTGTCAATATCTCTAAGTGGAGTAAACCGATTTTCAAATATATAATTCTATTTGAAGGATCATTTTTTTTAAGTGGAGCAGTTTTTGTTTAAACCATTAAATTTAATTAAAAAAAAAATCATATTTTACAGCGAAAACTAGCCATAAATTTTCTGATATAAAAGATAACAACATAGATAAGAACAAAGTTTCTACGAGAAATAAACGTACATTTTTTTTTAACAGGAATCTGATTTTCTAGCGGCTACCCTTAACCGGCTTGTTTAAATAATCATAACTCATAAACCATTAGAGATAGAAATTTGATGTCTTGAGCAAAGTTGCTTCAAATTATTTGTTCTACAGCTTTTAAGAACATTACATCGGTCGGTCTCAAATAATCAAAAAAAGTTTGTATTTTTAATTCACCAATTTTATGAACCACTCTAAGACCAGAAGGTCCCGTAGAAACATGCTCAACTTTTTGGCTCAGCTCTGGTACTATTTTCGGTCCCAAGCTAATCGATGCACTCCTCGAAACATAGGAAAATCCACGAACCCCTCATTTTATCTGTCAAACTTGCAAAGCGAATCAAAACAAACGTAGTGTAGTACTAGAATTTCGACTAGAATGGGGTACGTTAATCGATTTGCTTGGGACCAATAGGCTAGTCAAGTAGTGAGCCAATTTAAAATCGTTAGTTTCCGCCGGTTGCTATAAATCTAAAACAGATGACTTGGGTGCTAATACCAATAATCAATACGAAACTAACGATTTTAAATTGGCTCACCACTTTAGTAGCCTATTGGTCCCAAGCAAACGATTAACGTACCCTATTCTAGTTGAAATTCTATTACTACACTATGTTTGTTTTGATTCGCTATGAAAGTTTGACAGATAACATCAGGGGTGTGTGGATTCATGCAGAACATGCAGGGGTGAGTGAAATAGCTTGGGACTGCTTGGGACCGTTGTTCTGGTACTGAGTGAGCCAAAAATAATAATGATTTTCTTCGGGACCCAGTGGTCTTAGAGTTGCCTCTATGCTAATACTTTTGCCTTCCTAAATACAATATCGTGTAACACATGCACAGATATCACTCTCCCATACATCCACTTGTAAGTTTAATTTTACCGTTGATTCCATCGATCAGTAGGCATATCCGGAGAACTTCGAGATTAGGGCGTAATCAACAATCAATACGAAACTAACGATTTTAAATTTGCTCACCACTTTAGTAGCCTATTGGTCCCAAGCAAACGATTAACGTACCCTATTCTAGTTGAAATTCTATTACTACACTATGTTTGTTTTGATTCGCTATGAAAGTTTGACAGATAACATCAGGGGTGTGTGGATTCATGCAGAACATGCAGGGGTGAGTGAAATAGCTTGGGACTGCTTGGGACCGTTGTTCTGGTACTGAGTGAGCCAAAAATAATAATGATTTTCTTCGGGACCCAGTGGTCTTAGAGTTACCTCTATGGCGTAATTGCTTTTGTAAAAAAACACGTCAATCACTTATTTCTCGCGAATTAAAGCTCAATAGGCTGTTTCTATGCACCACCAATGTAGAGTACGCTAGGCGATTATGAGAGTTAGATTAGTTAGTTTTCTTTATTAACCCACGACGAGCGATTATGAGAGGAAACGTCAACCAAACCGTTTGTTTACATCCAAATTACAATTTATACATCTCAAATTAACGCATATTGTTGAGCACATCTTGCATATTTCCATCGGTAGGGGTCTTGTCTTATTATTTTTCACATATTTGAACGGATTTACAGCTCAAATAACACCACATTAAAAATCCGGAAGATCATAACCGCTTGGGTAGTTTTATAAATCTTCACTTTTCTTAACAAAAATATGTGGAAGCACAGGCCGGTTCACTCCAAAATCGATACAGAAAACAAAATATTCCATGTGGATGATGATTACAAGCACCTGCGATGGATAAATTAATCAGAAAAGGGAAAAACATTTGCCTCTTCCTATGCTTCACGGCGAAAATTTCAGCCCACTCTTATGATGGTTCTCTTATTCACCACCAGAGGCTGCAACAATTGCTTAATTTCCATTGGATTCGCCTATATCGAATACTAACAACTCCTCTATCATTTGGTATAGTTTGTTTGCTAGATTGAACTTTTATTTGCGAGTAATCGGCGATTGACGCGTTTGTTTACAAAAGCAATTACGCCCAAATCTCCAAGTTCACCGGATATGTTGTATCCAGCTTTCCATGCTCGGTAATGGCGGCTTGTTTGTATGAATAAATGTATCCTTCGCTGTGCTTTTTTGACGCTATCTGGATATTCAGATTTTAACCCCTCCCTATCACCAACCCAGGAACAGAAGAAAATACGCCCTCCAGTTAGTTTCAAAAAGCACAGTGAAGGATACATTTATTCATACAAATAGGCCGCCATTACCGAGCATGGAAAGCTGGATTACGGTGGCTGTTCAATGCATAAGCGGAGTCCTTTTTAGAAAAATTCCGCTATATGTAAGTGACGGATTGAAAAGATTAGGCTTGCGATATCAGTGAGCTGATGAGCTGAGGTTCCTAAAATATGAACCATGGGTGATCAGCTCACGTTAGTGAATCAGATTTTTAGAATAGCTCGGAAGCGGATCGCCCATCTCTAATAGGTACACATTGCACTAACCACTGCGGAGAGATAAATTAGATTAGATAATAGTAGATATACATTTATGCGAACATCTGTTATTGCATTGGCATTTATGAAGTGAGAAAGGCAACTAAGGAAACGTAATTAATGAATCGATGAAATACTCCATAAACCTTCGAAACATGCTCTTCTACCAACAATCAATACGAAACTAACGATTTTAAATTGGCTCATTACTTGACTAGCCTATTGGTCCCAAGCAAACGATTAACGTACCCCATTCTAGTCGAAATTCTAGTACTACGCAATGTTTGTTTTGATTCGCTATGAAAGTTTGACAGATAAAATGAGGGGTTAGTGGATTTTCCTATGTTTAGAAAAAGTTGAGCACGTTTCTTCGGGACCTACTAGTCTACTAGACCTCTATGCTTTTACCATAGAGGTAACTCTAAGACAAGTAGGTCCCGAAGAAACGTGCTGAACTTTTTGTCTCAGCTCTGGTACTATCTTCGGTCCCAAGCTAGTCGAATCACCCCTCGAAACATAGGAAAATCCAATAACCCCTCATTTTATCTGTCAAACTTTCATAGCGAATCAAAACAAACATTGTGTAGCACTAGAATTTTGACTAGAATGGGATACGTTAATCGATTTGCTTGGGACCAATAGGCTAGTCAAGTAGTGAGCCAATTTAAAATCGTTAGATAACCAAAATTAGACGTTAGTCTAAAAGGCCGTATTGCGACACAAACTTGGTTCATTGCGTCTAGTGAACTATTATGCGAAATTTAATGGAATTCGGAGAGGTAAAAATGAAATCGATTTGTCAGTTGGCGTGGAACTGCTTATAAGGTTTCAAGTTGAGCTTGAATTTATATGAAATATTGCTTAAATTTACGCCAAATCCAGCGTTAACAACGTGTGAACTATATGTATATATTGCAGAAATTGTCATAAATTCTAATCCATCCAGTTGGTTAAAAGAGGAATCTGTATTTTACTATAACATCAACATATCTCCAATCTTGTCCGTAAACTACAAGTCGAGCCAAATGAATATCATTCGTCAGCGAAAAGTCATCTCCATCACACATAAAAATTTGACCCTGTTGATCAAACTCTTCTTCTCTCCCCCAATCAATTCCATCCAATCACGCGCCCGTGTGCTGATTGATTGAATTTGAATTTTAAAACCCTATAACCTTTTAACCATTTTCTCATCCATGTTTTACTTTGTTTCTTCCCCTCCGCTTTCACAGATAACACAATACCAGCCTTTTTCGGCAACAGCACTGATTACTTTAAGTTGCTAGATCAAGATGACAACTCGATACTGATAGGAGCGCGGAATGCGCTGTACAACATTAGCCTGGATCGGTTGATTGAACATCCGACCCAACGGATCACGTGGCCCTCGTCGGATGCCCACCGGGAGCTTTGTACGCTCAAGGGCAAGCTGGATCAGGACTGCCAAAACTACATTCGGGTGTACGCGCGGGTAGGCGCTAACAGGATTATGCTTTGCGGGACAAATTCGTACAAGCCACTTTGCCGGTACTACAACATACTGCCGAGCGATAGCGCAATTGCGTACGATAACAATGAGATGGAAGCCCTCGGACGATGTCCGTATAATCCTCTGCATAATAGCACTTATTTGTTTACCGGTAAGCCAATTGAACGTTTGATTTATTCTGTTCCATTTCTTTGACCGTTTTGTCGTTTTGTTTTCTTCTTGACCAGACGGCCATCTGTACTCGGCCACGGTAGCGGATTTCTCGGCAGCAGATCCTCTAATTTACCGAGAACCACAGCGAACCGAGCAGTACGATAGCAAGCAGCTCAATCAGCCGGCCTTTGTGAGTGCCGTAGAGCACAATGGATATGTGCTGTTTTTCTTCCGGGAAGTGGCCGTCGAGTATATGAACTGTGGCAAAGCAATTTATTCTCGCGTTAGCCGTGTCTGCAAAAACGATAAAGGTGGACCACATCCATTGAATGACCGCTGGACGTCATTCTTGAAAGCCAGACTAAACTGTTCCATACCGGGCGAATATCCGTTCTATTTCGATGAAATCCGTAAGTATTCAACGATCATCCGCGCTTGTCAACCGGGTCAATAACGATTTACTTTTCCTCCGACAGAATCTACTACGAAAACGATCAATGGCATCTACGGTGGCGATACGAATCAGATCATCTACGCGATCATGACCACGCCGGACAACGCCATCGGTGGTTCGGCCGTGTGTGCTTTCTCCATTCAAGACATTTTGGATACCTTCGAGGGGTCGTTCAAATCGCAGCGAGATATTCACTCGAATTGGCTTCCAGTTCCCCCGAACCAAGTGCCGGATCCTCGTCCGGGAAAGTGCGTTGATGATAGCCGGACACTGCCGAAGGCTTCAGTGAATTTTGTGAAGATGAATACTTTGATGGACGCATCGGTGCGATCCTTACATTCCCGACCCATTTTCACGCGAGTTAGCCTTCTGTACCGCCTTTCGGCAATCACTGTTGATCCTCAGGTGAAAGCGTTGGATGGCAAAACGTACGATGTAATTTTTGTTGGCACCAACGACGGAAAAGTCATAAAATTCGTTAACATATTGTCGTCCAACTCGACGGATGAGGTCAAAACCGTTATAATCAGCGAAACTCAAGCATTCCCAATAGGTACCAAGGTGAACGCATTGACCATTTCCAAGAAGAACAAAAAGTTGATTGTTATTAGCAATGGGAAGATAATTTCGCTGCCACTCAGTAATTGCAACGAACACGAGTTCAAATCTTGCCGCAAATGCCTAGAGCTACAGGATCCCTACTGTGCTTGGGATGATGTGAACCGAGAATGTCGAACCGTTGACGATCACCACGCTGGTAGCCGATCGATGGATAATCTCTTCCAGCGCTTGGATGGACTGAACGTAAATGACATCTGCAAAAAGTACGACCAGCGTGATCAGCGTCAACACAAAGCGGAAGACAACGACGTCTACACGAGGGTTGATGGGTCAGGTTCTGCCGAAAAGGACAGCCCCACCGAAACCAAGAATGTCGTCATCATCCAGGGCACGGTCGCCTCCACGGGGCCGGTCGATATTGATAATGAAATATCGATGACCTCGCTCGAAGGAAGCGTGTTGACGAATAAAATCGGATCCCATCAGTACCACCATAAAACAGGTGAGTTTACAAACGCCATTTACCCACATTATTATGCATGTGCGCACCCCTTGTGCTTGAATGTCATTATTCACGTAGTAGCCTACTTGCTCAATTTTTATTGTTTCTGCTGAATTTGGCGATGGGGTCTCGTTGGATTAATAATAATAGAAAAAAGTAAACATCGATGCATATTGTAAACAAAACCAAGCCCGCGTGGCCTTTTCCTCATTCTTCAAAATCAAAATATGTACTGTTAGCGCATCTATTCGAGCCCCAACCCAAGTGTGCCGCACCTCGTGAGTTTTCTTTGCTTGTTGTAGGGAAAGGTGGGGCAAGATGGATCATCTACTGGATTTATTTACTATTTATTGTCTTGCTCAACAGGTTCAATGCCAATGCCATCATTGGGTTCGCATTGAACCCACTGATTTGACAAACAAATAAATTAAGAACTGTACTAGCTGATCCATCTTGCCCCACCTTACCCTATGTATTAATAAAGTTGTATATGTTTTCTTTCGCGCACAAACTTGCAATGATTGATTACCCCTTGACTGCGAATGCGAGTGGAGTCACCCGGTTTTATAAATTCACAATTTGCTAAATTGATGTTCAATGACAGAAATATGCACGCTCCCCATTAAGAAAGTTGTGGTGAAGCCGGTGAAGGTACCGAAAGCAGCTAACCAACGGCTTCGGGTTTTTAATAATTGACATGAGAACGCACACACATATTTTTAACATTTGCTAAAAATAACGCCGCCGTGCGGATCACACGGTTAGTTCATTTTAATTGATGTTCATGGGGTGGCACTTAAACAAGGAACTGAGTATGAATTTTGTGATCGCGTACAAAATCGGCTTTAATGATTGTGAAACTTGTTGGAGGCTGTTCATAAATTACGTAGACAGTTTTTGAGAGGTATTAGACTCCTCCCCATCCCCCGGTGAAGAAACTTGAGTGACACGCGTAACTCATTTCTCTGATCGATGCGATATACTGATACAAAAAATCTCTGGACCCATATTTCTTCTGAAAGAAAGTAAAGTATTTTGGGTCCCGGCCCATCAATCAATTCATGGGTTCGATGTGTAGGGTCCAGTGTGGAATGTACACGCTATTCCAAAACTGATGAATAAGAATCATAAGTTGATAAACGAACAACGTCGATCGGATTCATGTCGATTAGACCTGTTATTTTTAACAGAAATGTTCGGGATGAACCGGGTCAACCGTGATTACTGTTCGTCATGTTAATTTGAACTTCTGTGCAAATTTTTAGCAAAATCGGTAATGATTAGAGGTGCTTCAAGTTAATTTTATGTTTTGAGGTAATTTACGGCTTATAATATTTGTATCTCGAAACTGAAACAGCGAAAACTGGTGTAAAAAGTTTCATTGCAAATCTTAATGTGTTATCTACCAACTTTGTGACCAAAGGTTGACTATTCAAAGTGATTTTATGAAGTTTGACTTAGTTTCATGCTCGAAGATATCTTAAAAAGTGAAATTTTCCAGTTTCTATTTTTCGCAGTTTACAGTTCTTGTGAAACAAAATAGATCAGTTTACACCTCCGGTGAAGTGAAAATCTGAGAGATATGCTCTTTCTCGAAACGTCAACTTTTCGCTTAGCTGCTGCTCTTTTCGCGAGCGCTGCATGCGTGAAAAAAGTAAACGTACACACCTATGTTTTATCGCTGAAAACCAGCAATATCTTGCTGGATTTTGCTGAGGTGAAAGTCCAGCAATCTATCCAGCAAAGTGTTGCAAGGATAGCAATTTTAGATTGTTTATACATATGTTTTAATAGTTTAAAAAACACATTTTATTACATATTCACCGATTACATCAAATCGACTACAATTTTGAGTCAAAGGAGTAAATAAACTCTTGTTGAGGAACTTTTGATGGGCCTCCCTGGGTGAGTTTTTAGGTGAGAGGACTGTAAAGATGAAAAGAAATGAGCTTTTCAAGTACGTCGACAAAGTATAGAATACTTACTCCACGATTCCAGCAAAATTTACGTCATCCTTCGCTTCTTAGACTGCAAAATATTCAAAACCGCGAACCAGTAATTTACCAACCAAACTGCGAAGACAGGTCCGAATTTTACATTTGATACAATTTACTGGAACATCCAGCAAAATATTTCAGATTACTGTTTTTCCAGTAAAGCATGATTTTGCTGGACATCATCCAGCAATTCGTTATGCTGGAACATAATTTCAAAATTTGGTGTGTAAGATTTCTCTGCTTCAGTGTTCACTCGGCTGTCGACAAAAGCAGGCCACTCTCGATGTGTGCCACGCGATCGTCTGTTTTCTCACCAGCAACCATTGTGTGGTCCTCTTCATTGTTCTTCATCAGCAGTTCTTTCGGTCGATGCGTCGTTGACAACCGTTTAGTGATGAGTGTGTGAATGCTGACCACGTTTTGCGTCTATTGCTGCAATGGAAGCGCTCTGATCCCCGTTGGCGTAACTGCCATACAATGAAACCACTGGAAGCGGCTCCAGTTCTGATGGAGGAGGCTTTTTGTATAGCGGAAAATAAAGTGTTTATTGTGTTGTGCCTTTTGACTATAGTTTTAAGATGTTGTTCACGTAGTAAAAACACCGTTTTGATAGCTCCAATTGTGGCAGCTTCAAAGCTGCAATTTTATTGAAGAGTTAGCTAAATTTATGTCGATAGAAAGAAATCAAAGTAACCTTACTTATTCGGTGTTTTCATCAAATTCTTCTTCGTAAAGTTTAATGAGCATCGATCTAACTGTCTAACTGTAATGATATACAATTTAACACTTCGAGTTCTAATTTTAGTAGTTTAAATTACCGTATTGGCTGCTTAGACTAACTAGAATTTATTTTTGTTATGCAACTTTCCAATGATTAGCTAAAATTAAAACACACTATAAGCACTAGTTTAACTCTAATTGCCGTTTTCTTACCTTTCCGTACCAATTAATACTCTTTTTCTTCTCAGCTTAGAGAATTATACAGTAATTATTCGGGCTCACTATCTTCTGTTCTAACTATTTATCAATTTACTTATTATTTTAAATAATTCATTTTTTCACATCTTCACTCACGCTATTTTATGATCTTTTTATGATCTTCTTCCCTGTTAGATTTCTTCTTCTTAAATTTTATCTGCTGCCGACACATGTCAAATATCCGTAGGACAGTCGGTATTGGGTGTCATCTTCACTACATCGTTGTGCCCAGGAAGTGTGGCAACATATGTATTGTATAGTGACCAAGAATCCTCGGCTCTGTAAAGTTAATTCGTTTGAGCCTTATCAAATAAATTTATAAACAACAAGATTTCGCTGGATCATATATGTTTACAGTTCAAAGCGAAGTGAAAAATTTGCCAATTGCGTTTTTCACGCAGGTGAAAAATTTAGTATTTTGTTTAAGATTTTCGCTTCGCTTCGATCTCTATACAGGCCTTATCTTGAATTCTAAGGCTGTGTTCCATTTGGTGAATTTTCACTTAAATTTGACGGATGGAAAATTTTCAAATATACCTGCTATTCCAGCAGACTTATTTCTGACAGACAAGCAATCAACTTTGACAGTCGCTTTCTTGAAAATCGGCCGATCAACAATAGAAGAATTTTCGAACATCTTAATTTATTTTCGAAGTGTAAAATTTCTTATCTTATCTTATCTTATCTAACACCAACACAGCCAGTTCTTGAAAGCATCCTGGACAGTGATGCAAAATATCATGACACTCACGTGACACTCGTCTTCGCATCAACCGACTATCGCTGACAGATCGTTTTGTCACGCGGGGGCGACCCCGGCGTAGTGGTCCATACCTCTCACGCCAAAGTCATGAGTTCAAATCTCACCCCCGGACAAGTCACGAATGAAAAAAAAAAAAAAAAAAAAAAAAACAGTTTTGTCACGCAGTGAGAGTTAGAGCCATGGCAAACAACAATCACCAGTAATGGTCGCTGCTCACAAGTAAAACGTTACACTCGCTGCTGATGATGAAAATCACAACGAAAACAGTGAAAACTTCTGCAGTACGATCATGAGAAATAGCGAAACGACAGAAGAAAATGAAAACAATGCCTACGCATTCCAAGTTCGTCTCGGCAGGCGCGACTGTGTGAGTTACAAACAAAGCAGGCAACATGAAACGGAAGCTGTTGGGCTCACTCACCAACACACTAACATAAGCAAGCAAAGCAGCAACTGCTTCAAAACGAGCACAGATGAGTGTCGTGATTGTCGGGAATGACCAGATCGGTGATGGATCACAACCGAAGACGACATTCACCAGTTGCTTTTTGCTTCTTTCGTCAACTTGATGGATGGTCATGGAGAGAGCTTCGACGAGCACATTGATAGGAATGTACAAAGCGTTACTACCATCAGCTGTTTGGCGATCGTGATTGTGTTAGGTCGCAACTCTGATCCTGGAAAATGATATATATACCTACATCATTTTTCTTGTCTATTTGATATATGTTTCACATCGAAGATGCGTCACACATATCAAAACGGCCAGGCCTACTGTGCAACATTTAAGGGGCAAGATGATTCAGAAAACATCGGGCCTGTTTAAATCGAATTTAAACACGATGCTTCAGAATCCAATAAATGGATGAAACGTGGACATCTCGTACCGTACGTTCCGATTTTGGTAATTATATGATTGGTTGGAAGCATCAAAGCTAGAAAGGTTAAGTGATGCTCCATTTTCTTCTGACGGTTGGGGCATGAGCACTAACTCTTGTCCAATCCTTTTTATGACTTATGGCTATAGCGCCATTACCCGCTTTCTGAAATGAGAAGAGGGAAAGGAGAAGGACAAAGGGAAAAGGATTATGTGAAATCTATGAACATAAACAATATTTTTGATTTGAAATATACAATATAGAAATGCATAACGGCGCGGTGGTCACTACCCGAGTCATGTCACTATTATCAAGTTATAAAAAGTAACAAGGACTAAAATGTGATCCTTTGATGACTGGAAAATCCTGATTCCCTAGTTGGAAGTTGTCACGACTAGGGTTCGGTGGTAGATCTTATACCAGTAACGCACCACAAAAAGGTGATCCCCCAACGTTACTGGTTTGAAAAGATAAAAATTTACAAAATGGAACGAACTCACCAAGTTTAGCCAATTGAACCTGAAGGCTGCTTGACATGTGTTGATGTAGAAGTCCAAATTGTAGACGAAGCTTGACGAAGATCAACATGAACTAGTCCGATTTATGGTAGCTACCCAGCTTGTTTCGGGATACCTCTGGAAACTGTTGCTCGAGTTGATTGGTGAACTGATAGGAACGATGGTGAACGACGTTAACCAAGCTGCTTATCGGCACAGACCACAAATGGAACCGATCCATAGTCTCGATTCCAAGAACGTTGAGTTCAGCGCTGCTCGAGATGAAAATGCGACCAGGCTTGGTAACATTTCCGATGGTGATCTCAGTCTGGAACTCGGCGAGAAGGTTGAGGTTGCCACCAGAAGCTGTGAACAGGCATGGAAAATCATTTGCATTCATTTCGTGCATTCATTTACATTCATTTGCCCTTAACTTTTTTATCAACAGAATTCCGCAAAATGATGTATAAAGCTTTTGTAGGTTTTGTTATTAGCTGCAAATTTTGTCAGCAAGTCAAATTCGTATCTCTTAAGCATAACGAACCAGAGCGAACAGAAGCCACTACTGTTTTTCATTGAATGTATTTTACATTCATTGAAAAACAGTAACAAGTTCTGCCCTCTCTTATTCGTGATGCATAAGAGATACAGATTTGAGTTATCGGCAAAGTTGTAGCTAATAACAAAACCTACAAATGCTCTTTACATCATTTTGCGGAATGCTGTTGATGAAAAAAGTTAGGGCAAATGAATGTAAATGAATGCATGAAATGAATGTAAATGATTTTTCATGCCTGGCTGTGAATGCAGATTCTTTCGTCGGTTGAGTGGGTTGTCCGATACTGATCCATGTCTCTTCTGAGATGATGATGGTGATGTCGGACGCTGAGTCGTGTTGAAGTTTTACTGCTGCACCATTCGAAGACGCCGGTTTGTTGCTGGAATAGTACCCTTCCTTGTGTCTTTTTTACTTGCATCTGGAACAGGTATGCGAAGCGAACGGACATCCACGAACATAGTGCTGGTCGCCACACTTCCAACATGGCATTTTCGGCAATTTTTAGTTCTTCTTAGAAGGAGGATTATTCTGGTTGCGAGATACAAAGTTGATTCTTCCACGAGGTTCTCCAGGGTTACCTTGCTGGCGGCTTCTCCCAATTCGTTGACTGCGGTTTCGTCGACTTCCAGCTTCGAGATCAGTCGATTTGAGTCCACAGACAAAAAGGAGAGCTTTGAATTGGTCCGGTTTGAGCTTGGACAGATCGCTTGCCAAGGACTCAATAATCTTCTCACTGCCAGTAATCGGATTTCACCGATTTTCCAGGTTTTCAATTGGCTGCCTCGTGATGCGATTCTTTAGCTGCAGGATGGCGTTCCAGAGTTCCACATCAGACATTTTCTTGCTTGAGGCTTCGAGATACTTGAGGGTCTTCGAGATGTTCTTATTTTCGAAGTGTCAAATTTAAGTGAAAAATTTCCAAATGGAACATAGCCTAAGATGACATCTGCTTCCAAGTGGATTGGCAAATTCTGCCGGTTAACAGCGCCACTTTGCGTTCAATTATATTCAAATCGTTTCTTGAGTAGAACGCATACTAAGTTGTCGAAGCAAAGTCGTTGCACAGTGAACCCTGGCTGGGAATTTCGCAGCAAACGGTGGAAGCTAACGATTTTAAATTGGTTCACTACTTGACTAGCCTATTGGTTCCAAGCAAATCGATTAACGTACCCCATTGTAGTCGAAATTCTAGTACTACACTATGTTTGTTTTGATTCGCTATGTAAGTTTGACAGATAAAATGAGGGGTTCGTGGATTTTCCAATGTTTCGAGGGGTGCATCGATTAGCTTGGGACCGAAGAGAGTACCAGAACTGAGCCAAAAAGTTGAGCACGTTTCTTCGGGACCTTCTGGTCTTAGAGTTACCTCTATGGGGATACCCCTCACCATCACTCTCCAACGATTAAGAGAGATGATTATTATTATTGTTAACACTAGTTTTGTCAACCCTGGCATCGAGAATCGCCCACAAATTCTCGATGGGGTTGACCCGCCGCTTTCGGTTAAACAGCTCGAATTTTGATTCGTCCGTCCAGAGAACTGCTTTCCAGAACTCTAGCGGTTTATCAGCATACTCCTTTGCAAACTTAAGTCGTTTGGCTTTGTTTGACTTGCTGATAAATGGACGGTTCCGGGCATATTTACTAATCAACCCCTGTGCTACGAGACGGCGACGAATATTTCGACCGGAAACTGATAGCTGAAGGCTTTCCTGGATCTCGCAGAAAGTTACCTTCGGGTTCTTCTTGGCTTCGCGCATGGTCCGAACGTTTTAAATTTCAGAAGTATTTTCCCAACCGCTGCCTTGCTGATACTGTACTTCCTAGCGGCAGCCCGGTGCGGTTCACCGATTGGCACATCACGAACCACCAATTTTCGGATATACAAGGAAATTGCTTTCGAAATCACTGCGTTCTCAATTTGTTTCAAGTGAATCAAATGCGATCACGTGTACAAATACACTAGGTCGAGCAGTTTGCTTCAAAATATCTCAAAATATGAAAACATAAACAATCGAGGGGTGTAAAAGTTTTTTCAGATACAAAAAATATATATTTAAAAAAAATTTGAATTTCAATTTGAAATTTGTCGAGGAAATGCGCGGTGAAAGGATACTGTTCGCGGACATTGCAGAAGTGTGGTTTACATCTCACTGCAGTCTGAAAAAGTGTGGTTTATATCTCACTGCAGTCTGAGTAACTTATAAGTCTTGATTACCTAAGCTTACACGGCGAATGAGCACGACTCAAATTTGAGTTTAGTTCACTCATAATCGCCAAAAGTGCAGGAACTCAGCGATGAGTAAAATTTGTCTCATGGTTTCCTGTGGAAAACCTAAAAAATCTTCCGGAAAATGAGGAAATTGACGAAAATTTTATTCAGTCTCGGAATAGTACCAATAGACTGAGTGAATCCTATCGTTACTTTTCTCAAATTCGGGAATTTTTTCTGGAAAATCCTGGAAACACCTGGGAAAACATGAGGCAAATTTACTCATCGCTGAGTTCCTGCACTTTTGGCGATTATGAGTGAACTAAACTCAAATTTGAGTCGTTCTCATTCGCCGTGCATGTTAATCTAGTGTTTAAAATCCCCTCGCCCTTCGCTTGTTCTCCACCCATTACTTACATTAATTTTAGAAACTTCAAAAGTGTCTAATACTAATAATACTAATGCCAATTTCACCATTTTCCTTTTACTACAGATCCGCTCGTTAAGGAAAGCGTCTCCATGGCAGCATTAAACTGGCAAATAAGCATCATGCTGGTGGTATTCTCGGTCATCATCGGCATATTGCTTGGTTTTTGCATCACTCGACAGGTCATCAAGAAGCAGTCCTTTCACGGCAGTGAGCATCGAAATCAGCTGAATTGGTATGTGCTTTAGCAATAGAAGAGGTGTTATTGATTCTAACTATCCATTTCGTTGCATTTTCTGTATCTCCCGCAGGCACCACACCAAGAACTTGAGCATGCTTTCGCAGAACCGCACCAGCGGGAAAGACGTGAATCTACTGATGAACACGAACACAAACACAAACACCGGCAATCAGTACCACACGCAGCAGCAGGCTATCGTCCAGCAGCTGCAGCAGCACCATCAGAACAATATGAAGGACAATATCGACTTTGATTTCAAAGATCGAAGCGTCGAATGCAAGAACTCGACGGAGAATCTGGAGAAGGACATCAGTAAAGGCATGGGCACGCTGCAGAAGGTGAAAAAGACGTATATTTGATAATAGAGACTGCTTTCGGTGATTGGGATAAATAACCGCTGCTAGCACGCAACCCCCACTTTTCCGGTACTACTTTCAGAAACAAATCGATCACGCAAAAATATTTATATCGCCACCTAAAACGGCATTACCTAGTTGAATCGCAAAATTCTATCATCTTCTTCTGCCTGTGGACTAGTTTTACTTCTTCAACTAAAGAAAGGTACAGGGATGAATGTCGTCTTTATCTGTATGTTAATAATTCTCTATATCCGAATCAACCATCAAGTACTAGATTTGGTTGGAATGTATCATCCGTAACCTCTATAATGCCATATAAACATGCTTTCAAGCACGCAAACAAACCTCAATCGTCAGACTGGTACATCGAGGCGATTTAATTCGAGAGCAATAATAACGATAGCATCCATCTAAACCGAATAACACACACACACACCACAAACCCGGATAATCGACACAGGTCATCGCAATAAGATTTTCTTTTTCCAACAGACTCCACAGTTGAAGACATTCAAGCCTTAGGAAGATATAGTTGATGTGAGAAAGAGAGAGAAAGAGAGTGTGATTGAAAACGAAGTGCTGCCGCCGAGCTTTGCCAATGCATGTAGGTATTAATAGTGGTACCGCAAACAATATGCAAAAGACGAATTTGGCGGCGATAACGATTAGGAACATTTGTGAGAGACTGTGTGCCTAGCACAAACCATCCCCAGCCAGCATACCACATTTGGTTCAAGTTGAGGCCTTACTCTGAAACGTGTGCCCATTCTGCACTGCAAGGTGCGATAAGCAGGGAAGTTAAACAATTTACCTTTAAAGAAATACAACAAATCGCAAATCAAAGTGCTATCCCAGACCTGGATGCCTTAGAAACACCTGGGAGGCGATTTGCCACAATCCATCATGTACGCGAACAAACATTTTCCAATTTCTCGTTTTACAAGATGAAACTGCGGAAATTGGTGGCCAAATTTTTAGCTGCAGGCGCGAACGACCGATCAAAATTAGCTAGGTAGATTTAGTTTCGCTTGTTAATAGGAAAGTTCTTCCAGTAGATGATTGTTTTTTTTTTGTCGACATTGATTAGGCACGTTCCAATTGAGTCGAGCCTAGCTCGATTGACTAGGCTAAGAATAAAAGTGTGATTGCATGCGAGTACGGTTGTATGAATGAACGCCCGCACATGTTTTAGGTGTGTTATTTTGACTGCAAGCCAGCGTTACAATCAGAAGCCGAAAATTTGGCTCCATTTTCGCACACTCATCCATCTTTCATTACATTAATGACAATTTTAGTGAATAGCAAGTACTTTTATGTTTACCAACTACGACCTTAATTCAAGAGCAGATCAGGTTTACAAATGCGCAAGTATTCTTGACCGTTCACGCCAGCGTTCCGAAACTCTGACGCGAACGATGTGTTTTTTTTTTTTTTAATTATATTCAATAGTGTCTAATTGCTCAAGAATCTCGAACGAAAATACTCGTGAAGTATTTATAATATGACAGACAAACTTGCAACGGGCAATACAATGACGTATTCTTAGTTTGTGTCACCCACCTTTCCAGGAGAAGCAATAAATTAATTATAGTTTGTCAGTATCATCAAACAATCCATCAATTTTGTTTTTTCTTCGTACGCATGCATCATTTCGCGCATTTAGGCTATGTTTGTGCAAACATGTGCGAACGAAATAAGATTTTAATATATTTATATTTAGTTAAATATGAACAAAAAAAAATGTGATACTCTGAGTATTTTTTTATTTTGTATTTTTTAGATTTTAGCACGCGAAAATTGTAACATATACTGTGTTGTTTCGATTCAATAGTTCATAGATGATATTTTTTTTAGGGAATCGTTTTTTTCCTCCATCCAAACGGTATGAATCGAAAATATTAGGAAACGTTTTTGACAGCTGAGTAATTTCATGTTTTAGTTTAAGCTGAAAATTTAAACAGTAATTTATCTAAAATGGAAAAACCAGTTATGTAAAAAAAAGTGACCATTGTAAATAGTTAATCGAATAAGCATCATTCAGATTATATTAAATATACATAAAAAATGAACACACAGTGTTTTGTAACAATAGAACAAAAGAAACAATCGAATGAACCTGTGGACAGTGGTAAATTTTTCCGACAACTTTTTTAGTTTTTTTTTTTTTAACACGAAGTGTATTTGCAAAAATGTGTTATTAATATCTCATTGACAATTGTACTGACAACTTTCAGCATCCTGATGAATTTGGGCATCTCGTTTTCAGTGTATCAGCTTCTAGTTCGACTTTTTTTTCGTAGCTATATTTGTTTCAAATTCAAGCCTTATTACGGGTGTCACTACACGGTGATTAGGAAGTGATACTCAGAATAAGAGCCGTGATTGCCGTACAAATCAAATGGGAATCACTTCACCGTGACGACAAGTGACAAGTTTTCACCGTGAAGTGACATCCATAATAAGCCCCTACATTTCATTTTAATCTAGGTGCTCCAGCTACTACAGCAACTTACCAGCCTTAATTTATTGTTCGATGTCACCGATTTGAGCCAAACTTGGCCAAAACCCGAGCCAAAACCCTTATTTTGGAGTTCTGAACAAACGCCTATTTTTGATTTTGCTCAATAATGTTAGGTACATACATACATTTATTTGTACAACATCACATTTAACATAAGACATAGATCACGCTCTACCTGGTCCGCCCATCGTGCTCTCTGCGCTCCACGCCTTCTTGTGCCAACCGGATCAGTAGCAAACACCAACTTTGCAGGGTTGTTGTCCGGCATTCTTGCAACATGCCCTGCCCACCGCATCCTTCCAACTTTGGCCACCTTCTGGATGCTGGGTTCGCCGTAGAGTGCAGCGAGCTCGTGGTTTATTCTTCGCCGCCACTCACCGTTCTCCTGCACACCACCGAAGATCGTCCTTAGCACACGTCGCTCGAAAACTCCGAGTGCTTGCAGGTCCTCCTCGAGCATAGTCCATGTCTCGTGTCCATAGAGGACCACCGGTCTTATCAGCGTTCTGTGCATGGTACATTTGGTGCGGGGGTGAATCTTTTTTGACTGTAGTTTCTTCTGGAGCCCGTAGTAGGCACGACTTCCACTGATGATGCGCCTTCGTATTTAACGACTCACATTGTTGTCAGCCGTCAGTAAGGATCCAAGGTAAACGAATTCCTCCACTACCTCGAAAGTATCCCCGTCTATCGTGACATTACTTCCTAGACGAATCCTGTCATGTTCGGTTCCGCATACTAGCATGTACTTTGTTTTTGACGCACTCACCACCAGTCCGACCTTTGCTGCTTCGTGTTTCAGGCGGGTGTATAGTTCTGCCACCGTTCCAAATGTTCTTGCGCTAATGTCCATGTCGTCCGCAAAGCACACAAATTGACCAGATTTCGTGAAAATCGTACCCCGGCTGTTGAGCCCGGCTCGTCGCATTACACCTTCTAGAGCGATGTTGAAGAGTCCGTCACCTTGTCGCAGTCCCCGGCGAGATTCGAATGAACTGGATAGTTAACCCGAAACCCTTACACAGTTTTGCACACCGTCCATCGTTGCTTTGATCAGTCTGATCAGCTTCCCAGGAAAGCGGTTCTCGTCCATGATTTTCCATAGCTCTGTGCGGTCGGTATTCACGGCATTTCTGGAGGATTTGCCGTACGGTGAAGATCTGGTCCGTTGTCGATCGGCCGTCAATGAAGCCGGCTTGATAACTTCCCACGATCTCGTCATTTTAGGTGATAGACGACGGAAGATGACCTGGGTTAGCACTTTGTAAGCGGCATTCAAAATGGTGATCGCTCTGAAGTTCTCACATTCCAAATGGTCGCCTTTCTTGTGAATGGTGAAGATTACCCCTTTCTTCCACTCCTCCGGTAGCTGTTCTGTTTCCCAGATCCTGACTATCATCCGGTGCAACGGGCCAAATATGGCCAACTTTTCTGGGCCCATCTTGATGAGTTCGGCTGCGATACCATCCTTACCAGCTGCTTTGAGCTGCTGAATGGCATCCTTAACTTCCCTCAGCGTGGGAGTTGGGTCAGTTCCATCCTCTGCTGCACTGAAGTAGTCGTTTCCTCCATTACGCTGGTCTCCCGTACCTACACTGAAATAAATTCAAAGATTGTTTTTATGTGCCCCACACATGAATTTTTGCAATGTGATGAACAAATGCTATTTATGTGTCAGACACATACTTCATACAAAGATGAATACTAAGATGAAACCACAAACGAAGTGACAGACGGAGCGGCTCGAAAACTTTGGTGACTAACCTGCTATTGCAATTTTTCAGTGTACCACATGGCAACACCACTACTACTGGATTGTACCACATGGCAACACTACTACTAGATTGAACTAGCATTTTCATCAAATGTACTAGAATGTTTTGGTTCTATCTCTTTCACTCTACTCAAAACTGAAATGCATAAAAAAATGACAAAATGATACGCACTCTTTGCACACTGTCAAAGAATCATTGTACACAAAATCAACTTTGTTCAAATCAAAACAAAAAAACTAACCCATCTGGTGGATGATGGCACAAGCTTCCAAGAAAATTCTATTACAGTGAACCACATTATTTAAATGGATTTCTTCGCCAGTTAGTCGTCTGTCACTTCGTTTGTGATGAAACTGTCGGAAGAAAAACTTTCTATTTTAGTGTTCTCTTTCACGGTCCCTTCCATCCAATGAATACCCCTCGTATTCAAGGTAATTTTGTGGTTTTGCTGCCCCCTCGATAGAGATGAAATTTTGCGCTCATTTTTATCAAAACAATCACACCAAAATCAGAGATGTCCCATTTTTTAATTACTCGATTAACAACTAATCGATTATTTTTTTGTTCGCTGTGCTGCCACTTTTCCACCAATGAGAGTGCAGCACATGTTTGGAACGATCGGTGATGATCCTCTGGAGATGTTAATGCTTATATCGGCATGATATAACCACAAACGAAGTGACAGACGGAGCGGCTCGAAAACTTTGGTGACTAACCTGCTATTGCAATTTTTCAGTGTACCACATGACAACACTACTACCACTGGATTGTACCACATGGCAACACTACTACTGGATTGAACTATAGTTGCTATAGCATTTTCACCAAATGTATTAGAATGTTTTGGTTCCATCTCTTTCACTCTACTCAAAACTGAAATGCACAAAAAAAATGACAAAATGATATACACTCTTTGCCGAGGGGGAAGACGGCTTTCATTTGAGTACCTCTCAAATTTTCTTTTACTCAGAGTTGCTCAGAGCTACTCTGGTTTGATTTGAGATCTGATCTAATTTGCGACGAAAACAGAATTAGTTTGACATATAGACATTGAAATCTGACCATGTAAATGTCAGTTCGGATGCAATATTTGAGGTTCATGGAATCCCTCCACTTCGCGTTTTCACTGGCACTGGCCATATGGAAGTCATACAGGTGGGCAAATTTAATGAAATGCTTGCCTCTCTGCAGCAGACATGTAGATTAATTTTGAACTTTGTCCATTAAGTAGATCCCCAGATGTGTGCCCGTGAAATTGCGAAGTGGTTAAACCAAATTGTGTGTAAAATGGATTCCGTCATTAGTGTCCTTAAATAATGGAAATGATCTCGTTTTCTACCAGTTGTTCCCTTGTTCCTCCCACTCAACCCTTGTGCCATCCATGACTACTGTCTGGACTTAACTCTTCTATTATCAACTCTGCTGGCAATCATATCCTCATGTTGAGGACCTCAACCATAACATAACGCCGAAAATGACAAATCCCCCTGCGATTCCTTTGCTGTTATTGGTGTGCAGATTAGTCCTGGACACGGGCATTGACCCTCTCGCTACAGGAGGACGATGAATTGACATGTGCCACCTGGGAAGAAGGACCAAGCAATGGGAGCAACTTGCAATTAATTGGTAGGGTCGTGATTGGACTGCTGCTGGTGAGAACTTAGGATTTACAATCAGAAACTGTTCCGTTGCATTTGTCATAGAGGTTTTGGCTATTTTCTTAAATCACGGGCGATGGCTTTCTGGAGGACACTTTTCGTTTTGCAGTGGTAATAAAATTTTACAGGATATTGCCACCTTAATACTGCTGAGCATCAAGATGCTTAGAGTAAGCAAATAGATAGATATTCCCTTCTAGCAACCAGCTCCGGTGAGGACATGTACTTGATGATAAGTCCTGCGAGTTCAAACTCCGATAAATGTGATTGCTTGGACTGCGCTGTCAAAACAATCGAGATAATACCATATAATACTACCGTTCATCAGAGAGCAAGAGAGTTCTTCAGAGTCACTCTGGATTGCTCTGAGTTTCTCACTGTCTTCCCCCTCGCTCTTTGCACACTATTAAAGAATCATTGAACACAAAATCAACTTTGTGCAAAACCAAAACAAAAATACTATCCCATCTGGTGGATGATGGCACAAGCTTCTAAGAAAATTCTATTACAGCGAACCACATTATTTTAATTGATTTCTTCGCCAGTTAGTCGTCTGTCACTTCGTTTGTGATATAACCGATTACAGATATTTTACTTTTCGGTTCGTTAATCGATTAATCGATTATTCGAATGAAAATCGGCCATCACTAGATGAATGTGAAACGTCATTTAAAATATAAGGACCGTACATAAATAATGATACAATTTGAAAGGGACCGGGGCTAATCACAAACTACGTCCTCACCGTAACACTGAAATAAACACGAGTGTTCACCGGTTGATCAATACGAAAGTAACGATTTTAAATTGGCTCACTACTTGACTAGCCTATTGGTCCCAAGTAAATCGACTAACGTACCCCATTCTAGTATAAATTTCAGTACTACACTGTTTGTTTTGAATCGCTATGAAAGTTTGACAGATAAAATCAGGGGTTAGTGGATTTTCCTATGTTTCGAGGGGTGAATCGATTAGCTTGGGACTGAAGATAGTACCAGAGCTGAGCCAAAAAGTTGAGCTCGTGTCTTCGGGACCTTCTGGAACCTGCTCAACTTTTTGGCTCACTCAATTTTGAAATCAAGTTTCAGCAAAACAAATTGCAGAACAGCTTCCAGCAAAACAATGTTCTGCTGTATGTTCAGTAATTTGCAATATTTTGCTGGATGCTCAGTAAAGGTCCCCACAAACTGGCGCGTTTTTAACGCGGCGGCAGCGAATAGTTCGCGGTGGAAAATTCACCGCGTTTTAAATGCATGGAGGCTTACGGAGGCGCTCAAACCAACGCGTCAAGTTGACGCTCTTCACGCGTTTTGGCAGCGTTTCTTTTGCGTTCGCTTTCGATTCGCTGTCTGCAGTGTTTTTGCCGCCGAAGAAGCGCGGTTTTTGTATTGAAAGTGATTTTCAGGTGATAAAGAAATAGCAAAAACGGAAACCTTAATAGAATTGGTTCGAAACTATGTTTTTCAAAGATGTCTGAACTTACAAATTTAATTTACTGCTCCCTGAAATTTGATCAAGATCTCAGACTATCATTGGAATTTCTACAATATTTCCATCTACAAAACTTCCGGAATCCCCCCGAAATTCTCCAAATTCTAGCAGAGCTTCTATGTAGTTTCAAGACTTCTACAAAATCCCTTGCTCTACTTGGAATTCGCTCAACTTGTACAAAGATCGGTCAAGTGCTATAAGCTCACTGCCCTTCAAAGAAGCTTCCGGAGGAGAAATCTAAGGTATTTGTGAGGATAGTTGACCCACGATTTATACAATTGCATATGCTATGCTAAATCTAAGATATATGTAAGTAGAACTACAATAATTTATAAGGAGAATTTAGAAACTGTAAGTTGAATTCCAAGGGAAGGAGAAATTCTAAAGCGATTTTAGAAATAAATTCAGTTCTGAGAATAATTCCATTGAACTTTTTAGGAGTATGACAAATGAATTCAAAGGTGAGTTCCGGAGAAGTATTTAGCCGAACTTAAAAAAAAAATTCATGAGACAATTCATCTGAAATACCGGGAGAATACTAAGAGCGAACTCAATAGACTGTCCGAGAGTTCTAAGTTCTTCGAAAAAATCTAAAAATACCAGCATTCTCAGAAATTATCGTAACACCAAATGATATATGATGATCATTCTTCTGGAAATATTCAACAGCTCAACACGCCACAGGTATGAAGTTCTTCACATTTCCCTGAAGTTATCATCATTATTAAAAAATGGCCTATTTTCACCATGGGCGGGATTTTTTATTTCTTAATATTTTGGGCTCAAATTTTCACCACACTTTCGAAAAAATCTTCTGCTTGATGTGTTTCCAAGGGCAAATGTATTGGACAAATAGTTTTTTAGATATGACCAGATGTTTTGAATCGGGGTGACGTGTATCCGGGCATCGATGCCTGAGGCAGTTTTGAAATTCAAGATGGTGGCTTCCGGTTGGAGAAAAACTTAATAATTTTGTCAAGTATCCCACAATATTGGTATTTTTGGAGTCGGGGTGACGTGTAAGGCCGGAAATCGTCTGCGACATTGTTGAAATTCAATATGGTGGCTTCC